>NW_015150462.1:1926313-1949914 GCF_000732505.1 Cyprinodon variegatus | reverse complement strand
AAAACAAGTATCTGTACTTTTACTCAAGTACGGAAAGTGAGTACTTTTGCCATCTCTGGCCATCATACACCTGGAAATAAAAGATAACAGAAAAATGTGTTTAATTTCCTTTCCTGATCCTGTCATGACTACAAACACAACCTCTAACCTGACACAACAGGTATAATTTAACAGGGATAACTAGTGGATACTTTTACCTGTTAATTTGCTTTTTTTATTTTTTATTTGACTAAATCCTGTAAGAACATGAGGCCAACATGCATGATAAGAATCAGAGTTAACCCCGTCCTTCATCGCCCACCGAAACGCCCTCCCATTGCCCTCTCTGCTTGCATCTCAAACAAAACAGTTTCTATTTTTTAATCATTGCTATTCACTAAAAACACACGCACACATGCACAAACTCACAACATGCATGTACCCCCCCACTCCTCCCCTCTACCCATCCTTTATCATGCACACATCTCTGCCTTCCCTTTGCCCAGTACTCCCACGGGAGGCAGAGCGCTCGAGGGCCGAGGGGCGTGAGGAGAAAAGGAGGAGGAGAGGCAGGAGGAGGGAAGGAAGGGGGAGGCGGTGTTAGACAATGCCCATTCCTCCAATATATTCCGTCCCCTCCATCCATGAAGTGAGCCTTTATTAGTGGGGATCGTTTGGATCTTATCTTTCACATGACGCTCGGTGGATGAGGAGGAATCAGAGAAACGAGGTGGGGGGGATTTATCTGCGATCTGCCTGATTCCCGACCTGGAAGAGTGTCGCTTATCTTCATCCTCTTCATCCCCGTCTTCCACATTCGGATGGACCAGTAGCCCTCCCTATCAGCCACTCTCATCTATTGTCTCTACTGCCTAAATCCAACAGAGGGCTGGCTGATTCCCCTCTTATCATCCCAATCAGTTTTTTTTATTTTTTTTTTACATTTTTATTTCTAAATCTAAATGTTTCTCTAGATCTCCTGAACTAATCCCAGGAAGACTTTGCACTCCTTTCTGTTTTCAATGCTTTCTGTGATGCTCGTGTTGCAAGTTTCCAGCAGGAAAAAGTGAAAGAAGTACTTTTTTTTTGGTGCATTTTCTTCAATTTCCTCGTCTCTTTGACATCTGATGCTTGTTCAGCTCGTGGAATATGAGTTAATTGGGAGTTTCTTAATCAAAAGAAGAAAGAAATTACCTCCCAACTCTTTTTAAGGTAAGAAAAAAATATTTTATTATCTTCTTGATTTGAAATAATATAGCCTTTAATATTGTCATATTTGTAGACTAACAGAAAATTGAAAAAAAAAAATCATGTTTAGAGTTTGTTTTTATTTTAGTTTTTCCATTTATCAAATAATTTATAACTAGCTGCAACATTTCATTCGGTTGTGCTTTATTTAAAGTGTCTTGTTTGTTTAGTTTCTGCTGTCAAGTCACTCCAGAATAAGCTCAGCAGATGTGTTCATCACACTGTGACAGATGGCCAATTCTGATTATGTTAATTCAGGGGGAAAAATGGCCAGCTTCTTCCTCAAAAAATAAACACAAGTTGAATCCAGTTTTATTTTTCCCTCCTAAAACCCCTCAGAAATACTTAAATTCAAACATTTAAACATATCTTTTAAATATTCAAGCTTCTTTTTAATTAAAATATAACATTTTCATGCATTAAATTAATGCAGCATCAGTTTTAGTTTATTTTTACAAATATGAAAAACTAAATTAGTCTTTAAATCTTTTTTTTGTTGGTATTTCATGCAAATGTACTACAGATAATGCAATCTTTAAGATTCTTTTCTGCTTAAAACTTTTATAAGATTATTTAGATAATCATAGGGGAGATTAACAAAGATTAAAGCTGTCTCTGGACATACTGTCATTTTAAACGTTTAAATCTGTTTAAAAGTGTGAAAATTGTGACTTAAAAGTGTAAGTTTATTATTGAAATGTGGTTCAGGTTGGTCAGAGCAGTTTGACAAGTTTTAATATTAACCTTTTTAGGCTGTATTTTGATTAAAAATGTAAATATGTTTAACATGTATATTTGTATTAAGATGAAAACAAAAAAAAATGCATCCTATTTTGACATTTACTTAATCATATTTAGTTACTTTAACACAATTGTTTTATGTCCTACCCTGCTTACATGAAACAATTAAGTAAATAAAGTAAATAAATATGATTAAGTAAATAAATATGATTAAGTAAATGGCAAAAAAAACTGTTGCATTAGTTTTTTTCAGTGAAAAGATGTCCAATGATGTTTGGAGAGGCATTAAAATGATCTTTTGAAAATGTTAGATTATTGCATTTCTGTATCATTGGAATGCTTTTTTTAATGTATTTTTTTTATAGCCCTAAATTGAAACTATATTTTATTGAATATATTTTTAGAGTTCATAGATTGATGGATTTCTGTGCTGAGGCCTCTCTGCTAATGAAATATTTAATTAACTTCTGTTTTGATTAGATGGATGTTGTTTTATTCTCTAAGATTTGTTAAAAAAAATGTATTGTTTCTTGCAGGTTTTTGAGGAGGAACGCCCGCCCACACAAACGAGTGCAAAAATGATGCTCAGTCCGGATCAGGCCGAGGCGGACCTCTCCTGGACCCAGTCCGACCCGGAGACGCTCCTCAACGGCCTCAAGTCCGCCGGCTGCACCTCGGATGAGCCGACGGAGGGCGAGGAGCAGCGGGCCAAGTGCAAAGCCGAGCAGCCGCTCAGCAGAGAGGAGAAGAGGAGGCGGCGGAGGGCCACGGCCAAGTACCGCTCCGCGCACGCCACCCGGGAGCGCATCCGGGTGGAGGCGTTCAACGTGGCCTTCGCTGAGCTGCGAAAGCTGCTGCCCACGTTGCCCCCGGACAAGAAACTCTCCAAGATCGAGATCCTCAGACTGGCTATATGTTACATCTCCTACCTGAACCACGTGTTGGATGTCTGAGTGGGAGAGGATGGGGGGACTGGTGTGGGAGTTTTTTACAGAAAGCGCAGTATTTTTTAAGCCTTTTACAGCTGATACTTTAGGCTATGGAAGAGGATTAGGGCCACTGGAAAAAAAGAAAAATTAACTGCTTTTTAAATATTATTTCAGTTTAATATGAGTAAAAAAGTAAGAATTCTGGGATTAAAGTCGAAATTTTGTGTTTATTCTGTGAGTTTTGTGTTTTTTTTGTTAGAATTTCGACTTTAATCCCAGAATTCTTACTTTTTTACTCATATTAAACTGAAATAATATTTAAAAAGCAGTTAATTTTTCTTTTTTTCCAGTGGCCCTAATCCTCTTCCATAGCCTAAAGTATCAGCTGTAAAAGGCTTAAAAAATACTGCGCTTTCTGTAAAAAACTCCCACACCAGTCCCCCCATCCTCTCCCACTCAGACATCCAACACGTGGTTCAGGTAGGAGATGTAACATATAGCCAGTCTGAGGATCTCGATCTTGGAGAGTTTCTTGTCCGGGGGCAACGTGGGCAGCAGCTTTCGCAGCTCAGCGAAGGCCACGTTGAACGCCTCCACCCGGATGCGCTCCCGGGTGGCGTGCGCGGAGCGGTACTTGGCCGTGGCCCTCCGCCGCCTCCTCTTCTCCTCTCTGCTGAGCGGCTGCTCGGCTTTGCACTTGGCCCGCTGCTCCTCGCCCTCCGTCGGCTCATCCGAGGTGCAGCCGGCGGACTTGAGGCCGTTGAGGAGCGTCTCCGGGTCGGACTGGGTCCAGGAGAGGTCCGCCTCGGCCTGATCCGGACTGAGCATCATTTTTGCACTCGTTTGTGTGGGCGGGCGTTCCTCCTCAAAAACCTGCAAGAAACAATACATTTTTTTTAACAAATCTTAGAGAATAAAACAACATCCATCTAATCAAAACAGAAGTTAATTAAATATTTCATTAGCAGAGAGGCCTCAGCACAGAAATCCATCAATCTATGAACTCTAAAAATATATTCAATAAAATATAGTTTCAATTTAGGGCTATAAAAAAAATACATTAAAAAAAGCATTCCAATGATACAGAAATGCAATAATCTAACATTTTCAAAAGATCATTTTAATGCCTCTCCAAACATCATTGGACATCTTTTCACTGAAAAAAACTAATGCAACAGTTTTTTTTNTCCTCTTCCGTATTAGGCAGACAAGCTACACTGAAAAAAAACAACAACTTAGAATTCAACCAATTAAATTGGAGTAACAATTTACATACTTTAGTTGGGTTTATCATCAGTCTGACTTTATTTTTTAAAGAAATTATAACAAGTCATCAAGGTAATTTTTGCCCATTTACTTTGTCTTCCATGTTATAAAGAGGCCAAAAATAACATGGTGGCACACCTTCCTTAACCCAGACAACCACAATAAAGATGAGCTAGTTTGAGGCAATAAAAAGTTCAGCTTGCTAGCAAGGTCTGACTTCAGCAATATGTTGGTATTGAAATAGTAAATATAAACTAAATAGTTTTGTCAAACATAACTTAACAGTTCTTAATATAACTGATATTATCTGTAATGTTCTCTGCTGGCACCACCCTGAGCAGATTTAAAACTTTCTAAACTCTTCTCACAATATTTTGTCAGAATTAAATAAGAAAGGAGTAACTCTAAAATTCATTCTGGTTTTCATTTAAATTGAAGGTATGAGGATTTGAGTTTTCTAGATATTTAAAGGTGTAACTTACATCTATCTGACACCTATGACATAAAGCTCCTTCGTTTCTTCTCACCTACTATTCCTAAATTGACAAAAACCTGTTAAATCAACCCACTTTGTCTAATCAGTTATAATCCAGGCCTTTTTTAAGCACTTGTTGCTTTAAAAATTAAAATACAAAACACTATTATTAATTACCTTAAGAAATAAACGCAAGTTCTGACAGAAAAAAAGTTAACATTTGACAAATAGTTGCAAAGGCTTATTATGAATCAAGTTTAAACATAATTCCTGATTGAAAATGGTTTAATTGTACCTGCTAATAAACACCTAAATAGGAGTTAAGGTCATTTTTATTGTTATTTATATCAGCTAAATATGTCATTGCTTATTTGATTTGCCCTCCAATAAAAAATAAACCAAAAATAGTCTGGTAAAACATTGCTGATAAAGGAATTAACATTTTTATTCTTCACCATTTTTAACAGCCTCATGTTCTTGAGGATCCGCTTGCTAGCGAGTTTAACTTTAGCATTAGCGCTGTTGCTAAACTAGCTTAATTTGGACCCAATTTAAAATTTCTAAAATAGAATGTAAGCAATATTACACATCACATTAACATGCTAATTTTAGTTCAAGTTGAAGTGATTTTATAGCTAATCTTTAATGTGCTCCTAAATTCCTTTTAACAGTGCACATTTAGCTTTTTTCACTGTGTCAGACTGAGGTTTAACAGATAACCTGGCGGGGTTTGGGCGGTTTTTCACATCAAAATGAAGGGATGTAAACGTATAGCTGCTTTAGATCGTATAGTTTAGATTAACTTTTCCATACGGGAAAAAAAAAAAGATTAAATGCGTCAAGTGCTACTTATGACATGAGAAATTGTGACCTTAATCATTTTTAAAGTGTATCTATTTATTTATTTATTTATTTGTTAATTGTGTTTATATTACTGGTTATTTATTTATGTTGACATTTTTCTGTATAAATGTATATTGTTTGTTGCTTCAATATATTTTTAGGCTGTGAAATTGAACGTGGAAAGTGATGGTGTTTCCCTGTTTTTTTTTTTTCTTTAAAAGAAAGAAATATGGCACTTTCTGTTAATCCACCGCATCTCTTGTTTGCTTTTGATGTATGTTTGATGTCTCTTTGTTTTGCTTTGATAATGTTTGTTGTCGATCGATAGCAACGTTGAGCACTTGAACTGTGGGGCATCCGTGGCCCCGTAGATATTTGCTTCCCTAAAATGTTGTGTTGGGACGTCAA
Organism: Cyprinodon variegatus; assembly: GCF_000732505.1. Classification (NCBI taxonomy): domain Eukaryota; kingdom Metazoa; phylum Chordata; class Actinopteri; order Cyprinodontiformes; family Cyprinodontidae; genus Cyprinodon; species Cyprinodon variegatus. The sequence goes on along the minus strand of NW_015150462.1, from coordinate 1,944,025 downwards.
AGAACGTCATTCAGTTTTAAAATTAGCCTTTTTTTTCTGTCAGTTCATTACAAGGGGTTATACAGTGATTACCACAATGAAACCTCTTCTTTTGCTGTGACCAAAAACAAAGTCAGAATTTATTCTCCTCATTGTGCTGTTAGACTCTTATTTACATGTATTTGTCTCTTCTTTGTATCCTGAAAAATTCCAATAAGTAATTTTATAGCAAAAGGAGAAAAAAAAACACATACCGGTATCCTCTATCCAAAGATTTTTTTCGTCTCTTCAGGGTTGTGTAGGCTACTTGTTGCTTTATGCAGATTTTTTGTAGAGTCTTAGCGTGACAGCTGGTTTCTAACAGATTTTTTTTTTTTTTCAAATTTTCCGGTGTTATTTTTAATTAAAAACAAGTACTTAAAATAAAAGACTCCTTTTCCTATTTTAGACTATTTCTAAAAATATTTCCGCTAATGAGCGTTAAGCTTAAAAAAAAAAAGAAACCCTGTAGATTACTTGTTTACATGGAGGGATGATGTAATTCATGCCAGCATAGCCAGGTATGGCAAGCCATTGATGACAAAAATATGTAAAAATCCATATTTACCATGGGATGATAAAATCCCAACTGGAATACTAATTTACACCAGGGGATTACATTATGTCCCCCTCCTTTTTAAAACTCAGTAATCAAATAGTGCTTTTTACAATAAAAGCTTGTTATATAAAAGCTTATATAAAAGCTATGGGTGTGAAAAAAAAAAAGGCAGCCAATTCAAAGCAGCTTCTGATCTTTTCAGTTTTGGCGACATTTCAGTTGAATTATAAAGCTCTGATCAATGTTTAACCCAGGTGGATTAAAAGCAACATCAATTTTTACCACAAAGGGCTTGCCATACCGCAAACTATGTGTGAAATAAAAATTCTAAGCTAGTTTTGATTAGAATGACGTACAAAAGCGCTGATAAGCAGCACAAACAGGCAACCTTTAATCTATTTTTCATGAGCTGTAGTAATATTTAATAGAAAATTCAGGGCAATCTGACAATTCCTACATTCCTGATCAGAACTTCAGCTTCAGGAGCCTGTTCTTATATTTCATTTTATTTTATTTTTTCTGGACGGGGAATTCTGAAGAACAAAATATGAATCTAAATAAAATGCAATACACATATACAAATAGTTGGGTGCTATAGAGTTCAAACTTTATGGGCTTTGTCTGCATGTAGAGTGTTTTGTATTTTTTCCTTTCCCAAATGCTCCTTAAACATCCTAATTCAAACAAAATAGGACTTAAAACCTTATGCTAATAACTAGGGGAGTAATGATGCTTAGATTGATCATTAATTGGTTTGTTGATCTTTAACCACTGTGACATTTGAGTTTATCTAAAACCAATTAAAATGTATCTGTGATTTATCTCTTTTCAGTGAGCAAAACACCAATATTATTTGATCTGTATTGTCTTTTTTTGTCACACTTATTTGTCAAACATAATAAGCTATTGGAGGATTAAAGCTATCCAAACCAACTTGGATCCTACAAGTAACAGGCTGTGAAACCTCTGGAGGGTTTGTTATACCTTCCAATGGGTTCTCCACCATGTTTGACCTGATTATGGTCATGTCACAGTATCACCGTTGGCTATGAGCTCAGACTTCTACTTGGCTGCACCAAATCCTTTATTTTGTTTGAGGGTTTTTATACATTTAAAATTTCAAATTGTGTGATTTGGATAATTGTCCTGGCTGAGCTAAGAGAACAAACTAATGGCCAGACACTCTGTATTAGGATATTTTGGTAGGGGGAAGATTTGATGGTTAATGACAAATTATTCACTGAGAGAAGCAGAAAAGTTGCCCCAGACCATCATTATTCCATCACCATGTTTGATTGTTGGTTTGTGAGATCCACTGAATATTTTCTTAAAGATAAAGTGGAGGATTTTTGCGAATTGGCGAAGACCTGCCCTCTCCACTCCACATACACAACCCAAGACCCGCCTCTTAAATGCGTGTGAGAGCGTGCATGAGCCCATTTCTCATTGTGCACACTCTGTTTAAAAGTTGTTGTTTGCATCGTTCATACAAGCTTACTTTCCAAAAGAAGATTTGCAATTTTTTCACTGTCGGTCTCACCACCAGTAAGTGAAAAAGGACGACCTTACGTAAACATATCACGAGAATGATTGACAGTTAAGGCTGATTTATAATTCCAAACCAGGTCGTCTGCATAGGTGTCGCAGTGAACGCAGAGACTCCCTGCCCCCTCCGTAGACACTCTGCTGCACCTCTCCCAACTTGTAGGTGACCACAGACAGTGCCGCAGACAGGAGACCTCTGATTGGTCAAATTTACATCCATTCTACACTATGCGTATTTCCTGTTTGGTACCTTAACGGCTTGTTTTGTTTGTATGACCACAATTGCGGTAAACAACTCGTAAAGTTGGACCAGCTAGAAGAGTGAGGTGCGCAAGAACGCTGGGACCCTTTTTCCACCTGGATCCCCGCTCTTTTTCACCCTCATGTCCCTCTGTTGTCGGGCAAACTTGCCCCCATTTCCTCACCCCCTCTGCCGTATCTAGACCCACAGCTAGTTGTGGAATAAAAATAGCGCAGACCACGCTTCAAAATTGAGCATAACTCTAAAATGTCTGCGTCATACCTGCGACAAGCTTATGCGACACACTGCTGCGGGAGTATAACCAGCCCTTTAGGAGGACCACTTATTTTGATGATCTACCCGGGAAAAAAAACATCCTCCTCTATACCTGTAAATGAAAATGTTTCTTTTTAAATGAGAAACATACTTTTGTGTTGTCTGTGATCAGTAGATATTTTTATGCTGAAATACTTGTATTGATACCATTTTATTCCATTTTCACAGACTAACTGAGGCCAGTGAGATCTGATTTAGATGGTTTTCTCTGACATTTTGTACGAATTGTGGAAATCTTCTTGGAGTAATCTTTTTTAGGCCAGAAGTTTCTCCTCTGTTCCATTTGTACTACAATGGATAATGACTCTCCCTGTCATTTACTGGAGCCCATAACCTTTGAAGAGGCTGTTTTGTTTTGGCTGTACTGTATTTCTTAGATTATGAAGTGGAGCTTAATATAAAAGAACATCTACATGCAGATCTACATTCAGCACTCTGTAAAAAACACATGTTGAAAGGTGTAATAAGTACTTCACAGTTTAGCATACTTATGAGATATCACCCCTTGTTCACCCTACTGTCCAAACACACATTCACAGCTAGAGAAAAAAACCCATACTCACTCCTTCAAACACACACATGCAAACACACACTCGGTGGTCAGCAGCTAAAGGCAGTGGTAGGCTACATATATATATATGCTCCTGGCTGAAAGGCTCACTGCCTCCCCAGAGAGGGGGCAGGTGTTACTCCAGACGAGCCAAGACAACCAAATTACTGGCCGTCTGGCACCTCCCGTGGGAAACGCGGCAAGGAAGAAGGGTTGGGAGAGATGGAAATTTATGAGAGAGCAAGCGTGGAGATTTTATATTGCCAAATGGTGTGAGTAGAAAAGACCCAAATATTTATAATGATTTGTGTGTTATCTAGACGCCTGATCTCATCGATTGGGCCAGAAAAGGACTTAAGTTGAGTTAGATTGAAAGAAAATGCTTTTATTCAAACCACATCAGGTTAGCAGAAGTCAACCTTTTTCTGTGAAGCTTGGGTGGTCAGATGGGATCTGAACCCTGTGCCATTGAAATGCAACAGGCTGCTGTATCCATCCCTGTTCTTATTCCCTTCATATATTAAATCACCTCTAATTTCTTCAGTGTTGCTGATGGAAGTTATTAGGAGCCAATGTGAAAACCTCATGCAGGTCCAGAGCCACAGGTTGCAGACCCGTAGATTAGTTGGAAAATAAACTAAGTATTGGTTAAGTTCTTGGAAGCTTGATATATTGGTTCATAACATAACTGCTTTAAATTTTCTACATGCTGTTATCTGGTCTTCATGATGCAGTTTTAACATTCTAGCTCTGATAACAAACCTCTAAAGCCTACAAATATTTTTGCACGTTTATACTGTGTCCCAACTTCTGTTGCAGTTCTTAACTTTATTGATTGATTGATTGACTTTATTGATCTCACAGCAGAGACATTTTCTCATTACGTAATTATAGTTAAACTTTAAAGAGGACAAAACTTGATTTTTCTTCGCCGCTGTCTTTTCTCAGTGTTGATATGAAATCGGCAAAATACTTTAATCTCCCTAAGACACAAATATACTTTTCCTTAATACAATGAACTATGAAGTAAATGTATCTAAAGTATCACTTGATTTATATCCTGGCAGTATACATAATGATTTTAGGGTTTCAAACTTTAAAAAGTGAACAGAAATGAATGACGCAGTTAAAATCTACAACCTCGAAATTCAATATAGCTGCGGCCAAGGTAAGCAGTATAGATATTTATTAAAATAACACATCAATATATGTTTCTAATGGTTGAATGTCCTCAAATAAGGCAATGTCTTTCAAAAAATATCTCTAAAGAATTAAGATAGATACATTATTGGCTTGTTAGCTACAGCTGAAATGAGCTAGGTTGGATACTTGGGAATATCAAAGCGCAAAAGGTCTAAATCTTGCAATTTGAAGGCAGTTAAGCTAGATAAGTAGAAATATATTTACATGGCACCTTTTAAGATAAAAATGACAAACTGCTTCCACAAACAAAAGAAATACAAGAAGGTAAAAGCAGAGTTAAAAGAGTTAAAGGAAAAGTCCGGTCAGTCTGTTCATGGTGATTTAATGAATTTAGTGTTTATCAGTAAAAAAAAAAATAAAAGCAATAATTTTAAAAGCAATAATTGCGATCTCTAAGTCCGGGACCAGCCATTTAGTAACACCTTACTCCTGACATCTTCCTGCAGTGACGTCACGGTGCGTTAAGCCAAGCGCCATTCTCCCCACTGTACAAGCAAAATCAATGCGAACTACTAGACACATCTGCAATCAACAGCAGTTATTTAATACTTCACCATTTAAATTTACGAGAGCTATAGTTAAACTGACAATGCCCACTTTCATGGCATTTGTGTGTTGTAATACATTGGGTCAAATTTGAAAAGAGAATTAGTTTATTTGGATCGTCAACTTGAAGAGGGAGAATTTGCCATCAAACTTCTGGCCAAAGAAAAAACCCGTTATATGTAGCCAATATTTTGAAGAAGAATGTTTTCAAGATGACTTGGATAATAGCGCGTCGTGAAAAACACGAGATACAGCATTGGGACATGCTCAACAGCTGATACAGCACTGTGACATCACAAACCGGTAGGTGGCAGTAAGTGTTCTTTGACAAACGTGGTTGTCTCTGGTAAAACACATTCAAATGAAATTACTCTTAATTAAAAACACTTATCATTTATTCAACACAATGTTATAATTTCATATTTAAAGTACTTTCAGAAGTTTGAATTCTGAATATGACCAGACTTTTCCTTTAAAAGTCCACTGATCTGAGATTGGGAAGGATTGAGTTCCAGCGTCTTGGCACCACCGAAGAAAATGCTCTCTCTCCTTTAGTTTTAATTTTTCATGATGTACAATCAAAAGGTCTTGATCGCATTACCTCATAGCCCTGATGGGGATGTAGGGATATAGAAATTCAGCAATATAAATTGGTAAGATCCAAAGTCAAAGTCAAGTTCTTGTCCAAGGTCAAATTACTTTGGTCAAGAAACAACAGCTACATTTGGCAAAACTTTGCAGATGGTAGAAACAGGAATGATTTAGAGATTTAATGTTATTGTCTAGGGTACAACCTCAAAGGTTATCCAAAGGTCTCTAACAATTTGGCCCGATAACCAATTGGCTCAATTATCTGATTTATCTTTACAGTTATTTTTGTTATGAGGATTACCTCATTTAGCTGAGGGAAACTTTTAGAGATCCATATTTTAATTGAATCCAGGCAGCTTAATAAAATGTGAAGTTTTGAAACTTTCCTTAGGATGAAAAGAGATACATATGAAGAAGGATATCATCTGCATAAGAATGGTAAAAAATATCCTTAAAAGATGATGGCAGCAGGAACCAAGCGAGAGCAGGTAAATCTGAAACAAGGCCATAGACAGACCCCTGTGGATCGCCAAAGAGAACGGAACAAGAATGATCTGAACATAGATGTAGCCAGGAGGGTTGATCTCAGACAAGTAGGACAACTGATTCAAAGCACAACCTAAAATATCAGTGGGATGGTTATTCGTTTTATGGCATGCTGCATCAAAATATCTTTGAGACTCTAAAAAGAGGTGTTTCAGTTCCATCCATCCATCCATTCATCCATGCATCCATCCATCCATTTTCTATCACGCAATCAAGTGGGTTCGCGAGGGGTGCTGGTGCCTATCTCCAGCGGTCTATGGGCGAGAGGCGGGGTTCACCTTTGCACAGGTTGACAGTCCATCTCAGGGCAACACAGAGACTCACAACCATTCACACACATTCACACTTAAGGACAATTTAGAGAAGCCAATTAACCTAACAGTCATGTTTTGGACTGTGGGAGAAAGCCGGAGTACCCGGAGAGAACCCACACTTACTCATGCAAACTCCATGCAGAAAGAGCCGAGCCAGGAATTGAACCTGGATCTTATTGCTGCAAGGCGGCAGTGCTACCCACTGCTCCACTGAGAAACCCAGTGTTTCAGTTGAGTAGAATTTTTGAAATTTCCTGTCATGATCTGCTCCGATTGGCTGGCCTTAATTGCTCATTTCACTCACCTTCCTAGTTTTGCCCAGTTCCTAATCATCTCTGATCTCATCCACCTGTAGGTTCTGCTTTATATTCAGTACAGCCCAGCTATTGTGGCCAGATCATTGTTTGAGTTTTGTTTGCTGTCTGTTTGTTTATCTCCGTTGGTTTGTCTGTATAGTTTATTCTATGGTTCATATTCTATGGTTCCCGGCGGCCAGTGGAGTGAGAGGGGTTTAGTGTTTATCTTGTCCTCTGATCGTGTCCAGATCCTTCTCCGCGGTGCTCTCAGGTTTTTGGCTCTGAACGCAGAGAGGCTCAGTTTTATCCCTGTAAACCTGGCTCCTAGGAGGAGACCAATTTAAAGTCCTGCTGAACTCTTGGTACTACGTCTCGTCTCTGCTTCCCTCAACCAATGAGCCTGCCCATCTGCATCTGAGCCTGCCGTTCTGCTTCTGTGCGTGTCTGTGTGGGCACGCATCTGCTCCCGTGTGACTCTGCACTCTGAACCTGCCTGAAAGCTTTGTGGTTTCCTTAAACCCTTTTTCTGTCTGTTCCTGTGTGGATCTGCCCACTTTGTCAAGCTGAGGCCTCCTGGATGTCAGAACTTTCCTGTTCTGACCTGGATTGGTCTCCTGTCAGCTCTCTGTGGTTGCTGTTATGATTGGGGACACCCTTGATGGCTCTGCATTGGATCCTGTTTGGCAATCCATCGGATGGATCTTGCAGATTTAGCAGAGAATGGACTGAACTGTTAAACCAGGTAAATGACTGTCATCTCCTGTCAGATGATCGTGGTCACTTACCTCTGTTTTTTCCTCCAGAGAATGCCTCGAGGCCATACCCCCTTTCCCCACAGTCGCTGCAGGTCAACACATCCACAGCAGCACGTTTCTGTTCAGTTATGTTCTGTTGTGTTGTAATGAACGTTTTGAACTTTCCTACTGGCTGTCTCACCTTAAGTACTGAGTCCATCTGTTCCGCTTCATGACATTTCCAGAATACAGTGGTGATCAAGAATAGCAAGTTAGCTGCTTGACCTCCACCTACAACATAATCTCCACCAGAGAAGGACCTGTGGGGACTGGTCTGTAATTATGAAACAAAGAAGAATCAAGATTAGTCATTTTTAAGAGTGAGTTGATGACGGCGCTCCTTTGACAAATGGGTACCTAGGTATAAACTGAAGCTGGGGTAGTAGTGGTCCTAATGGTATTTAAAAGAATTTTTAGTTACCTTTGCTCTTGACAAATAAGAAAAATATGATGTCTTTGCTTCTTTAACTGCATTGGCACATTCTACTTCTTTGACTATTTGAGCTGATGTAACATGTACAGGTGCTGGTCATAAAATTAGAATATCATGAAAAAGTAGATTGATTTCAGTAATTCCATTTAAATAGTGAAACTTGTATATTATATTCATACATTACATACAAACTCATATATTTCAGATGTTTATTTTGTTTAATTTTGATGATTACAAATGACAACAAATGAAAATCTCAAATTCATCATATCAGAAAATTAGAATATTGTGAAAAGGTTCAAAATTGATGGCCCCTGGTGCCACACTCTAATCAGCTAATTAACTCAAACCACCTGCAAAAGCCTTTAAATGGTCTTTCAGTCTAGTTCTATAGGCTACACAATCATGGGGAAGACTGCTGACTTGACAGTTGTCCAAAAGACGACCATCGACACCTTGCACAAGGAGGGCAAGACACAAAAGGTCATCGCTAAAGAGGCTGGCTGTTCACAGAGCTCAGTGTCCAAGCACATTAATAGAGAGGCGAAGGGAAGGAAAAGATGTGGTCGAAAAAAGTGTACAAGCAAGAGAGATAACCGCACCCTGGAGAGGATTGTGAAACAAAACCCATTCAAAAATGTGGGGGAGATTCACAAAGAGTGGACTGCAGCTGGAGTGAGTGCTTCAAGAACCACCACACACAGACGTATGAAAGACATGGGTTTCTGCTGTCGCATTCCTTGTGTCAAGCCACTCTTGAACCACAGACAGCGTCAGAAGCGTCTTGCCTGGGCTAAAGAGAAACAGGACTGGACTGCTGGTGAGTGGTCCAAAGTCATGTTCTCTGATGAAAGTAAATTTTGCATTTCCTTTGGAAATCAAGGTCCCAGAGTCTGGAGGAAAAGAAGAGAGGCACTTCATCCACGTTGCTTGAAGTCCAGTGTAAAGTTTCCACAGTCAGTGATGGTTTGGGGTGCCATGTCATCTGCTGGTGTTGGTCCATTGTGTTTTCTGAGGTCCAGGGTCAACGCAGCCACATACCAGGAAGTTTTAGAGCACTTCATGCTTCCTGCAGCTGACCAACTTTTTGGAGATGCAGATTTCATTTTCCAACAGGACTTGGCACCTGCACACAGTGCCAAAGCTACCAGTACCTGGTTGAAGGACCATGGTATCCCTGTTCTTAATTGGCCAGCAAACTCTCCTGACCTTAACCCCATAGAAAATCTATGGGGTATTGTGAAGAAGAAGATGCAATACACCAGACCCAACAATTCAGAAGAGCTAAAAGCCACTATTAGAGCAACCTGGGCTATCATAACACCTGAGCAGTGCCACAGACTGATCGACTCCATGCCACGCCGCATTGCTGCAGTAATACAGGCCAAAGGAGGCCCAACTAAATACTGAGTGCTGTACATGCTCATACTTTTCATGTTCATACTTTTCAGTTGGCCAACATTTCTATAAATCCTTTGTTTTTATTGGTCTTCAGTAATATTCTAATTTTCTGATATGATGAATTTGAGATTTTCATTTGTTGTCATTTGTAATCATCAAAATTAAACAAAATAAACATCTGAAATATATGAGTTTGTATGTAATGTATGAATATAATATACAAGTTTCACTTTTTAAATGGAATTACTGAAATCAATCTACTTTTTCATGATATTCTAATTTTATGACCAGCACCTGTACATTTCTCCACTGTGAGATCAATTAAGTCAATCAGTCTATTTAATTTAGTTCTCTTTGTCTATCGTTCAATTTTTCAGCAGTAGCAAACACATGCATTAATATCAGGCTCGGACTGGGAACGATTTTCCTCGCATTTTTCCATCTACACCGGCTCACTTATGGATCGGACGCGACAATGACTGCTGCTGCGTAACTTCCACACTCACCACATCAGCAGGGTTGCCAGATGTCACCGACTGTCCAGCCCAAAAGATTTTCATAAACTGTGTGAATGTACGAAATCTCACCCAATTTGAACCGAAGTCTATTGATCTCTTAGGCCATAAATCTAAAGAAAAGCATTTTTTTACCCATAGACGGCCATCCTAAACTGCCGGATCAGGAAACATCCAAACCTGGCAACAATGCACGTAAGACGGGAAACGTTAGCCTTTAGATGTGAAACCCCATCATGCACCGCAACATATTTTTGCAAAATATTCAAACATAAATTCGCCAAATATAAGAGGAACATCATAGTTTATATATACATCATGCATGATTTAGGTAGTTACTGTATTACGTCTTGAGCTCCTTGAGTTTTTACTGTCACAGGTAGGTGCTTCGGCCGGAGAGTGTTGGGGCCGGTATGATTTAAGGGCCGGCCCTCGTACAGTAGGAGCCTGGCCACTATACAAGGAGGTGTGATATCACTTATAGTTTTAGTCTACTACTTCTGTGACGTTACCTGTTTTTTAAAAACTAGGTAGTTGCTGATCAGGTTTGACCATTGGCTGCATATAAGCTAAGTTTAAGTTGCAATAAGGCTGTATGTTATATCATAGTGTTTTCATTGGTTTTTAAATTCTGTTTTCAGTGAGTCGACTGACGTTTAGTGTGTCTTCCAATTGAATTACTCTGAAGAATAAACCATTAACATCCCCAAATTTATGCCCCAGTTTTGTGTCCATGGTACATTTTCAAGTTATTTAACTTCGTTTCTCAATTAATTGATTTTACTGTGCATCAAAATGTCAACATCCATCCATCCATTATCTGACACGCTTATCCCAATTGGGGTCACGAGGGGTGCTGGCGCCTATCTCCAGCTGTCAATGGGCGAGAGGCGGGGTACACCCTGGACAGGTCGCCAGTCTATTGCAGGGCAACACAGAGACAAACAGAACATACAACCATTCACGCACACACTCACACCTAAGGAGAATTTAGAGAAGCCAATTAACCTAACAGTCATGTTTTTGGACAGTGGGAGGAAGCCGGAGTACCCGGAGAGAACCCACGCATGCACAGGGAGAACATGCAAACTCCATGCAGAAAGACCTTCGGCCGGGAAAAGCCCCAAAAAGACAACATGTCCTCTAAAATCTGACTGGAAAGTATTGGCATACAATGACTTCACTTGTCATAAAGATAGTAAAAAGGTGATGGATCTTGGCTAAAGACTAAAGGTGGTGGTATTTTCAGGTTTGTAGGACTACATGTAAATGAATATGAAGTTAATACATAAAAGTTTTACGGAGTAGAAAATTGTTTTTCTCTTCTGATTTTAATTTTTTAAAGGTTTATGTTGTAGATATGAATGTCATTTTGTTTGACATACTTCAGCACATTTTCAATTGATTGTATTCACTAGTCCAAGAAAAGGTATTGAACGATTGGGAAATCTAGAAAAAGATGCATAGATCCTGCAGGAATCTTTATTGGTACATGAGGCTATGAAAGAAGGTTATAACCTTCTGAATTCGGGAATGAGGGACTGATTACTTGAAAAGGTTGAAGCATAGATGAAACATATTTAAAGAAACTTGATTATAATAGGACTCATTCTTTCTTTAATATCTAGCATTGTATTCCATGCATCTTTCATTTATGCAGCTCATTGCAAAAGAGAGGAGCTACATTTCAGTTTGTATACTTACACTTATTAAACCCACCTAACTTTAAGTGATCCTTGCCCATTTTGCATACCTAAATGGAAAAGAAAATAACATGCAACAGATTACATGTGTGATACATCATTTTAAAGTTCTGCATTTGTGTTGTATAGTTACTATTTTTTAATGCGGTAGTTTTGCCTTGAACCTAAGTCAGAATGGGAGCTGAGGTTTTTGTTTTTGCACATAAACTAAAATGCATAAATGGTGGCCTGGACAACCAAAGGATTTTTCAAAGCAACACCCAGAGTTCATCTTATGGCCATGACTAGCTTCGGTTGCTGTTTTCTCTCAAGCTGTGTCAAACAGCAAACATGAAGAAAGCTCCCTTATTAGATTAAAATCAAAATTTTTCTTTCCCTGATAAAACAAGGTGGTGGTAGCAACATACTGTGGGGTTGTTGTCTTCTGCAGACAGTTTAGGTTGATAGGGGGGACAGATGAAGCCAAATGCAGAGCAATAGTGCAGCAAAACCTGTTAATCTTGCAATTGTAACCATTTTAAAAGTAAGTAAAAGGGTAAAATAGAATATTCTGAGGATCAATGCAAACAAATCGCTGGTCAGACCAGTTATAGAAATTAGTTTAACTACATTTACAGTATTTTATTTTTCTTCAGAATGCGGGGGCCCAAATTTGTATTGTGACCTTCTGGAGGTATATTGTGATCTCTTCAGTGCCTGTTAGTGCCGTTTTCTCATTGCCTCCATTATCATCTTTCTTTCTTTAACCTCTGACCTCATCTTTTTGTGGCCGTCTGTTTATTTAGTATAAATCAGATTTTACAGGCCCATTATTCAAACCCGACAGGCTCCGTATTTAAGGCGGCTCCGTCGAAGCTTCTGTCAAAGGCAGGGAAAACAGAAAGAAAAAGGAAAACCAGTATGTTGCATCAACAGATTGTCCTCTTCAGAACACAAAACAGGCTCTGTGATTCTGGCATGGCGGGGAGACGGGCTTCTGCTAAAGCTTATTGAATGGAGGGGTCCATCTGTACGCTGCGACGGAGCACCACCAGGCCATTTGTGCTCTTCATCCCAGAAGCTTCCGTAGCATCGGTACTCTTCAATTTATTCTTTAGAAAGCCCCTCAGAAAGAAAAGTGACAGGCAAAGCCCAAAGCGCTGAGGGCACTGAACAGCCTGGCTGACAGTGTGGCCCCTACATGTTTGTGTGTGTGTGAGAAAGTATCACATCCCCCCCCCCTTTTCCTGTCTGTACGGTGTGGCTTATGTAATGGTGGAGGCCGAGGAGTGACCATATGTCAGGAGGTGTGTGCAGACGGCAGGGGATTATACATCGGCCATTAGCAGCATTTGGACATCCTTCTCCTCATAATCATTCAGGTACAGGCCCCACTCAGAGCCTGGAGGAGACACACACATTGATCCACACTCGTTTGATCCTGAGTGCTCTGTGTAAATTGGACGGGGAGAAAGAGTATGACAACAAACAGCCATATGTTCGCAGTACGAGAAACAACATTGGGGGCTTTTTGTGTTGCCTCGTTTTTCCCGTTGTTCTCCGCGACGCTGGGTATTATGGAAACGTGCGTGTTCCAGGCAAGAAGTCCCCAGTCAACATTGCAACTCTGTTTCCCCGCTCGCCTCTGCTGTCTGTGTGTGTCTGGGGGAGTGGATGCGTACGCGTCCCCGGCGTGTGCATGTTGGTGCGGTTTGAAGGGTGCTCGTGCTGCAGAAGTACAAAGCCAGGTCCATGTGTTGAAATGCAGCCCCCGGGATGAGCCGTATTATCCCTGCCTACTTCACCAGCAGGGTCCCGGGGCTTGAGCTGGCTCGTGGCCCTTTGTCTCCAAACAGATGGAAATGGGCAGAGGAGGGAAGAAGAGGGGGAATCAGAGAGGAGGTGGAGGGGAGAAAGAGTCAGTCTGTTCTCATTAAGTGCTGCATTGAAGAAGACGTTTCCCCCACAATGCGTCAGCAGCCGCGGATGTTCCCCGTCTCATTCAGCCTCACGCTCCGACCATCTGTATTGCAGGGGCTGTCATAAGGTGTGTGCGTACGCACAAGGCCCCGGCACATGGCCCAATCTGGAGAGTTAAAACTGAGATATTCATTAGGTTTCAATTTGGTTAAGATTTTTCTCCTTTTTTAAATCCGATTGTTGGGCCTTTGTGGTGGAAGTCCCAGTGGGTGTGAGTCACCATGAGTCAGTGGGAGAGTTTATTCAGCCTCCTGCTGCCCCCCTTATTTTTTAGTCCCAGAAGACGGGAAACATCCAGCATGCAGATACAGAAAAAGTGAATCATAAGGGATCCGTCTTTGTATTTCTAGAATAATTTTGAAGGCTCCAAATAATAACCAATAAAATCTCTCCTATCCAAATCTAGGGCCTTCATTTCTAGATGCATCTGCAATTAAACACAACTTGCTAAGCAGAGGGTCTGTGAACCAGTGCATGCTGGGTTGCCGTGGACATGCTACACAATAGCAAAGTACTTGCATCCCAAAATAACAATGTACCACCAGAGCTGAAATTTTCTATGGCAACAAAATAAAGAAGTAAAGCAGCAATAACTTGAAACAATACAGGTTGGTAATAGGCTCAATCTTTAGGAGCATAGTGAGGGGACAAACAATCCTAACGAGCTACCAGAGGGAAATATTTGAAAGGTTTTGGCTAGCTTGTTTGTATGAGCAACTCACATATGTGCAACTCGGTTTATAAATTGTAAAAAGTTAACCTCACCTCACCAGCGGATGGATGCAGGATATAAAAATATTGTGGAAATGCTAGCTGCTATCTCAGCCAGTTGTTTTCCATGATGCTTTTACGATAAAAAGCGGGGAAAAAATGTAAAAGACTCCACTTCCGATGCGTTTTCCCTCTGTTAATGCAACAATCATTCAGTATTTTATTGTTTCTTTTTCTGAATAACCAAAAAATAACAAAAGCAGTAGTCCACCAAGCCCTAAACCGTCCATGTGCAAAGCTCCCACAATGCATTTCATTGCTGACTGCTGATGTCACTTTCAAAAGCCCTGCACAGTCAAGCTTATCCAGAGTCCTCTTTGGTTACCCCACAGCTCCTGTTAGGCAGATTCCTAGCTATATATTCACCCCTCTTTAAGGTCAAATTATCGTTCTGAAGCATAGCCTCTGCAGCCATCATATCTGTCTCTGTGCGCGACCACGACGCCGCGCAGAGCTTCTGCAACCTCCGTCGAGCACCTCAAGTAAACCCTGACTAAGCGTCGGATGGTCACAAACCCGCGCAGACCTCAAGCGGAAGTGCGCAGACAAAAATCAGCTGTGATTGGTCCTTGGTATGCCTTTCCAGCTGTGTGGTCTTCCTTCTTGATTCGGTGACGGAGTGCGCCATTGTTAAATCCGAGGAAGAATGGGCAACTACGACAAAAGGTTAATCGAGGAGGTTTGGAAGTACAACCACTTGTACGATGCCTCAGACAAATTATATAAATAAATATATCCTCTTCGATGTCTANCAAATTATATAAATAAATATATCCTCTTCGATGTCTACCAACTCTAGATCTATCTCTGTGACAGTGATATCTTGCAGACGCGCTATTGTTGTTTTTGAAGATACACACTCCCCCCGGCGCAGCCAAAGTTCTCGCAAGTTCTCGAATGGGCTCCCCCTATCGCTTTGGCGGGAAACTGCTGTGCGTCCCAACAAATTCCAGACCGACGGCGCAGAAGCATACCAGCAAAACCGGTTCGCAACCAGACGCAAGCGACATTTGATGTGTGCGGTTGCAGATGTTATTATCTGCCCTTTAAGACCGGCGTACACTGTGCGACAATCTTTCGATCGGGCCTACTTTCAGCCTGATCGCGAGTCGTGTAGTGAACATGGGGTAACAAGGGGCGATCAGCCTCTCACGACCACCTCCCGAACATCGTTCAACATGTTTGCAAATTGCTCAAGGCGCATGCGCAAAGAAGGATTTTTCTTTTTTCTAAATAAGTTGTCGGCTTTTCTTTTTAGGGCTTTCAGCACAAAATTGCACAAAATGCCAAGGCAGCGCGTTTCACTCTGGTGAGCTTCATATTCCCCTTCTATTTCTTTGGCTTCTGGATAGACGAGTCAGTGCAGTCCCATCTCACTGCGGAGCTGAGTCCGATGTGGTTTTTAGTTTTTTTAGTCGTACAGTGTGAGCAGGTAGATTGCATGAGAGCGTTGGGCCGAACATAAATGGTGAGCTGTGAACTCACACTGTACGACTAAGTTCTTCAGTTAGTCGTACAGTGTGAGCAGCAGCTGCGTGCTACGATTGAAAAACATCGCACAGTGTACGCCTGGCTTTAGTCTCCAACTTTCTACAACAAACCACAATGAATGTCATCCAAACTGACCGGTCATGCATCTAAAAAAAGAATAAATGAATAAAGATCATGATGGTCCCCTTACCATGTTTCACAATAGGCATGTTTTTCTTTTGATGATGTGCAGTCTAGTGAAGGTGAAGAATGATGAAGTGTGAATGTATGGGCCACGTTTTGGGTTAGGAGTTCTTGGAACTTGGGATGTAACATGTGGTGGTGCGTAGTCACTATATTTCCGGGCATGAAGTGTGATCATATACTACTTATAGTACTACTCATAGAATTACATAATTGTATCTTCTTGTCCGATTTATGGAGCTGTCGCCGTATCCTGAACCTTTAGAACAGGCATCCCCAAACTCGGTCCTCGAGGGCCGCTGTCCTGCAGGTTTTAGAGGTTTCCCTGCTTTAGCACAGCTGATTATAAACAACAGTAGAGCNACGACAAAAGGTTAATCGAGGAGGTTTGGAAGTACAACCACTTGTACGATGCCTCAGACAAATTATATAAATAAATATATCCTCTTCGATGTCTAGCAACTCTAGATCTATCTCCGTGACCGTGATATCTTGGAGACGCGCTATTGTTGTTTTGGAAGATAAACACTTCCCCCGGCGCCGCCAAAGTTCTTGCAAGTTCTCGAATGGGCTCCCCCTAGCGCTTTGGCGTGAAACTGCTGTGCGTCCCAACAAATTCCAGACCGACGGCGCAGAAGCATACCAGCAAAACTGGTTCGCAACCAGACGCAAGCGACATTTGATGTGTGCGGTTGCAGATGTTATTATCTGCCCTTTAAGCCCGGCGTACACTGTGCGATTTTCCAGTCGTGCGACAATCTTTCAATCGGGCCTACTTTCAGCCTGATCGTGAGTCGTGTAGTGTACATGGGGTAACAAGGGGCGATCAGCCTCTCACGACTCCCTCCCGAACATCGTTCAACATGTTTGCAAATCGCTCAAGGCGCATGCGCAAAGAAGGATTCTTCTTTTTTCTGAAAAAGTTGTCGGATTTTCTTTTTTAGGCTTTCAGCGCAAAATTGCACAAATTTCCAAGGCAGAGCGTTTCACTCTAGTGGACTTAATATTTCCCTTCTATTTGTTTGGCTTCTGGATAGACGAGTCAGAGCAGCTCCATCTCACTGTGGAGCTGAGTCCGATGTGGTTTTTAGTTTTTTTTTTTGGTCATACAGTGTGAGCAGGTAGATTGCATGAGAGCGTTAGGCCGAACATAAATGGTGAGCTGTGAACTCGCACTGTACGACTAAGTCCTGCAGTTAGTCGTACAGTGTGAGCAGCAGCTGGGTGCAACGAATGAAAAAAAATTGCAGTGTACGCCCAGCTTTAGTCTCCAACTTTCTACAACAAACCTTGATGAATGTCGTCCAAACTGACCAGTCATGCATCTTCAAAAAAAAAAATAGAGATCATGATGGTTCCCTTTAACCTGACAACAGCCAGATGCATGTCTCGCTCTGCATAGCTCCACTCACATACATCTGGGACACCGCTCATTGAAAGTGATTTCCCCAACCACATTTATGGTCTGGCCAATCAGGACGCAGGGCGGGTGTGTCCTGGAGTGGAGAAGCGACCGTAAGATTCCAACAACAATGGCGGCTCGCATCGAGGAAGCAAGCGTTAGCATTGATGCTGCTATTTCTTCTGTGTTGTCCAATCTATCTGATATTGTTTCATTAAAAGAACATCAGAGAACGGCTTTAAAGTTGAAGCTTTTATCCGCACATTTTAATGGCACAAACGACATTGATCATTCACCGACATTGCGCTGATTCCA
>NW_015150462.1:1916168-1925318 GCF_000732505.1 Cyprinodon variegatus | reverse complement strand
TTGCATAATTGTATCTTCTTGGCCGATTTATGGAGCTGTCGCCGTATCCTGAACCTTTATCACGTCTTGTACTTCATGTGGGGCCCACCCAGTTAATGTTGCTTACGGGCCTATTGTTGTGTCGTTACGCCACTGGGAAAATGAGTGTCAGAATGGTCATTTTGGATCAATTGAAAGGGTGTCGGGCTGCTCAGTGGAACAGTGGGCAGCACTGCTGCCTTGCAGCAAGAAGGTTCTGGGTTCAATTCCCAGGGTCTTTCTGCATGGAGTTTGCCTGTTCTCCCTGAGCATGCATGGGTTCTCTCTGGGCTACCCCGGCTTCCTCCCACTGTCCAAAAAAACGACTGTTAGGTTAATTGGCTTCTCTAAATTCTCCTTAGGTGTGAGTTGTTTGTCTCTGTGTTGCCCTGTAATGGACTGGTGACCTGTCCAGGGTGGACCCCGCCTCTCGCCCATTGACAGCTGGAGAAAGGCACCAGCACCCCTCGTGAGCCCCTTTCGGGATTAAGCGTGTTAGAAGATGGATGGATGGATGAAAGGGTGTCAAAATACTAAAATTGTATGAAAGTTTCTTTAGCAAAGTATTGGTTTAAATCTTTGTAGTTAACTTATGAAATACGTTCATGTCTGGTTTGATTAGTTTTTCTTTTTTCATCCAAATGTTAAACTTTTCTATGTACATTTCTTAAATATTACACATTTATAGGTTATAATCTGGGAGCATCATGAGAAAAACTTCCATTCATCCTGCTGTGACCCCCTCCTTCCTCCTCTGCATGTATGCGTGGGGTCTCATAAACTCCATCTCTCCCCACTTCGTCTTCATTTTTACACGCTTCCATTTTCCTCCCCTATTTACCCAAAAACCCACTAAACTCATAAACTCCACGTCGTTGAGGGGGGGGGACCATCCATCTTCCGGACACCAAATCGAATTGATCCCCAGCGGAAGGAGGGGGGCGTTGGGGGCTCCCCATCTCAACACGCGCCATCTGCGCGCGCTTCCCTCTTTGAATAGGACGTGAAAAGTGACAGCACGCGCCCGCTGCCTCTGCCGCGGCGGGTCGGAATGCGCTCGTGCCTTGGAGCCTCGCGCTTCCATTCAACCGTTAACGAGATTTCAGAGCTTTCGCTCCAGCTGATCGATTCAAGCAGAGGCACGGAGCTCCGCTTATCATATTCCTTCTTTAAAACATAATAAAGAAACATAAAATAAAATGTATGAATTTAATAAATATAAGGAATTTTTAAAATAGTGACAACAAATAAAAAGATAAACGTCTGTCTGTTTGCCAGATGTTGGCCTTTTATTTGCCACCTCTGTTGCAATGGCGGACACCTACCACATGATGGCACTATAATCTTTAACTGAAATCCTCTAGCAGAACAGCTGTGACCAGATGTCATCATGTTAAACAGCTAAATTCCATAATAATAGTCAACTGTGATAAAAAAAAAAAACGAAGAATAAAACTTAATCTAACACATGCATACTATTTTAAATTCAAGAAATAAAATAGGTCTTGCTTTACTTTAGATTACTTTACTTTAGATTCTGCAAGTCTGTCTACATTTCTAAGACATAATCTTAGCAATTTAAAGACACTTTTTAGTTAAACTGAAACCCAGTATTGATATATACATATAAAAATATTTGTTACATTCTATTTCTCTTTTAATATTTTAAGGAGAAAATTTTGTTGTTTACATGCAGCCAAAAAGCACTCAAAATAAAATGAAATATACATTTATATGAAAGATTTACTTAAAAACTTGTTTAATGGTAATATGTTTAATAATTAAGCTGAAAACTGAAACAGATTATATAAATTTTAGATATAGATACATAGATTATATATTTTTATTTATTTACTCAGTATATTTACAAATCTTTTTAGAAGAAATTCAGTTCAGTTTATTTCTATAGCACCAATTCACACCACATGTCATCTCAAGGCACTTTACAGTTCACCAGATCATGCAGTCAAATTGATTCAAAGTTTTCTATGTAAGAAAAACCAGTTGATTGCATCGACTCATTGACTCTTCAGCAATCCCTCACACTAAGCATGCTTGTAGCGACAGTGGAGAGGAAAAACTCCCTTTTAACAGGAAGAAACCTTCAGCAGAACCAGGCTCAGTGTGAGCGGCCATCTGCCGAGGCCGACTGGGGTTGAAGGAGACAGAATCACAGATACAAAAAGCAGAATGATGAAATAGGGGTCCCTGTGTCCTCCAGAAGTCTAAGCCTATAGCAGCATAACTATAGAGATTCAACATGTTCAAGAGTTAAAGTAAGAGTTTAATTTATATTCTATTTAAACTACTTAACGTTTAGACATTTGGTTATTTAACTCAATTTTGTCACTAAAATGAAGCAAAAAGGCACATACAAATGAACTGCTCAAAAACAATAGGATAATACAATTTAAATGTCCTAATCTAAAATAATTCCTTAAATATATATATTTTTTAAATCAAGCTTACAAAGACTAACTTGAAAAAATGTGATCTAGCTTTACACCAATTCTTTTTTTCTTTTCTGATTGGAATCTTTATTTAAACATTTTACCATTGTTTAACACTCAATTTACATGATGACAAAAATGTAATGCCCTCAAAATTAGATTTTATAGTGCAAGTCAATCTCTAACCCCTCATTCTTCATAAAATAAGTCCTCTTGGGGATATAAACATGGAAGCTCAGGGGTCATGTTCCAGTCATGACCTCCACTATGCTCTGCAGCAAATGAGATATAACAAAGTGTGTGTGTATGTGTGTGTGTAATAGTGAAGATGCAGTTCAAAGGAGGACAAAAATTGATTTTTATACAGGCATGTAATTGCTGGAGGCATCTGGTGCATTGTGTATAAGAGAGGGAATAAATAGGCTGATTGCTTTATTTCATGACAAAAACAAAAGAATAGGGTTATGTGGGAAATTAGGAAATGTCAGATGATGGCGGTGTATTTTTTCACTCTTTTTTTGGGATACATTTAAAGAGAAAAATAAATAGGTTAAGTCAATACTTTACTGCAAGTTTAAGGTCTATCTTTTCAAATAGGGGAAAAAACTTGCAGGATATAAGTTAGTAAATTCCAAACTTGACATAAAACATCCAGATTAACGTAATTCCACATTATTCTATTTACAATCTTTATTTTGCTCAATTATGTGCATTAACTTTTAGCCTACTTAGTGTAGTCAGTTGGGTTCTGTTCAGGGGATTTTTATTTAAAAAAAATGTAGCAAATTACAAAACAGAAGTGATCTATATCGGGTTAAACATTATTTTTCACCATAATGTAATCAAATTATTGTGGTTGTTATGGTTATTCTCGCATTTTCTAGGCGATTCAACAATATACTTTGTTTTTTTTTTTCTGCAAATGTTGATTTCTCCCTAATTTCCTTTTATTTTGCTTCTTTTTTCCTGTTTCTGCAAGTTAGCTTGAGTTAAAATGTGTCAGATGCTGACTCTGCCAAATCAAATTCACTAAACGATCCTTAATGCTTTGTGCATTATAAGAATTAGAGACCACATTTTTCTCTGCTGAGCAAATGGATCCATAGCCTGAGTGAGTAAACTTACAGTCCCGACTAAACTGGGTCATGAAGGATAAAAGGAAAATAACCCAAAGCAAACAGAATTCTTGTCCTGTCCAAATCAGAACCCCATCCTCCGTCCAAATTGTTAATCCATTCATGGCAGACAGGAAAAAGACAGCCTCCTAATCCACTGCATGTGAATGTTTTAAAATTTCTATCATATATCATCTTGTAAATGATGGTTTTCAAATAAGATTTTATTGTTTTCTACTCAACTGAATGACACAAACACTAAATCACAGCAGGATATTACTCAGTACTTTTACTTTCATACTATAAAGGGAAATAATATTGAGGATTTGTTTACTCTTTCTCATAAGAGGCTGTCTGAAGGCCTCGCTGGCTTCATTGTGTCTCTTTCACCCACCGAGTCCAAGTCAGATTGTTATCCATCCAACCTTTGTTTTGCTGCCGTGAACCGAGTGTCGACTGTTTACCTTATTCCGCCTCACAGACTGTGACATAAACATTACCTGTTGCAGGGATGAGAAAATGGGCCTTTTGTACAATCTGATTACATTCCCTGGAAGCCTGCCACAGTCTGGGACTTCTATGGCTGCAGACTAAAAGAAGCAGTAGAAGATTGTCAATGGGAAGGAAAAAGAAAAAAGATCCTTATTATATTGTATTTGTGCAAACTTTTGCAGCTTTTCTAGAAGTCTAAATTTTAGAAGTATAAATAAGCTTTAATAAAAAGGCACAATGGCAAACGTTCGCTCATTTAACATACATTTTAACATTCTTCGCTAAATAGCTCACGCTTGTTAATGTTCGAGAGCATTTTGCGGCATTTTTCACACATTTTCATTTGGACTGAGGTCTGGACTTTAACTAGGCTGTTCTAAAATGTTCATTTGATTTAATATAAATCAGGGCTGTCAAACTCAAGTCCCTGAGGGGCGGTATCCTGCAACTGGTCCAGCACACCTGAATCAAATGGCTTTATCACCCTTTAATTGAAGGTAGCTTTTCTAGAGTTCTGCTAAAGACCTAATTATTTCATTCAGGTGTGTTAAGGTGGAGACATATCTAATAGTTGCAGGACTAAAGACACAGCTGCATGCTTAAGGCTGTCATTCACCAAAGTGAACCTCCACTCTTTTTCTTACTTTCACTATAAAATATTTTTCAGAGTCCTGACTAATGGCAACACAGAAACATGTTGGTGTGAGAGATGGACCAACCTGACCCGACCCAACCTCATTTGCATGAAACTGGATCTGGAGGCCCTCTTTTAGTGTGAACACAGTCCTAAACTTTAGCTTAGCTCTTCGTTTCTTGGTTCATATGTGGTTGTAAACATTAAACAGAATTGCTTAAACATTAAAGCTAGATTTGTGGAGTGTCCCGTCAATGGATTCTTCCACTTCAGCAGTTTATCTCTACAGCTCTTGCACGGGTATCATCGGATCAGTTTAGTTCAGGATGTCTATCACGCTCCTTCAGCATGTACTGAATTAAAATACCGATTTCCACACATCTTGCTCAGTCATCCAGGCAGACTATTTCACAGATGAAAATAAAAAAAAGTAAGGAGGACAAAATAAAAGAGAGCAGCATGTGTCCAGCATGTATTTTTCACACTTTTATCCATAGTAATTAGAAGTATTCTACTGGTTATATATAACATTACACCAGTTTGTAAGGTTACTAACTGTAAATAACCTTAACCCATTATAGGGCACTCAGTGAAATACTTTAAAAATCAGAATTTCAAGCCTGTAGTGTTATTGGAATTCAGGACAAGGCCTTATCACCTTTGTAACATTCACAAAATATGGATATTTTGATGGCAAAAAATTAATGTCAACATAATAACAAAGAAACGCCAACTTGCCTGAATATGTTAAGAAAAATAAAAAAAGTGCTTCTATAAGAAATGAATGAAAAACACTCTTTCAGTGAAAGAAACACATTTTTTGGTACGACAGAACCTTAGAAGCATTAATGCTGATTTTTGCACTTATATTTTTTAGTTTATAAACTTATATGTAATTGTTAACTAGGTTTATAAAGTTTTTCATTTAAATTAGCTTTTTACCATGACTTGTAACTTTTTTTTTTCAACTTAATTTACAGTAGGTAATATATTAATCAAGGGCTAATCTCATTGGTCAGATCCTAAAATAAGATGGTACAGCCGTGTAGTAGTATCTGTGCTGAATGGCTGGCTTTCTCCATTTGTAAGGGGTATGCAAGGGATCAAAAATGCTAACTTGCCCTATAAAGTTTTAAACACCTTAAAATGTTTTTTTAAAAAGGCAGTTTTAAATGCTTGCACTGAAAAGGTCAATTTTCTTCTTAAGATAAGTGCATTTTTTGTTCAGTGGAACAAGACTATTTACATTTAAACTAAGTAAACACAATTGGTTTGTCTTATTTCAAGTGCATTTTATCTAAATATCTCATTTTAAGAGTAAAAATACTAATTTTATTGGCAAATAATTTCATTTACCTACTCAAATTAAGGGTAAATACACTTAATTTAAGACATTTTTCAGGGCTGCCAACTTTTCACCAAACCTTGGGGTGAGATTTTGAAATAGTTTGGACAGGAAACCCTGTCAGGGTTCCATCAAAAGGCTCTGAGGATAAGAGCAGCTATAAGGTTGGAGGTTTTCAGAGGATTTAACTGAAACAAAGTGTCAGAATGTGGGATTTTTATAGCACAGTAAATGCTGCTGGATAATAATCGATGATCTGTAGTAATGTGGAACATTTTTCTCCTAATATATATAATTTTCTTTATTCTGGTTATTTTTATAGAATTTAAGTAAAGAAGAATGGGCCATACTAAAATACTTGTATCTTAAATATACTGTAAACTAAGAATTTCACAACTTGTTTATTAATTATTCTTTGCAGTTTGAGAAAAATAAACAATGGGGAACTAAAGAGTTATTAATGTATTGCTGGCACTGATACAGGAACCAGAGCAATCGAATCCCATGCAAACTACACTGTGTATGAATATTTGTTAATAGGCTAAAGATTAAAAAGCTTTATTCACTATGTTATAATTTTTCTAACAATTGACAAAACAGCTAAATTATTCAGACCTTCTAAGAGGCTGTAGATTTATTAAAAACTCACCATGACAGGAGATAGCACTTCTCTGGATGTTTCATTTGGAAAATGTGATGGAAATTAAGTTTTTAAACATAATCAATGGACCAAAATAGGGATAAATAAGATAACTAATAATAAAATTAATAAAATGAGTAAATCCAGGATAACTGAGTTTTTCTGCACATCCTCTCTGAATGTGGTTGGTCTTTTCTTGGGTGGCTGATCCTTTGAAAAGTAAAATGTAATGGTTCTTTTTCTTTTTGTGGAGCTTCTATGTGTTTGAGAGGCAAACCTGAACTCAAGTACTAGATTGCTTAAAATCTTCAATAATTTACAAAGAGAATTATCCTAGCGCAGATGAGAAAAGATAAATATTAAAATGACATACCTCATAACAACTATCTTTGTTCAATATCTGGCACAGTGAACAGGTGAGAATACGTGTGTGTTAGCACTAAGGTTGTATTAAAAAGACTGGATTTTGATCACAATGGTATTTCTATACATAAACAGTCTTGTTTATAGATGTTGGAAATTGGCCTGTTTTTCCAGTGTAGTCCTGTTTCTCTGGGCCGCCTTTTACAGCTGCTTTTTGTATCTCTGCTTCTGCCTCCTTGAACCCCAGATGGCCGCTCACACTGAGCCTGGTCCTGCTGGAGGTTTCTTCCTGTTAAAAGGGAGTTTTTCCTCTCCACTGTCGCTACAAGCATGCTTAGTNTGTCAGGATTCGATCAAAAGGCTCTGAGGATAAGAGCAGCTATAAGGTTGGAGGTTTTCAGAGGATTTAACTGAAACAAAGTGTCAGAATGTGGGATTTTTATAGCACAGTAAATGTTGCTGGATAATAATCGATGATCTGTAGTAATGTGGAACATTTTTCTCCTAATATATATAATTTTCTTTATTCTGGTTATTTTTATAGAATTTAAGTAAAGAAGAATGGGCCATACTAAAATGATTGCATCTTAAAGTAAACTAAGAATTTCACAACTTTGTTTATTAATCATTCTCTGCAGTTTAAGTAAAATAAACTATGGGGAACTAATAAGTTATTAGTGGCACTAATACAGGAACCAGAGCAATCGAATCCCATGCAAACTACACTGTGTATGAATATTTGTTAATAGGCTAAAGATTAAAAAGCTTCATTCACTGTTATTTTATTATAATTTTTTTTACAATTGACAAAAAAGCAAAACGATTCAGACTTTCTAGGAGGCTGTAGATTTTATAAAAACTCACCGTGACAGCAGACAGCACTTCTCTGGATGTTTCATTTAGAAAATGTGATGGAAATTAAGTTTTTAAACATATTCAATTGACCAAAATAAGGATACATTAATAAGATAAGTAATAATAAAACGAGAACATCCCTGTGGTTCTCCCTTTATGAATCCAGGATAACTGAGTTGTTCTGCACATCCTCTCTGAATGTTGTTGGTCTTTTCTTGGGTGGCGGAACTTTGGAAAAATAAAATGTAATGGTTATTTTTCTTTTTTGTGGAGCTTCTATGGGTTTAAGAGGCAAACCTTAACTCAAGTACTAGATTGCTTAAAATCTTCAATAATTTACAAAGAGAATTATCCCAGTGCAGATAAGATAAAAATTAAAATGACATCCCTCGTAACAACTGTCTTTGTTCAATATCTGGCACAGTGAACAGGTGGGAATAAAGACTGGATATGAACCTGGCATGTCCTTGTGTGTTAGCACTAAGGTTGTATTAAAAAGACTGGATTTTGATCACAGTGGTAGTTCTATACATAAACACCCTTGTTTATAGATGTTGGAAATTGGCCTGTTTTTCCAGTGTAGTCCTGTTTCTCTGACTGTGCTATCTTCATCCTCTGACATGGGAGTTGGCTCGGAGCTTGCCTGCCTGGCTGTGTGTCTCCTGGACGGGGCCGCCTTTTACAGCTGCTTTTTGTATCTCCGGCTTCTGCCCCCTTGAACCCCAGATGGCCGCTCACACCGAGCCTGGTCCTGCTGGAGGTTTCTTCCTGTTAAAAGGGAGTTTTTCCCTCTCCACTGTCGCTACAAGCATGCTTAGTGTGAGGGATTGCATTCGAGTCAATGAGTCGATGCAATATACTGGTTTTCCTTAGATAGAAAACTTTGAATCAATTTGACTGAATGATCTGATGAGCTGTAAAGTGCCTTGAGGTGACGTGTTGGGAATTGGCGCAATAAAAATAAACTGAATTGAATTGAAAATAAGTGGAAAAGAGTTGAGTTTTAACCCCTTGAACCCTACGGACCCACCGGCGGGTCCAGCTGCTACATGACCTCGTAGTTTTACCAAACCCCCAGTATTGATGTAAAAAACATATTTGGCACAGTTTGGTGACATTTATGGATAAATGTGCCAAAATGGCCTGTCCGCCTAAGAAATTTCTCACTAATACCATTCTAAAATAAATATGATTCAACTGATTGAGTCCAAATTTGGTATATTTTACACAACATTTAG
>NW_015150462.1:1913500-1914995 GCF_000732505.1 Cyprinodon variegatus | reverse complement strand
TTTTGTGTGTTTTTGTCAGGCAGAAATTTATTTATATACCCTTAGGGTGTAAGAGGTTAATGTCTGTATTTTTTAGTGTGAGAAATTGTGAATATGGAGTGAGAGTGTGTGAAGACATTGACATGTGTGAGAGATGATTTTTACTTATTTCTAGACAGTTTTTCCAGCGCCCCTAGTGCCACCCTTAGGTACTACACCTTCCCTGTGTTTTCCCGTGAAGCTCTGCCCCCTCTGACATTCCTCACTGCCAGGGTGATTCCTCCTCACTGGCTGCTTCCTACTGTACCTCACCGCGAACTATTTTTTTTTTTTTTTTTTTTTTAACAATCTCTGGATAAATGATCTACAAACGCAATGATAAGATATTGCAGCCGATAAAGGGTGAGTTATGTTTCCATAACAGCTGGTTTACTGTCATGCGTGCTCTGCAGAGGTGTGGACTCACTTGCGTGTGAAGCTCAGCCTTCTATGTTAGAATTGTCCTGCTTTAATTCCGACGCCTGTAAAAATGGGTTAGCTCGCTTAGCTGATTGTGCTAACAGATGAAATTGGCCGTATTTAAGCGTATTTGAGGGGCAGACATGGGAACACGCCCTTAGTGTGTGCGTTTCTACCTGTATGAAAGAATGATTTCAACTTCGTGCCGTAAAAACTGGATCCGCGCGCACACACTTTAGGAAAATATTCACATTTCCCTTCATTTTCGGGCTTCTTGCTAACATTTGAGTAGATTTAAGCTATATTTAAGCTTCTAAATTAAGCTGAAAGTCCCAGTACTGAGAGACTAGGACGGGAGTCAACAGGGCTGTTGTCCACGGTTGAATGGATCCGCATTACCCCGGCCGGTGCACCGCAACTCGGCAGTTAACTGTAACCTGCGGCGGTTGACGCCGGCGATGTGGACCTCCTCGGAAAAAAAACGTTAAATGACAATTTGAACACGAATTTGTTCTATTTATATAGTTTTTTATTGTTGAAAGGACAAAAAAATTTAAAAATGTCACAGTACCGTCACAAGGAAAGTGACGGTGGGGGAGGCGGAGGGGCACCGGAGGCCATTGTGAAACCACGGAGTTTCCTGCTGACAGGTTCGCTGCCACCGGGTCACAGGTGGGGGTGAAAGGCGGGTAACCCTGCCAATATGGAAGCACATTTTCCTCTGTAAAATGAACCAAACCTACGGAAAACTCACCTTTAACTTTATAACTCAAAACTTTTTTAAATTAACCCTTTATAGGGCACTCAGTGAAATACTTTGAAAATCAAAATTTCAGGCCAACATCCAGGACAAGCAGGGGCGAAGCTAGAAGGGGGCCAGGGGTGGCCATGGCCACCCTTACCCAATCATTGGCAGTGGTGTCAAAAGTACACACTTTTGTTACTTAAGTAGAAGTATAAATACTGCAGTTTAAAATAGGGTTGCACAATATAATCGGCCCCCTATCGGTATCGGCCTCTATCGGCCTTAAAACTGAATATCGGACATCGGCCACCC
>NW_015150462.1:1911708-1913264 GCF_000732505.1 Cyprinodon variegatus | reverse complement strand
GAAGTCAGAAGTAGGAAGAAAAATAAGTAATGGAGTAAAGTATAGATACCTAAAAAGTGTACTTAAGTACAGTAACGAAGTATTTGTACTTTGTTACTTGACACCACTGATCATTGGCCCACCCCACCATTTTTCCCCCCATAATACTGACATTGGCAGCAGTAATACTCTCAATATTAAAAACATTTTAATTTGTCATAGATTAACAATTACTTGACAACAAAAACACTGTGGTTGTTTATGCAAATCAATATACTAACATTAAAGATGATGAATACAGAACTCATGCTCTTTTCAGAACTAGATTTTGTGTTAAAGGGGCTAAAGAGAAAATGCAAGTCAGTCTTCAGTTAAATAATAGATAAATAACTATTCTAATAAAAACTTACTAATAAACAATTTTTGTAGATGTTAGTATTTTTAAATATCAATTTTATTCAGAATGATTATTGATAAAAGTAGGTAATGACAATGGAAAAGATGTTCAACCTGGAACTCAAACATGAAAGAACTTTAGCCACTATACCCTGGATGTTTAAATATATGCGTCTATTTGTTAGCAAAGGTTGTAGGAAAGTATAGTTAGTCTTTATTTGGAAAATATGGATGCTGTGGTTGTTCATGTTCCTGTTGGATCAGTATAGATTGACCCTAATTTTGGCGCCTATCCCCTTTTGGCCACCCTTCAGTGTTCATTGGTTATTGCCTAGCCACCCTTATAAAAATGTTCTGGCTACGCCTCTGAAGACAAGACCTTATTTCCTTTGTAACATTAAAAGATATGGATATTTTGATGGCAAAAATTAATGTCAATTTAATAACAAGAAACTCCAACTTGCCCGAATATATTAAGAAGAATAACAAAAGTGCTTCTATGAGAAATTAATGAAAGAGAAATTTTTATTCTTTAAATTATTGGAATTAGAGGCATTAATGCTGATACTGGCAATTACACTTTTTAGTTTATAAACCTAAATATAGTTGTTAACGAGGCTTATTAACTTTACTTTTTATGTTTTCAATTAGCTTTTTACCTTTTTTTTCAACTTAATTCACAGTAGGTACACAGTTGGTCATATCCTAAAATAAGATGTACAGCCATATAGCTGTATCTTTGCCTAATGGCTGGCTATAGATCTTGTTCTTCTAGACCTCACTGTGGGACGGGGGGACTCCATTTGTAAGGGGTATGCAAATGATCAAAAACGGTATCTTGCCCTATAAAGGGTTAAGATCCAATTTACTGTCCCTGAAAATGTGGTGATGTCACAGGAGGCCTGAGGCAACAAGTGTTCCTCCTCGATACCAAATTTACCATGTTACTAAATCACATGTGTCAAAATGAAGGCCCCCGGGCCAAAGCTGGCCCGCCACTGCGATTCATTTGGCCGTTTAAAGTCTGAAAAAGCATATCACGTCACAAAGCAGAGACTTGGATCAGATAAAGCCAAAAAAAAAACATCACATGATAAAAAATCATTCGAATTTTCAGAATTATTTAGTTAAATGTGTTCATTTCACATACTTACCATCATTTTTAGTGTGTTTACCCATTT
>NW_015150462.1:1900907-1910615 GCF_000732505.1 Cyprinodon variegatus | reverse complement strand
TAAAACTTTTCCAACTCCGGCAGCTGCTGTGTTTGCAGTGTGTATGCAGCTCGTTTGCAGCGCGTTCAGCATATTAGATGCTTCAGCTGCTCAGACGCGCTGCTCCTGCTGCTCAAAACGCGCTGCGGGACGTTTTGCTGCTCCTTGATGCGCGTCAACCATTGACCTTGCATGTGAACTAGCGGCTTCTGCTGCCTTTGCTGCTTTAGGTGTGAACGTAGCATCAGGGTTTCCGCAGGTCATTAAAAATCACTAAAAGTCACTCAATTATAATTTTTTTAATTAAGGCCTTAATTGGCATTAAAATTAATTAAATGTAATTATCCTGCCATTTAAAATGCTTTATTTAGAAAAAAAAAACCTTTTTTAAAACCGTTTTTTTCGGTTTTTTCGGTTTTACTTGTTTCGTTGGTTTTGGGGGGGACTTGTTTCTGTTTGTTGGGGGGGCGGAAAAGGTTCCGGATTGGGAAAATGCAAATTTAAACAAAAGTGGCTGGAATGTTGGTGGCATTAAAATTATTTGTTAGAGCATTAAAAAGCATTAAATAGAGTTACTCATTCCTGTATAAACCCTGAAAATGGGGGCTGTCTCTGGAAATAGGGGCCGTCTGATCAATGTAGGCTGAATGTTTGTTTTGTTATACTGATCAAACACGTTCTTAGCAGCTCAAAATAATCTGCTACAGTTTTGTTCTCTATTAAATATGACAAAGTATTAAAATGTAATTTTCCTAATATCTTTTTATACTGTTTGACTTTAAAAGATTGATATTTGGTTTAATAGTTAATGTTTGTTTTCCCTAACCTGAAGTAAATGACAGTAACATCATTAAAAGTATTATCATTAAACAGAGCAATGAAAAAGTTTTATTCTCACAGCGGAAAGCAGTCATTTTATATGAGTTAGAAACCCCTGCTCTAATTTAATCTTAATTTACCATCTTTGATGTCATGCAATGCTTTAAAAAAGTATGTTTCCCCCTTTGACAGTTTTAATCTGTAAATGAAAAAAATCCTGTTTTGAAATGATTTATTTCCCAAAGAGGTTCCTAATCAATCAGAACATATCTTTTGCCTTATCCTTGATTTACCAATGTTTTAGAGTGGAGTCTCTCAATCCACCTAAAGGCAGAAAGATAATAAAACAACAATCTGGCTTGATCTAAAGAAAGAGGAAAAATCCTGCTAATTACATCAAAAGATAAATATCTGAATGACAAATAAAGAAAATGAGGATGGGAATTGGACTAGTTATAGTCTGGGCTTAAATCCGATGCCATCTCCTGAAATTCAACCATATGTACGCACATTTAGTGTTCTCAATTTCTTCATAATCCAAACAAATCCCCAAACGACTAAATTTCATTCATAGGCAGTAATAACAAATTCCTGATGGCAAAATGGGGGGGAAAAAATCCCCTACCTATAACAACCAGCAGTGCACTGCATACCGTCAACAACATCCGACCTCTGAACAAGGATCGCTGCACAGCGGTTGCCTAGTAACAGCTGAAAAATGCAACAGGTAGAGGCCAACTGTGAGCGGAGCATGGGGTTTGGAGGGAGTCGCTGTCACAGAGTTTCTCCTGGCTGCAGACGGGGGGTTGATAGCGATCTGTAATTAACATTTCCCGTCCACACAGCAGCGCAGGTGTGTGATAAGGAACAGGGGTGACTGGTAGGATGTTGATTCAGATAGTCTGGCAGCTCACAGTAGAGCCTGACATTGTTTCCTCCCTGCCTCCTAATGAGGTGAGACTGGAGAATGTTGATTGAATTCCACAGAATTGCCGTCCTTCATTGCTCAGGAGTCATGGACAGTCCCGTAAAGCATGTGACCAGATCAGGACTTCCACAGTGACTTGTCCTGGCGTGTCTTGTGACCGCTGCCACTGCTGAGTTAACCCCCCCTTATGCATAAGTGAAGGCATCAGTTTGCTTGTGCTGGTTGTGTCCTGTTACAGCGTGAGGGGATGTGTTATCGCTGCCATAATGGAGGCAGCGCTATGAGGGTGTTGCGGTTATGGGGGCGGGGGGTGAGAGGAGCTGTCACCGAGTCGGGCAGATGAACTGCATGCTGGGAGTCTTTTCTCACATCGGGGCCGGGTTATTAAGCCGAGCTTGATCAAGCATGTTCGAGCAAAGTGTCATCACCTTTAATTAACGCCTAGCAAAAGTACTCATTCTGTTTTGTTTGGGATTTTACACTACAGAATTTCTCAATGCCTTAATGGAAAAAAATTAAAGAAAAAGCTCCATCCATCTTCACATCAAGCCTAACAAGCCTCAGGTTTCTGCTGAGAATATAATTACACCTCTGCATTTAGAGATTTACTGATATATTGGGTGACTGATATTTTTGGTTGATGTTGGTGCCTCAATGCGTTCACTGACTCATTAGTGCATTCGGTAGCTATGCTTTGAGACTCTATAAGCCGCATGCATTGCTGCTCCCTCCAATGCTTTCCATTTCTAGTTTTGTTTGATTTGTCAGTTAACGTTTCTGCTTAGTTTAAATTAGGGGTGAGTATTGGCATGGGTGTTGCGATACGATGCTTGTCATGATACCCAGGTCACGATACGAAATTATCACTTTATTGCATTATAACCATATATTGTGATTTTTTTTTTCCTGCTATCAAAATTAAATGCATAGATAAAAAAGCAACCTCTGTATATGTTCAGATGATATTGATGGTTCATTTATTTTGGTATCCATGTTGTTTGGGGTGAGTCCATGTCTTTCACTGTGAATGCCTCATATATAAATAATACGCTGCACCGCACAGCAAAAGGGCACCACAGCGCC
Organism: Cyprinodon variegatus; assembly: GCF_000732505.1. Classification (NCBI taxonomy): domain Eukaryota; kingdom Metazoa; phylum Chordata; class Actinopteri; order Cyprinodontiformes; family Cyprinodontidae; genus Cyprinodon; species Cyprinodon variegatus. The sequence goes on along the minus strand of NW_015150462.1, from coordinate 1,907,806 downwards.
ATCTGCCAGAGTGGTGGTACAAAGGTAGCCCATTTTCCCTCAGTTTTAGGTAAAAAATGTTTTCTTTAAAAAAATCGATACTTGGAATTTAAAGATCGATATCATATCAGTCAGCCAAAAATCGCGATATATTGCCAAAATGATTTTTTTCCACACCCCTAGTTCAAATTGGGGCTTGTGTCATTTTGACCATACAATAGAGGAAGAAAAAATAATTTTGGCTTGAAAAAATGTGCAGCACATATCGAGGATCTGTTAGGGTGATGTCAAGATAATCGGCGTCAACCTAAAAAAACCTGCATTGGTCCACCTCTAATGCACTTTACTCATAGTTCGTTATGCATTGCAATTACAATTTTGATTAGAGAAACTTCTTGTTTTTTTTCCCCTGCAAAGACTTTGCTTTAACACATTTTAAGCTACCAGATGGGCAGATTTGCAGAGTGTACGGTTAAAGAATTTAAGCACCACACACCTAAATTCTGTCAATCATATATCAACGGTCATCTGTCAATCAAATTTTTTCGGTCATTGCATCCTGATTCATATGTCGCAGCTTATATACGCATCGTTTGAAATAAGAAATAAGAATCATTTCCTTTCCCGTTGAGTTCCGTCCCAGTGTTCACGGGGATGGACGTCTGTGTCTTCAGCAGGCGTAGAGCCAACAGAACTGGCAGCGTTGCGAGGCAAGGGCTCCATCATGTACGGCTGTAAGCCTTCTACACCAAACCAAGCTTCTGCCGCCCTGGCGTCCTCTTCCACAACATCTTTGTCCCCGCTTTCCTCCTCTGAATAAAAAATGGATGACGGAGGAGACTCATCAACGACCTCCGACACAAAACTCTCCTCCTGTTGCATGTTTCCGCTGTCCATGGCGTTCCTTGACAGTGTCGTTGCTAAGTGCTACTTGGTCCCAATGGAATTTCCCATTGGGAACCTACTAGCACTAAGTTGCTAACTGGTAAACAAGATACTTCCGAGACAACAAAAAAACTTGCTTGTGAACCTTCTGCCACAACAACCCTGCCCTCTTGATAAACGGCCAATCACATTCACTTTATTCACTCGTGTGAAGTCGTGCACCACTCAGGAGAATTTGGAAATGCAACGGTTGGAACTATTGCTTCCCTACGACTTTAAGCTGTGTGTGCAGAAACAAATGTGATGGTTTAAATAATTTAGTGATGCTAGACGTAAGTCTCAAGTTTAGAACCCTTAACTTTTATGCCAAAGATGGATCTGAGAAAAAATGGATTCTATCAAATATTGCAATAATTCAATAGACAATATTTGTATTGATCCAAAATATGACTGAATGGATCTTAAATATCTACATTTATAGACATTTATCCTTGTAATTATTTTGCAAATCGATTAATCTGTCAATAATTTTTTCGATGAATCGATTAATAATCAGATAGCCAACGATTTTTTTTATGAAATTAAACCAGGTGAAGTTATAATGTTTCCACTTGAGGAGTTCTTAATGGAGACTATTTACAGGTGAAAACATTTTCTTTTAATATCAAGATTTACAGTCTCTACACGACCAATCGATTCCTGAATTAGTTTAGGATTATTTCAATAATCAATTAATCAAGATTAATCCGATTATTTGTTTCAGCCCTACATGTTTTTGTCTCTTAAACCTCCAGCCACTAGTTGGCAGCACACCACACAAGAGCTTATGATTCAGCTGCTCTGCACTGGCGGCAGCAGATCTCGTGAGGTTTTCCACAGCTGTATTATTATAAAAATCACAATACATCACACTTATGACCATATCATGACAAATTTTAACCTGACACATGTGTTGTGATATCGCCAAATAGTTGCCAATTCATCACCTCAATGCCAAATATGAGTACAATTGGGCTAAATGAGGCGGTGTTTCTGTTTCTACTTGCTGGTTATCTGTAGTGTCTTTATGTTGCGAACAAAGAGGATCAGTGATTTTATTTTAATGCCTTCCAAATATACATACTCTCTAATTGGCTTCATAGTTTCCATTTGCAGGAAACAGTTGCCATTTCTCAGCGGTTTATTTCTTCTCTGATTACTCAGATTTACCACATAAACGTATCAAAAGTCCAAACACTTTCCACCATAAAAGTACCTCTAGTTGGTCTTACGTAATTAAAGCTTATTGAAAGTTTTTTTTTTCTTTCCATATGCAATAGAGTCCAATGGATGAAAGACTCTCATCTGGTTCATTAGATGCCTAATATGCTGCTGTGAACCAGAGAGATGGAGGAGCTCCTCTTGTCCTTCCTTTGACTCCTACACGCTCTGAGAGCCCGGATAGGTTCAGGACCAGGTCAGCCTCTGTGGTTCAGTAGCTCTTGGTCACAGGACCACCTCAGACTTGTCTTCATCTCTGACACAGCCTCCTCAAACAAAGTTCACGGCTGCATTCAGGGAGTGAGGGTCAGTAAGTCCGGCGGGGTGTGATTGAGCCATGGGCCTCCCGGAGTTTTTTTTTTACTCGCGGAACAACTTCAGAAAGGTCAGTCCCATAAATTAGTCCTAATCAGCTCAGTCCAGAGCGCTCGCAGGCAAATCTGAAATAACAAGGATTTTTGGAGGGAGTTTATGTAGTCAGAGTTAGATTTTTATCAGAAGAAACAAGGCTATGTTTTTTAGGAGTTAAAAGGTTTTGGTTGTGACGTGTTGCAGAAGCACATAAAAAAGGTGCATTGCTGCAAGAAACGCTCTGATATACAAGCAAGCATTTTTAGATGAAATCAGAGCCTCATTCCAGAGTGATTACAGCCTGAGCCTTTCAAAATAAGAGCTCCAGGTTTATTTCAGTTCAAGGAAAATAAAGATTTTTTTAAACAATAAGAACTGTTTAAGTTAAAACTGGCAGATTACTATCGGGAGAACATTTAAACCTGTTGTGAAGACTAGAGCTGCTCAATATAGCGCTTTTCTCTGTTAGGCTTGTTTAAAGCCGGAGCAGGGGTCTTAAACCTGCGGCTCCAGAGCCACAACTGGCTCTTTGGACCCTAAACAATGGCTCCTAATAGAGTCTAAGTATGATACAAAGAACCAAAAAATGTAGTGAAAAAGCTTAGATGCTTTAATGTGTTGTTTTATGGAAATCTAAATTTAATTTCTACAACAGAAGGACATTAAAAGAACCAGTAATATGTTTTTAAGTCTATTTAATTTTTTAGTTTTGGAAATGAAAATGATGTTTTGGTTTTTCCCTCGAATTAGTCTGTGCTTCATCTTTATGACATTTCACTTTTTTACCTATGTTAGAAAAAAAAACAGTATAAAAGCAAACATTTTCTAGGGAAAATATTGAGCAGGAATGCTAAGTAGGGATGCCCAACATAGGAACTTTTGCTAATGTCTGAAATGCCGATATTTTACATCCCATCTGATAGAGAATTATACTTTTTGGATCTTCTTTAACGTGTCCTTTGAAATCACAACAAATAAGGGTCCCCTCTGTTTCTGAAACTTTCAAAAACAACCTCACCACGTACATTTTTAATCCACAATCTCCTTTGGGACAGACTCATGCACCTGTTGGGTTCATGTGACCTGCTGGGATGGCCTTAATTCCCACACTTCTGTCACAGAAGCAGTTCCTTATGTATTGCTGAATTATGCAGGTGGAATGCACCCTGTCTGATATTTAGTTTATCGGCCGATACCTGTAGCATGATGAAAACATAGTGTGACCCTGATAATACATCGTGTTTTATGTAAGATTTGCGGCTCTAAATGACTTTTACTTAACTGGCAAAACGTCTTTGGACTTTAAAGGATTCAAACCCTTGATCTAGAGCCTTTGGAGCAGAAAAGGCCCACAGCATGACACAACCTCCACCTTACTGAGCAGGGCAAAAGGTCTTGATTCCTACACACTAACAATTTTCCTACATTTCTGACAATAATAACCACCATTGGGAAGGAAAACTATTAGAAAAAGTCTTGAAGTTGAATTTTTTTTCTGCAGTAGTTTCACTGCATGCAGAGATCAGTCGAACTGGATTCAAAGTCAGCTTATCCTGATGTGTTTTAAGAGAGAAAAGCCTGATAATTTGCTTCTTTTCTGTTGCTGCAACAGTAAAGGCAGCTAGGCTCAGGCTGTTTGATTAAAGCTACACAACAGTGTGCCAAAGACAGCACTCCAGCTGATAATCGAACACCGCCTGCTGCTTTTATTGGACGACAAGTGAAAAGTGAAGCTTTGTAGGACTGTTGGCTTATGGCTGACAGCAGACGGCCCGGGGCTCTGCGGTTTTTATCTCTTAAGATGGAAGCATTTTCTTTAATTTCTGTGAGTGTGACGGGTAAACGTTTACCTCTACAAGTTTTTGCAGACTTCTGGAAAAGTATCACTGGAAATTAACCAAGCAGTGGGTAATCATTGAAAAGAAATCTCAATATGTTTCAAAAGAACAGCTGCATACATTTGAGTCCATCTCCTTTTCCTCTGATCCACCTGAATAAAGTCAGTGATGCTCTTCTAGACAGAGCAGCAGGGGGTCCTGGATGGCTGCAGGGGCTCTCCCTTCCCTTCCAGCGCATGGCATTCCTCTTTCATCTCCCGAAACTCGAATGTTTCCATGTGAGATCTCTGGCGTATCCTGTTGCATTTAGAGCGAAAGTTCTTTGCAGAACCTGAGGTCAGTTTAGGAAATTCAGAATTTCTAGGTAATCTATCTGAAATTTTACCCCATAACCTCATTAATCCCCTATTTACTGGTGTCTTCTTGCTTTTAAGAGAATTAAATCAGGTGTCCATATGGGATGTAGCTCCAGTATTTGTAGCTTTATTAGCAGAGATTATTTGAATGATTCAAACTCCATAGAGCACAACTTGTAGGCGCAGAACAGTCTCACACAGACCATCAATCATATCAGTCCATCTAAAAAGACTTAAAGCTGGAGAGGAGGATCACACCGCCCTGAGTTTTACTTAGTGGTCTAAAGAAGACCGTTAAAAACCAGTTGGGATGGATTTTTAAATATTTCTTCCGACGTGTGAGGATGATCCAGGCCGTTAAAATGATTTACAAGTATGAGAATCCAAGTATGCAGTTACACAACCCGCAAAGCCCATTCAGGAGCCTGTGACAACCATGAAAGCAATGCACGCTCCCAGACCCGTAGAGCAGAGTGACTCAAATATCAGAAACTCTTTGCGCCACGATCTTAAAGCATTGCTCCTGCTTAACAAAGCATTTGACTTTTCCTTTGGACTAATCGTGGAGATTTTTGGGCTGGAATGATAAAGCCAGTGAAGATGCAGCTGAAGGAAGGTGTATTGTTGTTTATGTTTTTAAGCTACCTCAGATCAATGTGCGGTTGTGATTATGCGCGTCCCTGCAGCCTCACTACATCAAAGCCTGCCTCAAGGTAGCTGTGACTCATGTTTCGCCATCCCTCACAAATATCTTGTTAGATTTGACCCTGAGCCAAACCAGCCTCTCAAAAACCTTTTCTGAGCTCTCATGCCTTACTTAGTGATTCAAAAAAAAAAAAAATCATGTTTACCCACTTCCTTTTATTGCACCAAAGCCTCTGCTCTAATTACCCACTGGGGATTCTGACCTTGCTGTAGTTTAAAAACAATGTGGAACAAGTCCAAGTTTTCAATTTGATCTCCTACTAAACATTCCTGTTGTTCTTTGGGTCATTTTCTACTTTATTACCAAGTGATCTTAGACCTAGAGTTACAAACCGATGGCCGGACATTCTCCCTTAGGATAAAACTCATCTCATCAGTATTCGTCACGTGTCAGACTCCAGTCCTACGCCTTTTAGAAATGTCTCTAAACCACTCAATTCAATTCAGTTAATTTATAAAGCGCCAATTCACAACATGTCATCTCAAGGCACTTTCCAGTTCACCAGATCATCCAGTCAAATTGATTCAAAGTTTTCTATCTAAGGAAAACCAGTTGATTGCATCGAATCATTGCTCATATAGTAGCTTTACAAAATAAAGGAGTATTTTTCTGTGTCGCATAACAATACTCCATTATGAAATAAATAAATATTAAATACATAACTAATCAAATAAAACAATTACCTAATTAATAAATCTTTTAATAAGTAAAATATTTTGAAATATGATAAAAATCATTTTCACATATTTTTATTATTTCATAGGGATACTTAATTATTTAATGGAATATTTATTAACAATTTATCAATTGCAGTGTTTTATTTATTTGTTTTTAAATGAAATCGCTTTCCATATTGTTGGTCCTCACATCTGTTTAAGGTTCAAAGTCACATCTGGAGGGTTTAAAGTCAAACCCTCCAGGACTCTGGAGGGTTTGACTTTAATTAAAAAAGCATTTCAGCCGTTTGGTTAAGATGATTTTGGAAAGATGAATATCTAAAAGTTGAAGGAGTTGAGTTTAACATCCATGTATTAGATTCTATTTGGGAAATTTAATAACTTTGTCCTTTGGTCTGCATTGGTTTTGAGCTTGTATCTCTCTCATTTATTTCATTTTTCCCCCGAATACTCTGTTTTCCTGTTGCTGAATGATGCATTTTGACCTCAGTTTAACAAATTAGCTCTGGAGTGTTTCAGATATTTTTTCTAGGTTTGTTGCTTCCTGGATTAGTATTTTCTGCACTATTGCAGTAACTTTGGTGATATAGTCACTGGCTAATTATTATTCCTTTGAAATGACATCATGACCCCTGAAAGCCTTTAATTGATGTGAATGTATTTGTTTCTAACCTGTTCTTGTTGAATGTACCAGATTGAGGATGCTAAGAAACTGAGTTTATAAACTTTGTCTTAATGCAAAGACAAAAAAAAAACTAAGCGCTAAAACAAGCTAAAGCCCCGGTTTGAGGGAAAAAGTCCAAATACCTTTCTGTCTTTTAGCCTACTTCATGTTTTCAGACGGCTT
>NW_015150462.1:1898477-1900246 GCF_000732505.1 Cyprinodon variegatus | reverse complement strand
GCTGTGTGGTATTGGCCGATACCGATACCATCCGTATATATATACAACCGTGTGTATATATGAAGAACTGCATACTGCTTGGATGTAAAATAATTGCCATCATGGCTTTGTCAAGCTGCTGCCTACCTTTGTGAAGCAGGAAAAAGACTAAGACAAAGTGAATCCAGTAGAACATTTTATTGCCTACCTGGAATGGATGATAACAGTTAAATGAACTTGGCTCTCAAAATGGTATCGGTGCCCTCTTTGTCGGCACTTGCCGATACCGATACCACCATTTTAGTGCAGGATCGGGGCCCCGCCCGATACTGGTATCAGTGCAACACTATTGCATATTCTGTTGGAATCAAACCTAAACTCAAGCAGAGCTTGAGCACCTGCTTCCCATTAGTTGAAGTATTGCTTTAAAAAAGAAATAGAATTGGTGTCATCAACAAAAAAGAAGAGTATTTCTTTAACACATTTGCGTGTAAATGACAGGTTTTTAACTTAACCAAACTCCATCCTGCTTGGTTATTATGCTTGAGTAGTTTTTCTATGTGAGAAACTCAGATCAACAGTTGCCAGTTGGAGGGGAATGAGAACAACTTCTCTTTTTATGTTCAGCTGGAGTGGATCCTTTTCAGGGCTGCCTGTAAAAGTGCTGTCACCATGCAGGTTCAGAGCTGGAAAAGCTGATTGTAATGCAGCTGCAGAACAAAAAGGGCACATCCGAGCGTTTTTTACACGAGGGGAATAAATAGGCGTGATGAAAAAGAATGTGAGATGAATGCTTGATTTTATCTTTACTCCCCATCAGACTCTATTGCCTCCTTTTCTCCTCGAGTGTCTGACGGATGCATGGCGGCAGGATTCTCAGACGTTCCACCTTTTGAATTTAAATTTCCCCATCCTTAGTTTTTTTTTTCTCTCTGCAGGTTGATGTTTTCTTACCGAGCGCCCGCAGGGTCGCTTTCAAGCCTGACCGCCAACAGCTCACCACCGCAGCCCGCCTCTTGAACGGGCCGATCGATCGCCTCGGAGACTAACGAGACGAGCGCGCCGGATTCCACCGGGGCTGCCAGCGGTCGAGCGGAGCTGCCTCTCTGTTGCCTGGAGCCTGCATTGCCATGGATACGGAGTCCACCTATTCTGGCTATTCCCATCACTCTGGGCGCTCCCGGGGATCGCATAGGCATGGGTAAGACCAAATCCTGCTCCTTAATTATTTATCTTTATGCCTCTGGTGCCACTTGACTGTTTTAGATTGTGTTTTAAACCATGTACACAAAGTCTAAGATGTTCAAGAAAGATATTTAATTTATGAGTCCCAACGCTGCTCTGTCAGTAATATGATGTTGACAAGGGAAAATTCATCACTGAAAAAAAAAATGTCTTCACCCATATTGCTGTTTGTGACATGAAAGCTGCTCTATATTTTTTTTTTTATAATGCCACCACTGTGGTTCCTCTGCTGTCTGGAGAAATTTATGTTTAAAAATCTTCATATTTCCAGATTATTCCCATCACATAGTCTAAAAGGTGTATCCTTTCTTTTTTATTAACTAACTTCCTTTGCTTCCTAGTACTCTTTATCCAAATGTTCTTAACATCTATCTGCTTTTCTTAGTGTCCTTGCTTCTAACCTAGTTTTCCTTTTTCCTTGTGTTATCCCCCTTGTTTCCTTCTTTGCTAATGTCTTTTCTAGTTGCCTTGTATCCTTCCTTTCTATTATCCTTTCTTGTTGTCTGGTCTCCTTCTTTCCTTGTTACCGTGTTCCCTTCTTTCCT
>NW_015150462.1:1865871-1897768 GCF_000732505.1 Cyprinodon variegatus | reverse complement strand
GTTCCCTATTTTCCTTGTTGCCTTGTTCCCTTCTTTCCTAGTGTCCTATCTTGTTTCATTTTCCCTTCTTTCCTAATGCCCTTTCTTGTTGCCTTGTTCCCTATTTTCCTTGTTGCCTTGTTCCCTTCTTTCCTAGTTTCCCTTCTTGTTTCATTTTCCCTTCTTTCCTAATGCCCTTTCTTGTTGCCTTGTTCCCTATTTTCCTTGTTGCCTTGTTCCCTTCTTTCCTAGTGTCCTTACTTGTTGCTGTGTTTCCTTGTTACCTTATTCCATTCCTACCTAGTGTCCTCTCCTTTTATTCAGTCTCTTTTGCCTCTCATTGTTTTCAGACAAAACCAGAAATCCAATCCAACCTTTGTTTTAGACAAAAAACAAACAAAAAAATGTCCGTCTGCTCAAATGGACCAACATGGGAAATCCAACAAGTTCACGGTATCTCCAGAGACATTTTAGTTGTCTATAACTGAGCCACATGAGAGAAACGCTGTCTGAAGAAGAGTCCCTGCTCCTCCTCCTCTGTATCTCCAGTTCTCTCTTCTCTCTGTCTTCTCAGCCAGCGTTTTCTCATCTCAAAGCTCACGTCGGAACGTTAGTCCACCAGAAACCAAATGGATGTGTCATGGGGGGTGAGGAGGTCTCACTGACTGATGGCTCTGCAGATGCACTGGCTGTCATATATCTCTCTGGGTTCTCTCTGACTCTTGCTGCCACCTGTTGCCATTTTATGAGCCTCTCATCTGATCTACTGCTCATGTTCCTCCCTCTGACACTCCCGACCATCAGAGTAAGGAGGCGTGTCAGTCGGATTCCCCAAGAGCTGAATTTTATCTCAGCAGAAGTTAGTCTTCTTCCTCTATCTTGGATTAGGGAGCTTGAACAGCCTCGCTGACAGAAAGTTGGAAAAGCAACATATGGCCTCCACAGCCAGGCTCCGCCCCCTTCTCTTTCTGCCAAAACCACCGGCTGGGCCCTGATTTCACACATAAAAAGGGAAATTGTTTCCTTTTAATGGTCTCCTGAAGGGAATCTCTTTGCCATGCGGTGGATGGATGCGTTACAGATCACTGCTGTCTAATTAGCCCAATGCTCCACTCTTAAAACGTAAATACAGGCAGGAGCTGCTTTGACCTGCAAAATTGCCAGCACCTCATCAATAAATGTATATATTTTATAATTTATTTAAGGGTTACAAAATGGTATGAAGCTAATTCGGGTGTTTTTTTTAATATTTTAAACGCCTCCAAATCCTCTCACTCCTTCAGGAATAATTTGTAGTAGCAAACATCTCATATTAACAGCCTCTCATGTGGAAAATGTTTTCATTTCATTAGTCTAATAAGTCTAATTTACAGAACAGCACTCGGTACTGATGTGAGACTGAGCAGTTTTTCATCTGGAGATGTAATACAACACAGACACTTAGTACAAAAAAATCTACAAAAACCTTTTTCGATTCCTATAAAGGTCGTCATACATGCTGACCTCCTCCTTCTGCTTTTGTTGGTTCAAATAAACAATAAAAAGTAAGTGTTTAAGTAAGCTTTTTTTGTGTCTAGGTTGCAGTGCCAGAGAAGAAGAATGGGGGTAAAAAAAAGGGACAGTTTGGTCCACAGGGAGTCTGGCGTGCCATCCTGGTTGGCCGCGCTCCTTCAGGAGCCTCTGTTCTGTCCTCCTCTGTGCGTCAGCTGCTGAATGTGATCAGTCAGCCTCAGATTGTGGCGGAAATGATACTTCCAAGAGCTTCCAGGACAGGATTCTGCTCCAGCCTGCCAGCTTTCACAAAGGCCTCCCTACTAACCTTTCCAAGAAGCAAGACTCGTTTCAGAGACCCACTTGGAAAGTCAGATTCCATTAATCAAATCCTTACTCAGCATGGAGGTGGAGGCCCCATCCAGCCAGCTGCATGCTAATGAGTCTCTGGGAAAGAGGGGTGTTATCTTCTTGGGCTATTAATATGTTATAAAGTAGGTGTATTTCCAGTAGATCGATAGTTAATTTATAAAATTATCACCACAGTTAAATATCGATTTTTCTCAAATGTCAGTTTTTATTCGCCTTAACAGCCGTCTTTTTTCCCCCTCCCCGTGTCTCCTCTGTAGATGCTACTTCTTCCTTATATTCTCCTGATTTTCATAAAGACTTTGAAGTAGGATCACTGCAGCTTCTCCTCCCAGCTTCTTCTGCATCGCTCCACTTTCAATTAATAAGCATAACGAGTGCAAGCGTTTGAATGATGATGGCTCCCTCTAGAATAACCATCTCCACCGTGTTTAGAGTGGTTGTAATAATATTTGGAGTAATAAGGATAGTGGTAAAATATACTTAAAGGCTTTCATCAGCCTCCTAATCTCCTGGATTTATATGATAAGAACATGTCAGTCTGAGTGAAGCAGGCCGCTGCAGGCTATTCAAATTGGGCTTTCTCTTTCTGTGTGCGCTTATAACAGCAGCTGGGATTTTCTGTGGGGAATCAGAAGCATATTCAAAAGGAAGCAGAGGTACGGAGGCGGAAAGCAGGCTGGTAACACCCTGTAGTCACATCCAAAGCAGCTCTGTTAAACTGTTGTTTCTACTGCTGTCATTCACTGGGTTCCCCTTCAGTCCACCCCCTGCAGGCAGGATATCCTCTGAGCTGCCTCAGATAGTTGTTGTTTACAGGCAGCAGATCTTATTTAACCACGACAGGATTTTATCTGCCTGAAAAAGTCTAAAGTTATGAGTGTAGATTTGTTTTCTGGGCTACTTAAACTGATTTTTAGCAGAAAGTTTCAGGGTATACTGATCTAAGAACATTTCCTCCCAAAATTGAATCGTACTGCTGAAGGTCAACTGATCAGCTGATTCTGAATGGGAATAAAACAATATTGGTAGATTTTAGAATAAAAAGAACAAGTTGAATCCTACTAACATCATGGGAGAAGAAGTGGAGGGGGTTGAGGAGTAAATACCTTTTTTTCACTTGGACTACAAACTAGACTGGAGACTTAAATGTGAAACCATATGCAAGAAGGGACAGAGCAGATTGTTCTTTTTAAGATTAGTCCTCCAGCTTTTGCAGCAAGATGCTACATATTTTCTATTTTCTGTTTTATTTTCAAGCTCCATGTAGATTGTTGTGTAGATTCCTTCTTTTGTTTCTATTTTTAATTTTACCTACTCCATTTAGTCCTTTTCTAGGAGGAAATAATAATAATAAAACTTACATTTCTTTTAGTTCTCTTCTCCTTTTTTTTAAAGTGGGAAAAAAGTAAATGACATTTTAATTTCCTTTCTTTTGGTTCTTTTACTTTCTTTTAATTTCATTTTCCCTTCCTGGCAGGGTTAAAAGGGAAGATAAAATAGTTTTAATTTCCTTTTTATTTTTTTGTCTTCTTTCAAGGGACTGAGCAGATTGTTCTTTTTAAGATTAGTCCTTCAGCTTTTGCAGCAAGATGCTACATATTTTTTTTTCTATTTTCTATCTATCTTCCTTTTTAATTTCAAGCTCCATGTAGATTGTTGTGTAGATTCCTTCTTTCGTTTCTATTTTTTATTTTACCTGCAACGTTTAGTCCTTTTCTAGGAGGAAATTATAATAATAAAACTTACATTTCTTTTAGTTCTCTCCTTTTTTTAAAGTGGGGAAAAAAGTAAATGACATTTTAATTTCCTTTCTTTTTTTTTTTTCCTTCCTTTCAGTTTCCTTTTTCCTTTTTAGCAGGGTTAAAAGGGAAGATAAAATAATTGTATTTTCCTTTTTAATTTTTGTCTTCATTTAAGGGACAGAGCAGATTGTTCTTTTTTAAGATTAGTCCTTCAGCTTTTGCAGCAAGATGCTAGATATTTTCTATAAATTTGTTGTGGAGACTGTCATCTGCTTTGTAAGAGCATCAGAGCTAATTACTTAAAAAAGCTCAACAAGCTAATGAAGACCAGCTCTGTTCTACGAACTCCTCTAGAACTTCTGGAGATTTTTTCACACTTTTCTTTTTTTTTTTTCATAAAGTGAAGAACATTATTGACAACAATGACCATCTTCTTTTGATTCTTAAACAACAAAGTGTCTTCAGTAAGAGGCTTCTCCAGATCTGGTGCATAATAGATCGCTACAGAAGAACACCTGATTAGACTCAACTCTTTGAAAAAAAAAAAAACATAATAAAAGCCTATAAGTTACTGCAACATTTAATTTCCCTTTGGGTTTAATAAATTATTTTTGATACGTATTGAATTAAAAGTAATTTGTGCTGATTTGAAGTTAGATGGAGATAAATAAGCTTTCCTCAAGATCGTCTTAATATTTATATCCAGTCAACTATCTTGTCAAAATGGGTGCCCTCATTTTTCTGATGATTCACTGTGAATTTTTTTGTCTTTTTTTTTTTGTTGATTTGACATATATAAACTATTTCTGTTAAAGCATCAAGATGAGAATATTTTAATTTCAAGCTCCAGGTAGATATCAGTGGTAAAAACACTGAAATTGTTCTTTCTTTGTTTCTTTTAGTTCCCTCTCCTTTTTTTTTAAGAGGTTTTTGGTTCTTTTCTTTCCTTTCAGTTTCATCTTCCCGTTTTCGGGAGGATTAAAAGGGAAGTTAAAATTATTTTAGTTTCCTTTTTATTTTATTGTCTTAATTTTCCTAGTTTTTTTAAGATACAAAAAGGAAAGAGAAAGATTAATTTATTTCATGCTTTTTTTATTTGTTATGTAAGCCACACTACTAAAAGTCATTAAGTTTTTGAAACGCAATATCTTGCCATACGAACAAACACTCTCAGCTTAAAAGACAAATTCACCAAGGCTTCCCATACATCGACTCAACATGAAAGATCAGGATCACCACTTAATCGACCTCTTAACAAACCACGCTGCATTCAGAAACAAGATGGTGGACAAGAGTTGTAGAAACGCTATTTACCAGAAAATGTTTTGTACACAATGTCTGACATCTCATCAGAGAACCTTTCTATACACATTTTCTGTGTTGTGCCTATTGCTTTTTTCCATCAACAAAAAGTCTGTTTACTCTTTAACAGTTGTGGCACACAGTTAACTAGTTGCCCTGTCAAGTGATTTTTTTATTTTCCTCCAGATCGTAGGACTTTTGCTGCTCCTCTTTAAGGCCGTTTGTTTTTATCTGTAAGTTTTAATTAGTGCCTTAAGCTTCCCAGTTCAATGAATGGATTCAAATTATTTGGACTGAAAGTATTTCTTTGATTGTTTTGTTGGTAAATCGCATATAATCCCAGAACATTTACCATTTGTGGTTATAATAGAGGAGAAGCATTAATGCTTTTGGAAGACTTGCTCTGGCTGAGTGTTTTTTGCTCTATAGCCTGCTTTACCTTAAAGCCTGCAGGGAAGGGAAACTGATGAGGGATTAGCAAGGCTTTAGTCTGTAGTGGAACCAGTGAGTGGTAGTCATGCCACATTGGGGGGGATCTATATTCAGGTTACCTGCCGTTCACGCTCTACAAACGATTAGGGCTGTAAAGGCCGGAGGTCAGTCAAGCTAATGGAGCTCACATGTTGCAGGTCACACGGATGGAGCAAAACGAGAGGAGGGATGAAGCTGATGAGGAAAACCAACTTTAATTCTTTTTTTTTTCCTGTCTTTCAGAGAGCGAAGCCGAGACCGACACAAGTCACGCAGCAAAGACAGCCGCTCTGAAAAGTCGGTCACAATCAACTCGCCGCCCGCCGAGCCGCTGCTGGGCGACTCCTCCGTGCGGGGCGAGCAGGTTCAGGTACGTAACGATCTGCCCCAGAAAGCTTCTGTACGCTGCTTCCAGCCTGGATGACTGTGCTGGAATGATCCAGGAAGGATTTAAGGAGCTTTGTCAGTTAACGAGGTGGAAGGATAGTTGTGTTTATCAGCCTGGGCAGCAACGGGCCATCTGGTACATTTGGGGGGGGAGGGCCGGTCCACTTTCTGGTAAACCCAACAGGAAGCCAGAAACAGGCAAACGGGATGCGGTTGCAGAAAGTTGCCCCAGTTGGTAGTAGAGCTCTGCTTGATCCTGTTTGTAGACACAGCATTCCCGGTTTGTTTGCAGCGACTGGGTCAAAGTAATGTCAGGCAAGAACGTGGACCCGGTAACCCCCTCTCAAATGGACCAGGCCAAGCTAAAACTGCAGCTACAGCTTTTGCACTCAGTCTAATAGTGAAACTCCGAAATCATGTTGACGTCTGATGCCTGCAAGCACAGGATCAAACTATGGATTATGTGATGGATTATTTGACAGCGGAGAAATTTAAGGTAGGATTTTAAAAGATTCGACCTTTAAGATAAAAACAAGCCACAGTGTTGAATGTCTGAGTCTAGCTGTCTTCTATAAACAGGCATTTATAAACTACCAACTCATATTTCAGCTTTAAATGCAGGCAAGACATTTGATTGTGTTGCTTGGACTGAGACAAAAGATAGCAGAGATATACCTGACAGGTGGATCAGATGGCAACGCCTCAGCTGGGCTGGTTTGACATCAGATGGCATGTTAGGACGTGAACCAAGAGGTTTCACCAGTACAAACAGTCTAATAAGAGGAACTACTGCAGACAGTCTGGCTGTTTGTCCTTTTTTGACCCTTAAATCACTCATTTGAGGCCTTTTACGCTAAAATTAGGTCACTATGATGTTTAAGGAATCAACTGATAGAAGTCAGAATTGAGCCAGAAGGCAATTTCCCTTTGAATTATCAGAGGTTAAACTGACCCAGTTCTGTAGCAACTGACTAATAATCCTCTTAGTCTGTATTTTAGATCAGTTACACTGATGCTGTTGTGGCTGTTTGGCGATAATTGCCTCATTCTCTTTAAACACCTCCTGATGTGAATGTTTTTGTAAACTTTTCTCTGACTTGGCGCCATACTGGAAGACTGACTGGCCAAAACAAACACAGCTTCAGACCTTAACATTGTTTGGCCTTCACTGCCTCAGCACTGAACGGAAATCTTTCCCTTTGGTCATCAGAATTTATCCCCACACTTTCTGTACTTATTGGACTTACTAATCCTAAATATAGGGCTTAAATGCTTTTTCAAAGATACCTTGAGTTATCTTTTTTTATCCATTTATTTCTTCCCCAAAACGAAGCAACCCTACCTTAAAAGCTCTGTCGTTCACTGGACATTGTTTATAGAAAGTGTAATATTTGCTGAGTCATGGGGAAGTGATTTGAATGACTGAATCATCTCTGCTCAGACATCTGCTTTCTAGTCATTGAGATGAGCTATTGATATGAGTGTTACGGTGTCTGGAGACGGACTCTCACAGGACTTTTTGATAAATATGAGATCATTTTATTTGTGTTAATTTTGGGAATTGGGCTCTATTGGATTAGAGTTAAAAAGAATCTATTCCCAAATAAAACATTATATATAATGCAGGGTTATGATTTATTTTTTGATTTTCACCTTTCTGTCTATCTTGTATGTACAATTTAATTTTGTTTAATAAGTCTGCAGACAGTATTTACTTAAAGATCTTATCAACAATGTTTTCATTAAACAGTACATTTCCTGTCAGAGTGATGCAGAATAAAAGTGGAAAAGTTTATATAAATTATTGTTTTGTCTTTTTAAATGTTTCAAACTAAATTAATATATACTTCTGGTTAAGACTCCAACATTGACACGAAAGGTTTCTGCACTAGTAGGTTGATGCCAGGTCAAAGTAGCTCCATAATAGGGCTTTAGGCCAATTTATGCTTCTAATGCATAGCCTCTGCAACCGTCAAATCTGTCTGTGCGCGACCACGCCCCCGCACAGAGGTTCGCACACCTAAAAAAAATCCTTACTACGCGTTGGATGGTTGCAAACCCACTCACACCTCAAGCGGAAGTGAGCAGACAAAAAGCAGCTGTGATTGGTCCTTGGTATGTCTTTCCGTCTGTCTGTGTGGTCGTCCTTCTCGATTCGATGCCAGGGCGCGCCATTTTTAAAAACCGATAAACAACTACAATGGACAACTACGACGAAAGGTTAATCGGTCTTTTTTGCCAACTCCATTAACAGAACCTGTTCCTCTTCGATGTCTAGCAAGTCTAGATGCATCTCCGTGACCGAGATATCTTGCAGACGCGCCATTGTTGTTTTGGAAGATAAACACTCCCGCCGGCGCCTCCGAAGTTCTAGTGACCATCCGCCAATGTTCTCGCGAGTACTTGATTAGGCTGCCCCTTGTGCTTTGGCTGAAACTGCTGTGTGTCCCTAGTAGGGTTGTCACGATACTAAACTTTTCAACTCTATACCGATACTAAGGAAAATATTCGATACTTGATACCATTTTCGATACCACAAGGATAAAATTTCAACAGAAATATTTTGATTAATAATTAAAATACAATAAATAAATACAATAAACAATAAGAACAACATTTTGAGGTTGTTTGCTGTGCACAGTATTTAGCAAGCTTGATAAAAAACTTACAAAATTAAAATTAAGTTTTCCTTACTTGGCTATGCTTTGCACACATAACAATGACACTAGCCGAACCGGTTAAGAAACAAAAATAATTCTCAGCAGCTGCAACTGTTACAAAAAAAGTCTGAAACTGAAAAGTGCACAAAATTATTCAATCACACAGTGTTCAGAAAGTGCATTTTCCTCTATTCTGCACTTTAGATGAATGACTGTTTAGGTGCGACTGGTACTCGATACTTTTGAAAATGAGTATTGTATCCGGATACAACATTTCAGTATCGATACTTTTTTGAGTATCGATACTTTTGACAACCCTAGTCCCTAGAAATTCTAGACCAACAGTGCAGAAGCATACCAGCAAAACTGGTTCGTGACCAGACCCAAGCGACAACTATAACCTGAAAGACTAAACATTTACAAACCCTACATGTTCCTTAACGGACGTCTGCTTTTGCCAAACAGAACCAATCTTCTGCATTTCTATCAGGCTTCCTGATAATTCCTGGATTGTTGAAAGACGGAATAAACGTCTAACATCCTTCTTAATGGATCCTATTAGTAAGCCCCCCCAGTGATTAATAAAAATTGATACGATTCTTCCCTCGGTAACAACTCCTGTACGGAAGAGTGTTGTTTGAGCCAGGGCTACTCAATGTTTTGCAATTTTGTTATTGCAGCATCAAAGCAGAGAACAGGTTTGCTCTTGAATTTGTGTTAAAACATTATTGGCCGATGTTAGATTTAAATCAAAATATTGGACGCCATTCTGTCAACATTATCAGGTCATTAAGACGGCAGTGTTTTTGTGATAAATAGGTAACCATAGATTTGAACTTAAGGAAGTATTTTGTATTTTTTTCCCCCTCGGAAGAATTTTGGAAACAACAACTCATTATCCCCAATCTATAGCAAAAATGAAACTAGAAGTTGTTTTCTTTTGATTTGAGCAGCTAAAGGAGACAATTTGCTAATGGAATAAGATGAACGCCTCGATCTTATTTCAAATGCATGATATCTATCTTATTTTAGGAGAAAACTGCTTTCGCAAATCATTATATTAACCTGATCAAATTATGGGCAGATACCATTATTTTAAGAATGTTTAACCTATTTTTAGATGAGTCTTTGTAGTAAGTTCCCACACTCTCTCCAAAACGTTCTGCAGCAGCTTCTTTCATCAAGTACTCAGCTGAAGGAGCTGCTGAGAAAACAGGAGATTAACCAGCCTATTTGGCTGACTCTCCCCTCTGCCAATCTCCAGTAGTAAATTCTCCTGATGTACGTTCTTGCCTGCATGCTATGTCTTATTTCACCGCTCAGCGCATCTATCCTTGGTATTTAGCGCTTCATGTCTTATTCATGCATCAGTCTGCAGCACCAGAGTAGAAAGGGTTTGCTTTAGCTGGAGTAATCAGGCGCTCCAAATCTACCGAGAGTGAGCTTCAGGACAAATCCGCCGTGGTCTGGGTCTCGCATATGCTCCAGAATGTGAATGTTTCTTTTTTTTTTTTGCCTGCCTGCGTCAGACTGATGTCAGCGTCTTACTGAGCGTAGCCGTTCTCATTACTCCACTGCTGGGACTTAATCAGAGTCTTGGCTGACGAAGCACGGCGTTGCTGAAGGCAGGGATGTCCTCACAATCCCGCTGAGAGCTTTCTCATGGCTGTCTGTAATGTTTCACCGCAGGGATTATTACAGAGGGGGAGGGGTTTCATGGGGATGTGTCTGAAGACGCACTAATGGACAGAGTTTGGCACCAGGAGTGTTGGATTGGATGTTCCTGTATATTATTTCAAACTTTAACGGTAGGGCTCTCTGGATACTGAGGAACATGCAGGTGAAAGAAGGTGTTGCAACCCTCTTTTGCGTTTGTTAGCAGTAGAGGATTTAAAAAATATTAATTAAATTACCTCAACAATATGAATTACTATTAAATGAATCACAAAATCCCACTTCCAATGGCTACTGCAGTCCCCAAATTACTCAACATTTTCATACCGAGCATCTCTGGTGCATTATGAAGCATCTTTCTGTTGGTACTGTAGGACTTTCTGCAACCATGACATGACCAGTCTCTAGCAGCCTTCTTTAGGACTCTTTGTTCTCCAGTTCATTGACATCCTGAAGTTTCATTGCTGCAACAGACTTGTTAAATCAAAACAGACCCTCAAAGTGCATCTTAAGCAGCTATAATAGCTATTCTATCATCCGCAAGGACCCTATAGTTTCTGCTCTTTCTTCTTTGCTAATTCTCTCAGCCAAAGTCAGATAAGACCATCTTTAAAATCCTATTCCAAGTTTAGCTGCAGATTTCTAATCAGAATTAAGTCTGGAATTTGTATTACTTAGAAGGAGGAGTTTTTTTGTCCTTGATCCTATTAGATAACCACAAAACCCAAATTATCCAGAGAAGACTTAGAACCTTTATATTATTTAAGAAACCTACTTTATAGAAATGGTTTTCAGGTTTTAGAATAAGCAACAAAAACATAAACTGTAGTAAAACAAAACGGATCTGCCCTTGTCTGAATAAAGCCATCTAAAAGAAAGTGGCTATGCTCGATCAGAGCTGTTCCGACAGGTTTCTCCAACCACTCCAAGGCCCCGAGCTTTATGCTAATGCTTGAGAGTTAAAAGAAAAAAGGAATCTCTTAAAGAGAAGGTGTAGGACAACCTGTGCAGGAGCAGTTTTCTGCGGCTAGTCCAGCTTTGCTTGGTGCAGCTGTTAGGATGTTAGAATGGAAGTGAGTACCGGCTTTCTGCTGTTAACCTGATACAGGTGCTACCTGTTGGTAAAGACGTCAATTTAACATGCTATTATTGGGTGTTTGGGTGGCTGTTAGATAATTAATGCTGGATTTATTTCTCTCAGTTCCCGGCATTGCGAGAGTCTACGAATCTGCTCATTGTCTGAAATGTCATTTTGGCCTGAACATGTTTTCGTTACTTTTCTTGCATTTGGTAAAAAACTTGATTGACATACCCTCTTCATCCCTGATTTTCCCATCCTCTCCATCCTCTTCACAGTCCCTGCAGCTTAGCTCATTGCAGCTAATTGACCTCAGCTGCTCTGTGATCTCAGCTGTTTGCCAACTAGAGCTGAACGTGGCACACGGACCCTATGATACAAGCAACGCAGCTTTTTGGCATTCTTTGGCAGACAGCCGTACAGGTAGCGCCGCAGCTTCAGTATAAGAAGAAGCAGATATGTCGAAGACTTTGAAGAGACAGAGAGCTTGCGTCCATGTTTGGGATCCCTTTTTTCTGGTGAGTGCGTGAGACATTGTTGCCGTTAAGTTGCCGTCTTTGGTAGCTGTATGGGATACATGGGATGCACTCGTGTCGCTGTTTAGTAAGTTTAGGTGCAGGTAACAGCATGGTGTAGAGTTGGTAAATAATTTCAGTTTATCTAACAGGATTTCCATGCCTTTGGACCATTTGCCATTTCTTACCCCAACCTTTTCTTTCGTACATTTCTACCTCCATTTTTTATTATAACGTGTTTATAAGGGACAAACTATCCTGTGGAATCCAGCCAGGTCTCTGCGGTTGTTGGGTTGCTGGAATTGCTCCTACGAGTCCATCCCTCTGGAATGGACTTGTAGGAGAAAAATAATTTGGAATCTGAGAAACTCCTGTTAGATTTTTTAGGTTTTATAAATTGCTTATAATGCAAGCGCTATAGATTATGACCTGACCTGGCTCTAAAGAACACACGTGACCATGCATGTGAGCGTTTGCTCACTGGGTCAGAAACAATAAATGGAGAGTGATGCTGAGGAGAGAGACGAGGACAGAGGTGTGGATGGGGGTGTAAAAGGGTGAGAACGAGCTGGAGTTAGAAAAATGCCTTGCCAGGTAGTGAACAGCAGCACCTTGATGGGGGTAATCTCTCCTCTCCTCTCCTCTCCTCTCCCTCGCTCCGTGTCTTCTTCACAAAAGCCCCCTCACATTATTCGCCAAGTGAGCGCACAGTCCCATACAATACCTCCTGAGGCATGATGGGAGAGCTTTCTATATAAAGACGGATAAGGCGAGGGGGGTGG
Source organism: Cyprinodon variegatus (assembly GCF_000732505.1). Classification (NCBI taxonomy): domain Eukaryota; kingdom Metazoa; phylum Chordata; class Actinopteri; order Cyprinodontiformes; family Cyprinodontidae; genus Cyprinodon; species Cyprinodon variegatus. The sequence continues at coordinate 1,885,315 of NW_015150462.1, read as the reverse complement.
ACAGTCAGTGAGGTCATACCCTGTCAAAATGACACTCCGAGATGGAATCAGGGGAAACGACGCTCAGGCTTAGTACCTACTGGACCTTTGTGTGATTAAAGCAGAAATCGGGTTTGGATTATTTTGGATGCTGTCACCATCGGTGATGGAGGAGGGGGACGAGGTCCTGCAAGTGCTGGAGATCTGCGAGGCCGTACAGGACGTAAAAGAGGTGGTCATCAGCACCATAGAAGCAGAGTCACTTAGGAATTCGCCTCCTGCGACCAGCTGTGGACCAGACTCCAAAACAAGCCAGGTAGGATGGAGAAGTCGGTCTGGTTAACACGATTACCTATTCCACACATTAGAGCTGTAGCGACTGGCTGTTAATTCAGTGTAAACACCAGATGTCGGCTTTAAATGTGTCCCGTCGTTTTAGCTCCTAATGAAATCATCTGCAGATCTGGGATGCAGGTGAAATCAGGCGTAAACTTTGAACGGTACGTTTCTCTGCTGAGCTTTTGGATTCAAAGTTGCTCAATCGCATCGCTCTTCTGAACTGCATTGGCAGGTTACATTTAACAGAGAATTGTAAAGATCAGTTTTGTTTAAATAGACTGTAAATATCCCGTTTCCCTCTTTTATAGTTCTGCTCAGCCTTCTGTTCTACATTGTCTATCTTGACAGTCATTAAGTTGTTTTTTTTTTCCTTGTTTCCTTCCTTCCTTGTCCTGACAAGTTCCTGGCAGCCACACACATCATCCACTCTGTGTTTAAACTGCTGTGAGGAGCCTCCCCAGAGAATGCATGTTGCTATATTCTTTTCAGAAACTAGCAAAGCAAACCTTGCCGCCCTCCCAGGAGAAAGTGGAGAGCACGTATTGCCTTCCACTTAGAGCAGAACAACAGAAAACAGACCTTTAATGAACGCTTCATTTACTCTCAGAAACAATAGCTGGTATTTATACCCTGCTGGAGAAAGCGGGGGGAAAAATCTCCTGACTTAAACTGCTCTGACACAGTAAACCTTTTTTTTTTTTTTAGATTTCTTTACATAACAGCCTCTATTATCATAATTTTGTGTCCTATACCAATGCAGATGGTGTATTAAGGTGTATTTCTGCCAGTTTTGCACATTAAACCATAAGTTTAGTTTAGATGGTAAACATCTGATAGCATGCATTTTTTATTCCGAATCCAGTTTAGGTCTTAACTTTAGGATAAACTTCCCTGTTTCTGCAGAATAAGAGCATCCTCACACCATAAAGTTACCACCTCCATGTTTCACCACAGCTTTAGTCTGATTAGAATAAAGATACATCAGCATGTTATGATATTCTGGACATATTTTAGTGTATTTTTCTTGCATGCATGCATTCCCGAATTATTAGTGCATTCAGCAGCCATGGCTTGAAATTGTGGAGTACTTGCATTGCTGCTCCCTCCATTTTCCATCCATTGTTAATGCTTTGTTTGATTTGTTGATGCATTTTGTTTAAATTGAAGCTTGTGTAACATTTGTTATCCTTTTGTTTCGATTTTTATCATATAAATGGAGGAAGATTCAAAGATATTGGCTTCAAAACATCTGCAACAGCTTACAGGGATCCGTTAGACTCATGTCAATATGATCTAAATATCTGCGTCGTCCTTAAACCTTTAGGTTTGGTGCAGCATACAGCATTTCATTCATCTGATCAAATGCGTCTGCCAACTTTACACATCTGGCAGAAAAGTTGCCCAAAACAATAAGATTTAATCCTATAAACTGACATTTTTCCAACAAACACACAGAGCTGATGTTTGAAATACTGCTGTTTTGGTTTTAGCTTCTCAATGTAGCAGAAATGTTTGACACAGAAGTGATTTTAATCAGTTTAAATGCGTTTAACGCTTCAAATCTGCAGGATTTTGATCAGACTAAGAACCTTTGTGGCACATTTTAGATCTTATCCCCTCAGCTCTGGCACTCTTTGCACAGAGCGTCATCAGAGCAGTTTATCTCGCTTTGTTGAACGTGACGGACGGGATTCACCCAAGTTTGACCATAGATTTTCGTTCTGCTTGCTTGCCTGTTTGATGCCATTTGTTTCTCTCCCTCTGTAGTGATTTATAAGTTCCAGGTCCTGTGATTTTAATCAGCTACAAAGATTTTTTTTTTATTTGGAGACACCATCATTAACCGCTTCACGTTTAAAGATAATCTGAGAAAAACAGCACAGAAATAAGAAGCTGTTCTTCTAGCTTAAGAAAACTAGCTCATTACAACAGATTCTATACGCTAATCGCATTCACATTGTAACAGCATTGTTTTGTTGTGTATTTATATTATTAAAAACTTGAAAACTGTATTATAACATAGCTTACCATGTTATAATACAGCTCTGTTTTATAGAGCCCTAAAATACCTTTATTTTAAGGATGTTTAAATAGTCATTGGGGGAAAATTAATCCTTAAGAAATGATTGCTGTTAACAAAATGATAATTATCCTTTTATTTAACCTTCTATTTAAATAAACTGTACTGAAATCAATTAAAATGATATTAATAACTCTATGAGATTGGTTTTGTTCAGCCACTGCTAAGTTTGCTGGATCCGTCCTTATCTTGTCACTATGCACAGTAAGACGGATTCTGATGTAAGTTTAAACAGAAATGTCTGTATCGCTCCGTTTGTACAAAAGAGAAGCTATTTGAGCTCACTAAGTCTCCAGAACAGCCTCATTATGATGCTGTGTTACCAGCGTGTGCTTTTCACCACTGAAAGTATTTCCAAACAGCAATATTTGCTTTTCTTATAGCAGTAGCAGTTATTCAGAAAGCTGACCAGCAGTCTACAGCAGAAGGTGAGATAGGGGGAGTTCAGGTTCCACGCTGCAGCGTCTGTCCAGAATGTTTCTGAATCACTTGCTTTCCTCCCTTTAAAGGAATAGTACGGAGCGCATTCCTTTAATTGGCCATCTAGTTATCCAACACCCCAGTCGTCCTCTTGATCCTTTTTCGTTTGTTCTCCACTCGTTGTTTCTGCAGTTTCATTTATTATTTAACATTTATTACTCAAAATGATGAATGGTACCAGAGCTGGAATCAGATCAGCCTGTGGTTATCGGGTAATCCCATCAGAAAATGTGGGTCACTTACTATTTTTAGTCCTGGTTGCAAAGGGAAGCCAGAGATTTTCCTTAGTTTTTAAACATTTCTTAAACTGCTTTTTCATTTTCTTTCATTTGTTTTTTTGCTTCTTGAAAGGATGCATGTATTTCCTATCTAACATGCACAAACTCCACTGATTTGAGCAGGTGGATGTGATGAGAGGGTTAACAGAAGCTGTCAACATGACAAATGAAATGCATTAATTTGAGGAACACCAATCACAACTAGATTGCAAGTTTTAAATCCATTTAATCGGATGCATTTAAAATGTCTTTCGAAATCAGGGTTGAACTGAAGTTTCAGTCATGAATAGACATCAATTATTACACACTATGATTTAATTTAGATGCTGTTTTATTATTATACAACACAGATCTAAAGTTATTCTTGAAAGCAACAAATAGTTTTATAGATTTTTATAAAAATTTTACTCAAACACATGTGTAAAGGAATCAACTGCAGCAAAATTTACACCGTTTTTGCTGTCAGCAAGCTGTTGGTTTGATCCTGGCTTGATGTTGGACTGTTCTGCTTATCAGAACCGATAGCTTAAGAGATAACCTCAAAAGACAGAAATGTATGCTGGATTTTGTTGATGGGCATCAGAGTAAAGGGGCTTAACTGGTAGTTGCATCCATCCTTTATCTGACACACTTGTCCCGAGTGGGGTCGCGAGGGGTGCTGGTGCCTATCTCCAGCAGTAAATGGGTGAGAGGCGGGGTACACCCTGGACAGATCGCCAGTCCATTGCAGGGCAACACAGAGACACACAACCATTCATACACACACTCACACCTAAGGACAATTTAGAGAAGCCAATTAACCTAACAGTCATGTTTTTGGACTGTGGGAGGAAGCCGGAGTACCCGGAGAGAATCCAGGGAGAACATGCAAACTCAATGCAGAAAGACCCCGGGCCAGGAATTGAACCCAGAACCTTCTTGCTGCAAGACAGCAGTGCTACCCACTGCGACACTGAGCAGCCCTACTTCTCATTTTAATGCTCCATAAATTCCCTTAAAATCAATTTAAGGTTTCTGGTTATATATATTTTAAGACTACAGGGGTAGAAACTCCATATTTGTGCTAAAATGAGGTAAAAACAAAAACATTTGGCCTCTTCTAGTTGTCTTCAGATGATCAACAACCTGCTGCTCTCATCTCAGTGGCTGAGGGCTCTCCAAACCTCTTCTCTCATTATTAACAAGGAGGCTTTGCTTCCTCTCCAAACAGACCCTCTACATTTCAATGAGAGATAACTCAATGAGCTCCTCTATGTATTTAAGCTGCATTCCCCTTTCTTTTGTGTTAGATTTCCTATAAACTGCCTGTATGTTCCGGTTTTTAATGTGGTTCAGACCCCTCCACCCCCCAGGAATGTGGCTCCTTTTGAACTCTGACACTTTGAACTCCGCTCCTGCATTCCAGAGGCCGGTTGGGTCCTCCTGAGCTCGGGTCGGCTTGAACACGTCTCTCCCTGGAGAGATGTGGACAGTGGATATGAGATTTACAACCTCAGGGTCAAAGGTCACATGAATCTGAGGTGGACCTCATCAGAGAGACCTCGCTGAAAACCACACCGACCAGTGAAGCACCGACGTGTCAACAGCTCTGAATGCTATATATGGAACGCCATTCTTATCTTTGCTTCTTATTTCTTACGCATTTATTCTAAAAATAAGCAGTTTTTAGTTTATATTGTCTATTCTGTCTTTTTTAACTTCAGTTCTAAAGACAGGAAAGATTTAATCCTGTAAACTGACATGTCTGAGACAAATAAGACCAGGAAAAAATGAATAAGCACTACTCGATTGCAGTAAAGCTTTTTATACGAATCTATTCATCATTTAAAAAATATCAATGCAGAGCTTAATTATGTATGACAACTGTGTATCGTTTGTTTTGAATAGCGAGCATTTGTAATTTTTTATTAAAGTAGGTTTTACAGGATAAAATTAGTTCAGTTTAGAGTTAAACTTCTTTTTAACACTAATTATTGTTGCCTTTGTGCCATAGTGGTGGAAACAGAGGTCTCTGACCCACAAAATGCTACCAGAGTCGACTCTTGACCCAAACTATTGGTTCAGTACACAAATATTTCCATGAGATCAATTAGCCGTGGATGTAATGATGTCATAAACAACTTCAACAACCAAATTAGTTGGTTTTGCCTACATTTAAGTGTTTTTTTTTTATTTATTTTAAGCACTTTAACTAGGCTTTTCCCGATCCGATCCACGTATCGGATCGGGACGCCGATATTGGCAAAAAAATGCGTATCGGCAAAGCATGTAAAATGCCGATCCAGTTAAAAAAAAAATAAAAAATCCGGTCCGTATTTTCCAGTTTCGTCGATTGAAACGATCCATTCCACTATTTTGCGCCAGTGTTCCCCTGTTTTGCATTTTTATTAAAACTTACAGTAATACTTGCACCTTTAACTGTTTACGGTTTTACTGTTCACTGTGCAATTTCAGATTGCTATTCATAATTTTGTCCAGTTTGTGTTTATCTCTTAATAAACTGGTAAGTTTGTTGTTACCAAGCATTGTGTTTTATTCAATCTCACCTAATTTAGCTGGCTAGATGTTATCAAAAGTACTAAAACCCTTTTCAACATGAGTCTTACAACTAAGGCTAAATACTTTAACTTAAACTTAAATACATGCTCGGATAGGCTGGTATCGGCCAGTATCGGTATCGGATCGGAAGTCCAAAAACAATATCGGTATCGGATCGGAAGTGCAAAAACCTGGATCGGGACATCTCTAACTTTAACACAAATGTTTGTTTAGCTTAATTTCTGTAGAGGACCTTAGGACAACAAGAAAATCGTTTTGGCGATATAAAATGATTTTCGGCTGCCCAATATAATATCAATCTTTCAGCTTCTGATATCGATTTTACTCTGGTACTCACGTAGGATGCGCCATGGCGTCCAAACACAGCCGATTCTACCATCCATGTTTGACCAACATCGGATCAGATTCCTATTTTACTGTAAAAAAACCTGGGTTCCAACAATTAAGCAGCTAAACCCAAGGTTTGCTCTTCCCTCCCGGAATACAGTATTTATTTTTGTTTGTTAACTGGTTTGGCTAGTGTCATTTTTATGTGTGTAAAGCATAGTCAAGGAAGGAATACTTTTAACACTTTTTTTTTTATCAAGCTTTCTTAATATTGTGCACAACATACAACCTCAAAATATTGTTCTGTTTTATTGTATTTATTTATTGTTTTTTATTTATTAATAAAAACATTTCTGTTAAATTTTGGGGACTTTATTTTTATCCTTGTGATATCGAAAAAAAGCATCGAGTATCGAATATTTTCCTGAATATCGGTATCGAGTTGAAAATTTTTGTATCGTGACAACCCTGGTCCCTAGATAATAATAAATTATTACTTTCTTCATTAAGTGGGGGAATAATAATTAACAGAGTCAGATAAACATGAATCAAATGAACGTTTTGCCAAATAAAGCTAAAAAAATCGCCATCAGAGCTATCGGTCCTTCACACACGACTATGCCGAGAGAGGGCTGCTGCAGACGAGCTGCCATTAGCCCTGGCTGCCGTTAGCCTCGGAGGTCCGCTGGTTGCCGCGGTCCTCTCAACTTCGGAATTTTTTTTTTCTTTAAATCACGCATTAAATTGGTAAATGGACCATATAGTGACGCTTAAAATTATATTATTCTCGCCTCAAATGATCTTAAAATGTACTTTTATTGGACAACAGAAAAGAGAAGTTTTAACTTAATACTCTGAGCTCTGTGAGCGCTCCATTAAAAGCTGCTGTTGCCGCAGTGCATGTTGGGACAGCTGTCAATCTCAAGAACGGACAAGTCTGCTCTCATGCTTACTCGGTAAATAGGGAGGGGCGAGAACAACATCCGGGGAGTTTGTCTGTTCTCGGTCTTCTGTTCTTGTGAATTGGAACAGTACCAGGGCTGAGGCTGATGACATTTCACGAGCACATGAGAACGCACAATACACATATTGAGAAACGGCTAATGTTACAATTATAATAATATGACAATAAGTTCTCTAGATGAAAAGCCCTAATCAGAATCAGTGGTGACAGCAAAGAGATAGTGGGAAAAGCAGAAAGAGTAGTAGAGGGGTACAGATCTATGGCTAAGAGTAAGGATAGGAGATGCTCTTGAAGAGGTGGGACTTTAGAGGTTTCCTGAAGATCGAACACTGTAGTTCTTGTAGCGCTTGGTAGGTCATTCCACCATCTTGGAACAACACATGAAAACAGTCTGGATTGTTTTAAAGTCGTAGGAAAACGGCTGTTCCAACTGTTGCATTTCCAAATTTTTGCGAGTGGTGCCCGACTTAACACAAGAGAATAAAGTGAATGTGATTAGTCGATTATCAACAGGGCGGGATTGTTGTGGAGGAAGATTCGCAAGCAAGTTTGGTTGTGGCCAGTGTCTTGGAAGCATCTTGCTAACCAGTTAGCAACTTAGTGCTAGTAGGTTCCCAATGGGAAATTCCATTGGGACCAAGTAGCACTAAATTGGTGACTTAGAAACGACACTGTCAAGGAACGCTATGGAGAGCGGAAACATGCAAGAGGAACAGAGTTTAGTGTCTGAGGTCATGGATGAGTCTCCTCCATCATCCATTTTTTATTTAGAGGAAAGCGGGGATGAAGATGTTGTGGAAGAGGACGCCAGGGCGGCAGAAGCTTGGTTTGTTGTAGAAGACTTACAGCCGTACATGTTTGAGCCCTTGCCTCACAACACTGCCAGTTCTGTTAGTTCTAAGACACAGACGTCCATCCCCGTGAACACTGGGACGGAACTCAATGGGAAAGTAAATTATTCTTATTTCAACCGTATATTGCGTATATTAGCTGCGACATATGAATCAATATGCTATGACCGAAAAAATTTGATTGACAGATGACCGTTGATATATGATAGGCCGAATTTAGGTGTTCAGGCTGACGTATAACTAACTGGCCTTCATAAAATAACGGAAAAAAAAGATTTTAAGACAGGATTTTTTTTTTTTTATAGAAATTTGCAAACTTTTGGGACAATATCATCTGATAAGGAGTACATTTATATACATGTTTAAGAATGATTTGACATTTAGATATGATTTGGGATTCAGTGATAATATGCTAACAAAAACCAACTGTTTTTTGTCATGTTCCAGGATTTAAACACACTATGTACATAGTTTACTACCTATTGATTCTGTGCTTTCATTTATGTCAAACCAAGTCTCTAATGTAGTTGATTTGTGTTCTTACCTGCAAGGTTATACTTATTAAATGGTGATGATGTAGATTGTGTAGCTTCACTCAGTCCACTACCTCCATGTTTGGTTCTCTGTTTGTTCCCAGAAACTGTTTTCTGGTGAACTAACTGCACTGTGTTGTTGCAGAGCTCTACTTTACTTCAATGAAATATTAAACACCTTAGATCGTTTGAAAACTGCTCTGTAATTGAAAGCAAACATCTGTTTCTCTGCCTGTCCTTTAAATTACTTTAAATAGGTACAGAACATGTACCACAGTTTGAATCTTTTAAAGAGGATTAAGGAGAGGTTAAAGTTGAGTTTAAGAGTGACTTCTTTGCTTCTTTAATGTTGTTATATTCTGCATCTTCCTTTTCAGATCCGACTTTCTGTTTTTTTTTCTTTTGCTTTATTGTTCGGTTTTAGCTGAGCCACATAATCACTGTTATGATTGCTATGTAAAGAGTCCTTATCTCTGTGTTTTTAACCGCTCTGCTGACGCTCATCGTCCGTCAGTCAGACCCAGACGTCACTGAATAGCATACTTGGCAGCTCACTTTAGTTTACGTTTTCCACTTCCCCTCTTTCTGTTTCCCTCATTCTGATAAACTTGGAAGCTGTCGAACATCATGTTTTTTTTTTTCCAGAAGGTCTCAGTAAAAAGCAATGAAGGTTAAAAAAACCTGACAGAAAAAGTCACTTTAAAGCATCTTGGCTTCAGGCTTTGGGGTAAATATCTTTTAAACATTTTAGTCATATTCTGAAACTCATTAATTGATTCAGGAATAAAGGAAAACTATTTTGGCAGCAATATCTCTTAGGGGTTAATTTTTTATTATGAATTAATCTGTCCTTCATATTGATTCATAATGACTTTCTGAATGTTTTGTCCCACTAATTCAGTTTCAGTTTTACATCTAAGTTCTGACTGGCTCCTTGACCCATTTTTAACCATTTTCTTGTAGATTTGCTGCTGTGGCGGGTTACCGCCTCTGTTTAGGCAAAGCTGAGGGACAGATGGCATCACATTGCTGAATGATGTTTGGTTTAATTTGATCCCATCTGTCCAAAATATATTGTTCCAGAAGACTTGTAATTTATTCTGACACATCTCTGCAATCCTAGGCAGTCTTTTATATTCTCTCTAGAGAAAATAGGAGTTATTCTTTTAACGCTTCAAAATAACCCATATTGTTTTGCATCTGTCATATTTTCTGTCATAAAGTTGAATATTAAAGATACAGACGGAGGTTTGTAGATTCTAGGTTGTAGCTGCCGGGTTTAAACATTACCTGGCCCGGTCTTGGGTTGAATTTGCTGAAATTGCCGATCCCAAAAGAAAAAAAGAAGGTTTCACTGTTGAATGACAAACTTCAAATACTTTGGAATAATTCATTTGTGGGTTTGAATTTCTGATTATGGTTGAATTCTGGCGTTGTATTAACACAGCATAATGAAAACCGCCGTAATTCCTGCTTTTTTTTGGGATGGTAATTTTAGCTGATAACCAGTTTATACATTGGATTTAATTAGCAGCATTAGTTCAATTTCAGACCTATTTACTCTTTTAAAATTAATTCCTTGGATAACATGTGGTTTAGATTATAGATTTCCCATCTCAGCTCTTTAGCATTAGCTTACATATATTCTAGTTTAAATTACAAAAACAGCAGTTTGTTTGTTTATATTCTACAGCAGGTAGATTATTGCCTTTACTCTTATATTATCAAGAGAAAACTAAGATTTCTAAATCCAGTTTTCTTCACAGCACAAAACCTTTATAGAATAAATTTAGCTTATGGCTAAATCAATTAATTAGATTTTTTCCCCCCACTAATTTCCTCTTGGGCTTCCGTAGCTCATGGTGACCTCAATTCATCACTTTATGTTGTGAGATGTGTCCTTATAACTGATAAACTAGCTGAGTGTGTAACACCACTAGCTGCAAACATTTACCTTGCTATACTTTTTCATTTTTTGTTGTGAAACATTGTTTTACAAGTACTTTCAGTTTGAATTATGCTGCCTTTTCAATTAAGGTCACCTCCCAAAGGGGATGATTGAAATAAAGGCTAGTTTTAAAAGGGTAATGTATATCATTTTTATTATGAGACTTGAAGGAGAACAAAATCTATTCATTGGATTTGGTAGGAATAAATCTGATATTATTTTTATTTTTATCTGCATTAATCTTAATCTCTGTCTTTCATCCATTTCTAAAGACATAAATATCTTCATATGCATTGAAAACTGATTTTACTCCGTTATATCTTCCTAAATCTCTGCTCCTCCTGGGTTGATTTAAAACAACTCGCTGATAAATAAATGGACACCTTGAGTTTCTTTTCTCTTTAAAATCTAAGATTGGTGTCTTCTCAGTCAACAATCTTTTTCTAAATACATCCTTTGCTGAAAATTCTTTAAAAGGTCTAAAAACCCGTTTAACTCTTTCCCTTCAGTTAAAGTAAATCCATATTTTAGTTTCTGGTTTGTTTATATTTTCAGGATGACAACTGGGGAGAGACGACCACCGCCGTCACAGGCACCTCAGAGCACAGCCTCTCCCAGGAGGACATCGTCCGCATCACCAAAGACCTCGAGGACAGCGTCGGTCTCGACTGCCGCCGCTACGTCACCCGGACCATCGCTGTGATCCTGGGCCTGTTGGTGTTCTTCACGCCGCTGGCCTTCCTTGTGTTGCCTCACATCCTTTGGCCAGAGAAGCTGAAGAGCTGCGGGACGGCCTGCGAGGGCCTCTTCATCTCCGTGGCCTTCAAGCTGCTCATCCTGCTGCTCGCCGTTTGGGCGCTCTTCTTCAGACCGGCGCGGGCGGGCCTCCCGCGCGTCTTTGTTTTCCGGATCCTACTTGCTGTGCTGGTATTCCTCTTCGTCGTCTCCTACTGGCTCTTTTACAGTGTCCGGATACTCGACTCACAAGTATGTGAAAGATTCCACTTACAGCTTTTATTGCTTTTATATTGAAGTTATTTGTAATGAAGATACATTTTTTTAAACGCACAGATTTCTGGCTCCTACAGGGATGTGTTTACTGTTTGAATCCTGTTTTAAAATCCCAGTTTTTTCATATTTCTGATAGCTTGAGGAAAAAAAAGACAGTCTAAAAGGCTTCTAGTCCTTTGCAATCGTCTCTAATGTTTGAATGTACTACATCTAGTCTTGCATGTATATAAACCTCAAGATTATTCCCTCTGGGTTTATGAAAGTAATAAATTAGTTAGGACTATATGTTTAAAAGCTTAAGGGGTAAAACGATCCGTCTTTCTTCATGTAGGACGATAACTACCAGGGCATTGTACAATACGCGGTGTCCCTGGTGGACGCGCTGCTCTTCATCCACTATCTGGCGGTCGTCCTCCTGGAGCTCCGGCAGCTCCAGCCATGCTTCTCCGTGTGCGTCACGCGCTCCACGGATGGAGAGACGAGGCACTACAACCTCGGACAGCTCAGGTAAGGAGAACACGGCAGATTTCTTGCTTTTTTGTCCTATAAGATAACCTAAGTGGGGGGGAAAATATCTGCTTTTAAATGATTTCGTTAATTTTGACAGCCTGTGTGAAAGAGATGGAAAAAGTAGTCAACGAAATTACTCATTACGTCAGGACATCACATCTGCAATCAGACATGATAAATAAAACAGTGCAGGTCTCTATTAAGCTGTTTGAAACAAAAACACAAAATAAAGGTTTTGAATGGGTCTACATCTAGATTACTTAATTTAGATAAGGTGTATTCACACCTTATAATGTGGCCCGCTTTAAACCAACTAAAGTCCCCCCCCCTCCCATTGACCTAGACCTCTTTTTCTGGTGTGAATAAAGACTTGTACAGAACTAAAACCCGCTTTTTGAGTTGGTTTCACTCCTAAACAGACTGTGTTGCAGTTCTCTTTATGTATGAATACAAACCGACCCAAATGCAGAGGATACCTCCCTTTGAAGAACCATAAACATGTATTAAAATCATACCTGGTGTGCAGTTGGTTGGTTAGCAACACTGCTGTCAGCAATATGTGGATCTCAGTTGGATTGAGAGACTCTTTTAAATTAAAAAGTCTCTGTATTTATACAGAATGAGCTGTTCTAGGACACATTGGTTTTGCATAAATAACAGCATAAATATGCAAAAGAGTGGAGGTGCATGCAGGATTCCAGGACACCAGTAGTTTTCCTTTGTTTCCTGGTCTCAGCTCTGTCCGGCTGTAGTCAGTGATCCCACCTGAGTCCATATGCAGAAAGTACAGTTTGAATAAAAACGAGACCAAATGAAAAACGGGATCAAAGGACCTCTCTGGTGTAAATTCACCCTTGAACTGGTTGTTGATTAAAACCTTCTATAAGGACTGAAAAAACAGTTCTATTAAAATCTCATATAGATCTGTCTTACTTTTATTAGCAGGGGGTGTAACATTATACCATTCAAAGGAACTCTTATTTGAATTTTTTCTTGAGTTAAGTTAGCCTTTTTCTGATGAATTTGTTCAATGTTCATTTAACATAAGTCTAAGCAAACTTTTGATCTTATCTCTAAGAACTTGCCTTGAAGGTATAGTTCATGTTTTTGGACCTGAGTTTGTGTGAACCGTTCGCCGTCTCTAGCTGATGTGTAGCAGTGTCCGTACCGTCACCGAGCCCCCTGCTTTGACAAACAGCCTGTAACATACCTGAACAGTAAGAATCCAAGGTTTTCAAGCTAGAAAAATTATGCTTTTATTTTGTTTGACTGTTTCAGCAATTTTAAAACATCCCAGCGCTGCATCAGGGCTTGATATCAATTATGATATTTTTGGTTGCTATCACACATAGATGCAGAACACCATTCCTGAGTACGGAATGCACTAAACAGCTCATCAACACCCCGAATAGTTAAATGTTCTTTACAAAGGTGAATTATTAGACCATTATTCTTGATGTAAAGTATGTAGTAGCCATATGTTCTGTAAATATTGTGTATAGTTAACTACAGCATAAAGACCTGATCAGGCTAGCGACACAGCCCCTCATCTCAGCCGTTGTAAACAAGTAGACAAGTTTATTTGATTGAAAATGGAAGATAGATTTAAATAATGTTGAAGTTGGAAATGTTCTTAAGAGGTTTGTGAGTGGCTTTTAAAAAAGCTGTTTTATTTTAGCCCTAGAAGGACTGTTGGTCTTATGTCCAGCGTAGACACCAGCCTGCGCTCCACCTCTCTTTCTGCCCGCAGGCTCCCGGTGATTCTCAGCGGCGCTCCTTCCACCTCCAGCAGTTAACCTCTAACTGCCTCTTTCTCTGTTTCCCTGGCGAGCATCTCTGATGTCCCTCGGTTCTCCTCATGGCCTTTTGTGGTCCTACCTCTCCGCTATACTGCTGTTCTGCACAATCCCCCGATCTCTCGTCTGCTTTTGCTCACCTTGAAATTTGCCCAGATATCGAAAACATTTTGCATGTCCAGCGTAAGGACCAACTAGCACAACAGAGGGGAAGGTGAGATGGTGACCCCCTTTCAGTGAGAAGGGCTGCAGAAAGAAAACAAAGGCTTCTAGAAGACGGGAAGCTTTAAAGAACGACACTGAGGAAGAGGAGTGAGAGAGATCCAAAAACTGGGACATGACAAGTCAAAGAGCAGGAAATGAGATGGTTTATGTGGTCCATAACGGGAGGAAAGCTTCAATAAAGTAAAGCCCCAGTTAAAACCGGAAAAGGCAGGGAGACTGAGGAAACCAGGAAAAAAAAGATTTCACAGAAAAAAAGCTCTGATATGGTGGTTAGACCTGCCAGGAGAAAGAAAGCAGCGTGAGGGGGAAGATTTCAGAAAGGAAAGTGCTGCAAAGAGAGGAGAAGACACTGGAGACTGAATAGAAAACAAGGCTTTAATAGTTAATGTGATAGTAATGTTGAAGACGTTCAATGTTTGTCAGGCTGGAGGAAGGCGAAACTTTGTGTTTAGGAGAGAAACGCTCATAACAGACCTTATAATATGTCTTTATCAGCTGTACGGGAAAAACAGGAAGATCCCATTTTTAGCTGAAAGCAGCAGCCCTGCTGTCGCTGCCTGGCTACAACAGGCAGCTCCCAGTTTCTCACACACTATCGCTCACGGCTTCCCATTAAAGCTGAAGGATTTATAGCTGGAGCTTCTTTATATACTGGGAGATAGAGACCTCATCTTCTATTTGATCTGGAATTCAAAGCTTTATAACTCTGAATGATTGGTGACTTCTATGTCTGATTATTCAATGTACAGTTTGTTTGAAAAGTATTCATACCTGATGAATGTTGCAGTTTATAGGTTAAACGATCTCAATTGGTTTGGTTTTCTAACTGTTTTAGAGATGCTTTTAATCTGCCATGGATCTGCTTTGATAGAAACATGTCAGACGGTTTGTGCGCAGCAGTCCGGTTGGACTGTTAGCTGGCTGATTTGTAGTTGTTTACCTTCGTTTGCTCCACCGACAATCAGTCATGCTCGGGCCGACAGCAGGCCTGTCTGCGCTCTGTTTTCCGTCTGTGACTGTAAACACGCCTAATTAGGGCTCCCTGCAGACGGCAGGACAGCATCTGCTCTGACTGACTCATGCATGGGTATGGTGAGCGTCGGCACGCTGCACGTTCATGCAGCTTGTTTGACTCGTGCACAGTTAACCCCATATGAGAACAGAGTGCTTTAGCATGTTAGTTAAGCTAGTCTGTTTTCAGAAGCTGACTAAATGTTTATGATGAGCTGGAGCCTCGGTTTCATTGTCACTTGACAGAAGGCTGAAACATTCCCCTTTCCATTCCCCTCACTTTTTTAACCCAAACCGGTTAAGCCTCGCCTATTAAACAGCCTGCTCTGAGGAAGGAAACAGAGCTAAAATAGATTATTAACGCTGGAAAAATACTTGGTAATTTCAGATTATTTTCAATTCAATTCAGTTTATTTATATAGCGCCAATTACAACACATCATCTCAAGGCACTTTACATTTTGCCAGATCATAAAGTCAAATTGATTCATTATTGTTAAACTTATTCTCTTTATCCTGTTGCCTAGAATCCTTTTTCTCTCCTTCTTATCCTACCTTATTGTCTCTCTAAGACCTCCCTTCCTCCCTTCATTGTGAACTTCTTTGTGTTTCCTACCGACCTTCATTTCATAATTTCTTGTATCCTTCTTTGTTTCTTTCCATCCTTGCTTCCTATCTTGTATTTTTACAATCCGTACTTGCTACTTTTTGTCTTTCCTTCCTAAGTTTCCCTTCTTTTATTCCATTCTTCCTAGTTTCTGTCCAGTGCCCTCCCTTTCTCTGTTATTCCCTCTTTATAAACTCCTGTCTGTCAGTTTGATCTCATCTCATCTCCAACCCAACCCCCCCACCCCTTAATGTTATTTCAGGTTGTCCTTATTTAGAATATTTTTAAATGAAAGGACATGACTTAGAAGTCTGGGATGTTTGGTAAACTTGAATGAAGCCATCCTCACTTCATAATACTGCCACCTCTGTTTTTTTCACAGTTTTTTTTTTTCACTCAGGTTAAATATCAAAGGTATTATAGTAATAAATAGGGCCGGGTAAAAAAATCGATTTAATCGATTTTGAATCGATTCCTTTACATTTTTGCAAAATCCTTGTCTACGAAATGAGATCGATTCATTTTATAGTGACCCGCATGATAAGCAGAAAAGATGCACTCAAGATTACTTTAAGCCAGACAGCTGCAAATATAGCTAATAGGTTGACTGAAGACAATAACAAATGGGGGGTGACCAGAAAACACCCTGTAGTTGTTACAGACAACGCTGCAAATATGGTTTGTGCGGGGAAGATAATGCAGCTCATGCATGTCTGCTGTGTCACGTCTGCTTACTCGTGTGAAGCTTCACTTTTTCACTTTTCACAAACAAGTTTGCACTTTTGAGACAGTTTTGTTCACATCTGGTTTAAACTGTCTGATTTACAAGTTTGCACTTAGTTTTTAATATGACACGAAAAAACAAAATACATGAATATTTTGAAACACAGTTGAACCACTTTCATTATTGTAAAAACAGATCGAATCGAAATTAATCGATTTAGAACCGTATGAATCAAAATCGAATCGATTCAGGACTTTGGCAAAAATACCCAGCCCTAGTTATAAATATAGCATTTATTGCTAATATATAAACTAATACTGCAACTAGTGATTGTTTTGCTCATTTAGAAATCTTTCGAATATAATTGTTTTCAATTGATTGATTATTAATCTCATAGCAAAAGATGCTTTAAAGTAGATTTTATGGTAAAGTTAAAGCAGGCGAAGCTAAAACTCAACCACTTGAGAAGTTTTATCTTTCTAAAATGACAACTGTTTATATGATTTTTACAATTTTGGTGTTATTATACTGTTACTGTTTCTGTACATGTGACTGTCGGCAAAGGGGAAGGATCCGGGGAGTTTTTAATGCCGAATGCAGTAAATGAGCCATCACTTAATGTAGTATTTGTTCTGGGCCAGAAGTGGCGGCAAAGAGAGGACAGAATGTGGATAAAGAGCTCCCACCAGTTTATCAGAGGTCACGCTGTTATCCTCATCTGGGATAACAAGAAGCGCATGCTGCAGGCTAGTGTCTGCCGTCATATATTAGGTTTGCTTTCCATGTGGACAAAAGGCTGGACACAGCAGGCTCCTCCGTGTGCGCTTTCTATCTTTGCAACAGAATGAAAGAGAGGCTGTGTTAAGCTGTTAAGTTGTAATATGTGTTTGTTAACAGCTGCCAACATCTGCTGCCCTCTTGTCAGACTAATGCAGGTCATGGTGTCAAAACTGGATTAAAGCAGTCGACTAAACCCTTATGTTTGATGCATATTTTTATGTTTACATTCAGAGCGAAGTGCAGGTTTGCAAATCAAGCAGAGCAGGATTATCTCATTTCCGTTTGGAAAGGGTGGGAAAGTATTTCCTGTGCTTAAACACACAAGAACGGAGGATTGAAAGTTCAAGAGGGTACAAAAGGATATTCTTGTTCCATTGAGTTTTTAATGAGAAAAAGCCACCAAAAGTAGTGCATGTCTGTAAAGAGTAAAGTAGGTAATGCTTTGCTTCCAGCATTGTAATGCTACGTTTACACCTAAAGCACCAAAGGCAGCGGGAGCGGCTAGTTTACATGCAAAGTCAATGGTTGACGTGCATCAAGGCGCAGCTAAACGTCCCGCAGCGCGTCTGTGCAGAAGCTGCTGGAGTTGGAAAAATTTAACTTTTGCTGCTCGACGCGCCACATCAACCAATCAGAGAAGCTGATCTGGGAGCTGGCAGGGACACAGACGCATTGCTGATGATACAGATCACTATGATCACTCCTCTGAAACAGATTATTAATGGCTAAATTAACTTAAAATGCTGAAATCTGCCGGCAAAACATGTTAGCTTTTATTATTCTGGTGCCTGCAGTTTGGATTACGTAAATGAAAACCGCCTTCCAGCCGCCGCGGCAAACTGCGAAGAGACGACTGGGCCATAGGCTGCTCTCGAATGGGATTCCTACTGATGGGGGTCTGAGCGACTCTGAAACAGAAATAATATTTGAAGGCAGGATGGTAATCTGGATGAACTGACTGCACTGATTAAGTTTTCAGGTAGATTTTCTCACTGAAAAACATATTAAAACTGCTTTTTACCCACTGATCACAGCATATATAGCTGCCATTGTTACAAGCAAAAAAAGGATAGTGTAGCTCCACCCAGTGCACATCAGACCCACTTTCTATTGCACAGCTGAAGCAGCAAAGATGCTTCAGCCGCGCGTCAGAACTTAACTTATACAAGCATCAAAAATGAAGGAGCATGCACGTTTTTGATGCTCTTGCTGCTTGCGGTCTGAATGTAGCATTAGACTCAGTATTGTGGTGGAACCACATTTTGCTGCTGTTTTATCTGGACACAAGACAGAAAACCAGTCAGATTGGATGGATGGCATCTATGAAGAAATGGGTTTAGATCTGGACCAACTGGGCTCTGATGTAAACCTCTATTGTCTCACCGGCCGTATGTTTAACTGTGAACTTTCGCACTTTGACTTGAATAATAGAAGCATGGAAGCTGCTTCCTGGAACACGGAGGTTGCTTATTATAAAGAGTAGATGATTTATGGAATAAAACATGTGAAAACAGCCTGCTTGTGTACAGTCGGTTTAATAGTGCAGGCTATGAAAGGCAAGCCTTGGCGTGCAAAGATTCCTGATCCAAGCTGCAGCTGCCTTTCTCATGTCCCCTCTGATGTTACTATGTTGGTCACATTTAAATAAATGTACAAAGGTGAGAGATATAAAGAATAATTTGCTGTGTGCAATTGTTTGCCATTATACTTGTATTTCCCTTTTGATTGCCTCCCTTAAGGGGGGCAGTTAGAAATGTCTGAAGCCATTTTCTTTGTTGATTCTGGTGATTCCTTTGCATCTCCTGTTTTTAACGTATCACAAACATGATGTTCTTTAGTATCTGTCCAAATCAATCTTTGGGGCCCGCCATAGAAAAAACAGGGGAATAGAAGGCTATGGCAAAAATCCCATAGAAATGAATGAGAATTGAAGTGTTGCTGTGTGGTCATACGTTCATCTACAGAGTTTTACTCTTTTGTTTTTAGACAATGATTAGTTCAATGATCGAGCGCCACAAAGCTTGAGCGAGAAACCAGAAGCTGGGGTACATGACATGACTGAATTGAGTGGAGAGGGTATTTTTTGTTTGTTTTTGCCTGGCGAAAAACCTTTTTACATCACTCCCTGCCACAGATTCTGCACTGCAGCGACCACTCATTGATCAGTTTGTAGTTTGAAGTGCTTTCACACCATGTCTTTGTAATTACTGATGCTTTTCCATATATATGGACGTTACTATTTTTAACCTTTTATTAGTTGAAGGCTCATACCTGCAACCTTAGCAAATTAACCATTAGAAAACATAATTGGGGAAAAAAAGCTATGTTTAAAATTTTTATTTATATCCGACCTAGGTGAGGAAGAGACACAGCTGCTGGTCTCTCCTTCTCCCGCCATTAACAGCTTTCCTCACTCCTGCAGTGGATGCTCCAAGGAGAGCAG
>NW_015150462.1:1838586-1864723 GCF_000732505.1 Cyprinodon variegatus | reverse complement strand
ATACCTAAAAAGTTTACTTCAGTACAGTAACAAAGTATTTGTACTTCGTTACTTGACGCATCTGCAAGTACAGAGCATTGAACCTAATGCTGCGACTGCAGCAGAAACTCCCAGACTTCCCTTACCAGTACCACTCCACTTTCCACACAAGCTCAGGATCCTTCCCCGCCAGCTAGGTGACATTCCACGTCACCAGAACAAGGTTGAGCGTCCTCTGGTTGCCGAGGCTTCTACTTCTGACTGCTGCCAAATTCCTCTTGGTTCCTCCTAGAAGTGGTGGGCCTGCTATGAGATGGGCTCGTATCTTTCTTGCAAGGAAGAAACTGGCCACCAGGCGCTCGCCAACAAACCCCAACCCTAGTTCCAGGCTGCATGGCGGGGTACTGCTCTGCCATACAAGATGATGTCATGTGCCTCAACTTCTTAATCTTCATGAAGGCTTTTGAACGGCTCTTTGTCTGACCCGTTACCCAGAGCCTGTTTACCTTGGGAGACCCTAGCAGGGGCTTTAAAGCCCCCAATAACATAGCTAGGGGGGGGGGTTTGTTTTTTTGGGGGGGTTTTCTGTGTTTTTTTTGTTGGCTTTTTTGTTTGTTTTTTCTGTTTTTTATAGGTGGGATGTTTTTTAGGTATGTTTTTTTGCTTTTTGTGTTTATTGTTTTCAGTTTATCAGTCTGTTTTTAGAGTTTTAGCTTTGTACTCATTTCTGACTTGATTTAGGGCAGTATCTGGGTAGACCATTTCAATTATATGAACGAGAAATTATATTTACTGTCTGCTATTTAGTCTAAACAGAAGTCAAGTTCTCCCGCCGTCATTTCAGTTTCATTACCTTCAAATATTCCTTGATTTACAGTCTGGCCTTCCATTGCAACTCCATTTAGATCAAATTCTGGGTCGACCAAAGAATTTGTTTTACCATCTTCTTCAGAGGAATTAACTAAGCTGTTTAGTATGTTATCTAAACAGAAGACAAATCCCTCCATCATATTATTATTTTGAGCATCTTTAAAGGTTCGTTGTCTTTCCGTACGGTCCTCCATTGTAACTCTATTTGTGTCCAAACCTCGGAAGACACATTGAATTGTTTCAACCTCTTTGAAGAAATGATCTACCTGGTTTAGTGTTGTACATAAACAAGCGTCACGTTCCTCCACTATCTTGATTTCCTTTTGAGGGTCTTCAGAAGTACCTTGCTTTACTCTACCTTCATTCACAATGTTTTGTCATATGTTCAGCCAATCATATATATCGTGACGTTAATAAATAAAGAAATATACCCAACTGCAAAATGTAAAGGAAAATGCCGCTTTTTCCTGTAGTAACTATGCATCTAATAAGCTGGTAATAGGGACACAGTGCGTGTGTGTAAAGAGGAAGGAATGGGTCATTGTGCTTTGCGGGTCTGAGATAAAATTCAAACATTACTCCTTTTCACTTTCTTTAAATAACGAGCGTCTTTAGCGTTTTTCCATTAAGCAAGAATTGTGATATAAATAAAAAGGCCTGACAAACCTTTCCCATCTCTTTTTCTAAAGGCTAAGTGTTCTAATTATTTGGGTTAAACTCGTGCCTTTCCCCCCCTCATTTCAAATATGTAAACAAAACTCTAATCAATACTGATGGTTGTGTTTTTCATTTTGAAGAAGTAGTAATATAAGCACATTTTCGTCTTTATCTTGTGTTTCTCATGTCTGATATTGAAGCTGAAAATGTCTTGTGATCAGATTTTTTCTCATCCATTTTAGTTCTTTATAACTTATTAGTTATAGGACATGACTGACTCTGCTTTCCTTTGTCCCCTCCAGTATTCAGCGGGCCGCCCTGGCCATCATAGAGCACTACTACTGTGACTTCCCTATCCATAACCCAGCTCTGCTTTCTGCATCCAAGTCCAGAGCTGCCAAGCACCTGGCGGGCCTCAAGGTCTACAACGTGGATGGTGAGTTCCCAGCAGGCCCCGCTGAGGGTGAGTGGGATGCTCTGTGTTGTCTCTAGCTTCTTGTCGTTTTATGTTATCCTCAGAGCTACACCTTTAGCTCCTAAGGGACTTTTTCCTGTCATTTAATAAAAATTATAGCTGAAAACACCTGTAATCATATCGGTCTGAAGCTTTAAAACATCTGTAGCATGACGCTAACAATACTACACTTGCTAAAGCTAATTAAGGAGTCATCAATATTTCAGTTGTCATGATTTGTCTGAAATCTATCTGATGAGAAGCAAAACTCTCCATCTATATATCGTTGAGAAAGCAGATCTTTCAGACACTATTAGTCCTGCTTTGGCTCACTCTCTCGCAGCCTAGGGGTTTTAAGGTATAAAAAGAAATATTTGTCTTTCAATACATTTTTTCTACGCATTTGCTACATTTTTAAACACTTCCGTAAGTATAAAAATCAGCCGACTTTAAATCTTTCTTCTACACAAACATATTCCTCAGCTCTTCTTTATCAAGCCCTTTTTACCTTAACAACGATATAGAATGTTGCAATAGCTCGAAACAGGAACGTTTTCCTCTTTTTAAAACGTCTTCAAGCTTCTGCAGGTGGATTTTCCTTCACTTGCTGGAATGCACTAAAACAAATGATTGCCTGGAAGGCAGAAATTGATCTCTTAATGCAGTATAATTGGAATATTGTCAACAGTCGGGTGATTTGTAGCTAAGGCGCCGCAATGTGATGAAATCCTAGCAGGCTGATTTCATATCTATCACAGAGGACTCTCTCCAGGTGGGAATATGATTTTTTACTTTTCTGCTAACGTTCATTTCTCCTTATGTTTCTCTGATGCTAACCTCTTATAGCTAGACTAAAAGCCTACCTTTTGGACAGTAAGTATACCAGGACGTTCCTGTTGCTAACTGATCCACTGCTCTTAAAAACACTTGCTAAATTAAACACTCGGCACTCCTCACTCTGCATGCCACAAGTCAACAGAGAGTTTTCATCCTTGTGTCAGCTGGTAGGAATGTAACACAACCCCTCTATTGGATTAACGATGTCCCTTAAGTGTTCTTAAGATTTAATCAAGTGTGCTAACTAGACTTGCTTGTCTCTTTTTTTCCACCTAGCATTTGCTGCCTATATTTAAAGTGTCAGTAGGACCACAGGATCACAGACAGTTGTGTCGTTTCTCCCTGCATTATCAACATTCTTCATTTTTCTACTGCAACAGCTGCTCAGAGACTCATCAAAGTCTCCTTCTCTTTCTAGTCTTTCTCTTTCGTTCTGCAGCTGCACATGTGATAAATGATTTTAGCTTCTTATGCATATTAATATTGATACAGGGTTGAATGTGTTGAGGTGGATGATTAGGGATCAAGCTGAAATCCTCAGGCTGTGTACGTTTCATTAATGTTGTATTTAGTAGGTTGAAGGTTGTGGTCTTCAACATAGAAAGCTCGTCTGATTACTAGGGCTGCAATCAGGTGATTATTTTTTTCGATTAATCGATTAATAATCGGATAGCCAAAGGTTTCTTAAAGAAGATTTTTTTTACTAAATTAAAACGGGTGAAACTAAAACTTAGTTTTCTTAACAGCATTCATCCAACTGATCCCCCTCTGGAGGTCATCCAGTGTTGTTTGCTGATCTGTTCCCAGCCTTTAGAAGAGATGGTTAAACGTTATCCATCTGCTTCTTATGTAGTCACCTTTTTCAGAATCCTGCTATTTTGCTAGATCTCTCACTAAGACATCAATAATGAGTCTGAAATTATGCATTTGGACTGTGAGTATGGCAAGCCGTCCTCTGACCATCCATAATTATGTTCCAGATATCTTGAAATACATTTTGACTATCTGGAATGGTAATTTAAGATATCTGTTTTTACATTCTGATTAGGAAAAACAATAATTCAAGATATCTTAAATTGCATTTTGATTAGTCAAAATTCCTTTCAAGATATCTCAAATTACGACACCGGATTCATGATTTAAAGCGTCACACATCAGTAATTCATATGTAGGGGCGCTGAAAGTAACAGTAAATGGAGCTGATTTACCTTTCCTCCTGTGGATTAAACTGACAGTAAGGAATGTTTTTAGAAATGATCCTCCTGGAAGCCCAATAAAAAGATCATGACACATTTTGACTAGGAAAGGAATTTCGAATAGTCGAAATTACAATTCCAGATATCTTTAAATTTGTTTTGTCTAGTCATTATGTGCTTTTAAGATATCTATAATTGAGTTTTCACTAGTCAAAACTGCATATCTCCTATCCTAAAATACATTTAAAATATCATGAATTATGGTGGCATTTGAGATATCTTTAATTAGAATTATGACTAGTCAAAACTAAAAGGCACACCTCTGTGGGAGGTGTCTTGTAGAGTGAGTTGGCGAAAGGTTTGCAGAATCTTTGTAAGGGCAGCAGCGTTGTGTAGCGGAACTGCATCTTCTCCTTAACCGTTAAGATGAAACATGGACATTGGTCCTCAATTTACAAAATTCTGATCATGGTTTATGGCCCAATAGTATGTTTTTGTGTCGTTTAAATCAACTTTACTTGTTCTTTAAGATAAGAAGTAGATTTTTTGGTTGTTTAACTGTGAAAATGTTTGAAATGTGCGAAATTTCAAATGTTGCATGCTGGACAACCTCAGAGAAACTTTATGATGTACATTTTTCTCACTGTTAGCATTAGATTTCCCTGCCACTATACATACACATAGCGCGGTGATATCCTGGCCTCCCACACACACCTTTTTGTCCATTAAATATTCTGTTTTTGCTTGATCCCCTACCCTGCATTAGTAATTCACAGCCTGAGTTTGCCTTTACCCACATCATCATCGTCGTGGTCCAAGTTGAAAGTTTGGGTTTTGTTTAGTGTTGCACCGATACCAGTATTGGGCGGGGCCCAGATCCAGCACTACAATGGTGGTATCGGCAAGTACCAACAAATAGGGCACTGATACCATTTTGAGAGCCAAAACATTATTTAACTAATGTCACCCATTCCAGGTAGGCGATAAAAAGTTCTACTGGATTCTCAAAGATAGGCAGCAGCTTGACACAGCCATGATGGCACTTATTTTACATCCTAGTAATATGCATTACTTCATATCAATCAATCAATCAATCTTTATTGTCAACTACAATTTACATTGCAATTGAAATTTCAGTTTAAGTACTAACCGTTCATCACAATACATCACATACATTCGGGTGGTGGGGGGGCTGAGAGGGGGAATGGATTTACGGAGGCCATGTGTGCCGCAGAACACTGCTAATAGCGCATTCGTATAGCTTGCCAGGTTCCCACGGGTTACCAGGCGGTTACATATAGCGCTGCCTTTATCTCTGTGGAAAGATAGTAGCCATTGTTGGGGAAGACAGGGGAAAATAAAGCATATTTCACACTTGAGATATAAAAAAAAAAACTCAGCACAAGAAAAGCACATAAAAACACGAGCCAGAAATTTCTCGCAGTTTTTTTGTGCCCTTTCGCCATAACATCCAGGGGAGATTAGATAAAGACATTAGGTTGTATACACACACACATCAATTTCAAATAGATGCTATCAGTATTGTATCTGTATCGGCCAATACTGCACAGCCAGGTATCGGGGCCAAAAAACACTAGTTTGTTTCCCTTAGAATAGATGCTTTAACCATCATTTCATAGGTTTTCATATTGCAGCCGTGAAAAAGAAATCCCTCACATTGCACTCTGTCTTCACCCCTCACCGTCTTTGCCTCACTTTTGAGATCAAGTGTGACCAGGTTCTGCTGATTTCAGGTCCAGGGAACCCCGCTGCTGCGGGAATTGCCCAGTCCCAGTCCAGAGCCATGATCGCTGCCGCAGCGAGGCGACGCGACACCAGCCACAACGAGCTCTACTATGAGGAGGCGGAGCATGAGAGGCGTGTCCGCAAACGCAGGGCACGGTGAGTCGACTAACCCTGGAGAAGCAGTGATTGGCCACCAAAGCTTTTATCTACCAATAACGTAAAATCTAGGAAGAAAAATCTATATTAGAGGTCTAATTTTATCAACGCTGTTATCGGTAGTTACGTTTCCATTACAAATCTGCGCAAAATTATATAGTCCCTGCTAAATTCGAAGGTGCAAAGTCCCGTAATTATGGTATTTCTAGTAGATAAGACATACAATAAAAGTTGCATGTGATAATGTTCATGCAATAGAATTTGAAAACAACGTGGCAGAGGTGGATGTAAACACATGAAATATACCCATAATTCAGCCATGGCTCTAGTGGCTCATCTTCCTCCAACTACTCTTCTACTTTGTCTTTTTACAAGGCATTTAGGTTTAGTTACAGATAATGCGACTTGTGGGAAGCAAAAAATAGTTTCCATTGCAGTTTTGCGAAATGTAACAATTTCTATATGACCGAAAAACCACCTCATTGTTGTGTAAAAACAGTGTCTCTTTTTTTTTTTTTTTTTCATTGTAATTGCAATTTGCGCAATTATTGTTCGAATGCTTTTAATAATTTTTTTCAATTTTGGAGGACAAATCCTGCCATACGATAATACATAAAGATATAAATAAATGACTTATGATTTTAAATCGTTGGCAAAATAATGATTTGAAATGTAAATTATTGAGAAACTAATTGCAACAAACTAGATACATTTTAAATTTGACAAATCATTGTTTTTATATATATAATCTCTCCACTTTTAAGATGGAGCTTGGCCATTTAAGCCTTTATGTGGGAGAAGGACGATTTGAAATTCTATTCTGTATTTAACAGGAAGCCAGTGAAGATAAGCTAACATAGGAGAGAGGACTTTTTATTTTTGATAAAATTGCTAATCAGCTTAGAAGGGTTAGAGTAGTTCAGTTAGCAGCAGGTAGTGCAGTTAGTCGGGTTGCTTTATCATGCTGTTAACTATCTAAACCTGCAAACACTGTACTTTGCATGAGCATGAAGGTGTGTAAAATAAAATAAAAGCATGTGCTGCATACACACTATTTTCCACATCGAATCACATAAACCGCATCTTAGAAACCTCACAGTTGAATTATCGTCATAAAATCTGGTAAATGTGGGCAATGCACAGTAAACTCCAGGCTAATGATCATTTTACAGCTGGTATACAATAAGGGCAGGATTGATCCTCCATATTCAACAACTTTATCTCTATTTTAAAAGCTAATATAACTTGGATACATTTAATTCAATTAGCAGAAATATGAAAAATAACAGTTTCTTATCTTTGTTTCGCATTTTACTGCCAGTCTTTCAACTAAAGGTCAATTTAAAGATTGTCTAGTGCTAAAAAAGGAAATAAAACCTCCCCTTTTTTTTTCTTTATGAGCATGCATTACATTGACTTAGCCTGTTCTTCTTTTCCCCAGACTGGTAGTAGCAGTAGAGGAAGCTTTCACCCACATTAAGCGTATGCAGGAGGAGGAGCCCAAGAAGGCTCCAGGGGACGTCATGGACCCCAGAGAGGCAGCTCAAGCAATCTTCCCCTCCATGGCGCGTGCCCTGCAGAAGTACCTGAGGACCACCAAGCAGCAGCACTGCCACAGCATGGAGAGCATCCAGCAGCACCTGGCCTTCTGCATCACCAACAACATGACGCCCAAGGTCTGCCCTAAGCAGCACATGCCCCAGCACAGTCAGACATCTGGATGCTCACTCCTGCTCCACACTCTTTCCCCTCAGGCGTTCCTGGAGAGCTACCTGACGCCAGGACCCACCCTGCAGTACGGGAAGGACCACTGGCTGGGCCGCCGGTGGACGCTGATCAGCGAGGCGTCGGTCACCAGCGGCCTGAAGGACGGGAGCGTCTTCGTGCTCAAGTGTGTGGACTTCAGCCTGGTGGTGACGACCAAAAAGATCCCCTACATCCAGATGTCAGAGGAATACATCGACCCCAAATCTCACAAGTTTGTCCTGCGACTACAGTCTGAAACCTCAGTGTAGGACGGCAACAGTTGTTTGTTTTTTTTATTCCTCATCATGTCACATTGCTTTCAAATGTTGCTATTTAGGGTTTGAAGTTTTTATATGTACTTTTCATTTTTTAATATATATATATAAATGAATTTATATATCACACATTTGAAATTATAGATATTTTAATGTTCAACTTGGTGAAAAGAAGAAATGTTGCAGGATTTTGCTCACGGGTTTGATCGACCAATTAGGTTGTGCACAATACTGTATGCATGAGTGTACCTTTCCTTCAAAAGTTAACTTTTTCACATTTTTACACTAAATAGTTGCAATATCGACACCTTTACTGGGATTTTATGTGATCTATAGAGTCATATGATAGAAGGAAAATCATGCAAGATGTATAAAGTAACAAAGGGGAGCTGAATAAAAAGGCTCTCCACATTTTAAAGATTTGTATTAATCTTTTTGATTTTCCACCTCTGTAGGTTTATTACATAAAATCCCATCTAATATAAGAGTTTGTGATAAAATGTGAAAAAGTTTTTAACACTTTTGCAAGGTTCTGTAGGCATGCGTGTCGGCTGGTTGAGAAGCTTAAGCCAAACAAGACTGGAATAAAGGCCGACTTCACCTCAAAGTTTCAGAAAGCTCCCCAGCCGCTGCACAGAGGAGTATGTGGAATATTTTCATTGGTTTTTTCTAAACGGATTTTAAAAAGATCTTTTTCGCTCATCCACAAAACATGCTGCGAGATTTGCTCTCCAGGTGCGTTGGAGAGGGGACGACCTTTAGCAGCAGCAGGCCGTGTAAACGGGCTGGACGGTGAGAGACTCACGGATACGGACACGTGCTCAAAGACATTGACTCCTCCACAAAGGTTCGGTGATCCTCTCAGGGCTTTTGTGTCTGCCTCATCTGCCTGACATGACGAGACAGAGCTGCAAGTTCTGAAATAAAAACTACTGATTGCTCCAGACTTCATCTGCTTTTCCCTTCCAAGCAACAGGTTTCTGATTCTATCCTCCATAGATCCTGATGCTTTTCACACATTTTATCATCAAGGAGAAATGGAAAAATGTTCACTGCCCGTTTCTCAGTGTTTTGTATAATAGACCGACAAACAGGAATCTGAAAAGTGTGGCATGTTTTTATATTAGGTCCTGGAGTTTTAGATTGTCTTACTGCCTCTAGAGATTGATATTTTTTCCAAATTTTTGGCCAGTCTAGCGCACACGTATGGTTTTATGTGCAGGGGGTTGTTTTTTTGTTTTTTTTTTTGCACTAGATGTCACAGATGCATGCCACACTTTTCAGATTTTTAATTGCAAAAACACAAAAAATTTATTTTGACAACCATGAGGAGTTTGGAAAGTGTTCACTCAGCAAATATTGAATCCTTTTGAGTTTAAAGTGTGATGTCATCTCTCAGGGCTCCTTATCACTTCTTTATATTGGAGCAGCAGAGGTGGATCAGCAGTCTGAGCTGTTGGGTGGAACCTCCTAACTGGACGGACTGGTTTTTGCTTTTATTGCCTCGTCTCACGGCTGGCGTCTGGTAAACATCCAATCCCTCGAGGTCGGCGCCTTCATGGAGGACTTGGATGGATTCATTTTCTCGTAATCATCCACACACTAACTAGGTTTGCATGTTAAACCCCAAAATATTCCTAAATAAGCTAAAATCTCACCTGTTTGTCTCTCTGTGCCTGTTGCACTCCACAAAAGTGAGAAATCTCACTAAAGTCATGTTTCATTGTCATGGCTGGCTGTATCCTGTACTGCCCCCTGGTGGGTAAACTGTATATTGGTGCAGGTGGCTTATATAAAAAGCAGTTTAAATCCCTCCTGTTGAAAACTAAAAGGCCTGCCACAGGTGTTTAGAACCTGAACCAACTTACCCTATTTTAACTAATAGTTTAACTTCCTATGATCCCAACATGACAGTGCCTCCTGTTTTTACAATGTCTGTCTGTGGTGAAACACGTGTTTGTGCCAGTTCAGTTCACACGGCCTGCCTTTTCGCCTCCCGACGTCGTCCTCACCATCTGTCCCACTGTTGCCTGGTTACAGTCCTCCGTCCACGGTCTGGATTTTAATGGACAGCCTCACAATGACTGTGAATTTTCACATCTTTTTTTTTTTTCAGTTGCACATTAGTATTTGTAAAAAAAAAAAAGGTAATATCAATGCAAATAAAACACTTTTCTATGAACGTTTGTAAAACCAATGTGATGCTTCTGGTTATTTAGATGTTTGAGTCAAAATCCTGCAAGCTGGTGGAGAATTTCAGGATGGTATATTTGGTTTCCTGGTGTTTAACGCTGCAGGTGATGGTTAAATTTTGATGCTTTTTTACCTCTAGAAACTAAAGAAGCTACAGACAACACAGAGCATCCCACTCACCCTCAGCGGGGCCTGCTGGGAACTCACCATCCACGTTGTAGACCTTGAGGCCCGACAGGTGCTTGGCAGCTCTGGACTTGGAGGCAGAAAGCAGAGCTGGGTTATGGATGGGGAAGTCACAGTAGTAGTGCTCTATGATGGCCAGGGCGGCCCGCTGAATACTGGAGAAGAGAAAGGAAAGCACAGTAACTTATGTCTTATAGCCAATACGTTATAAAGAACTAAAATGGACGAGAAAATCTGATCACAAGACATTTTCACCTGCAATATCAGACATGAGGTTCCCAGATAAAGACATTTAGTTCACTTTCAAATGTTTATCAATCGAACTCAACGCTTTAAACCTCCAAATTAACGCTTTTACTGACATTTGAATTGATTCAAACTTGGAAACAAAGTCCAGTGGATTGTTTTTAATTTTCTTTTTATTTGGAATAATTATGAATCAGAAAAACAAAATGCGTTAGCATTTCTTCAGGATAAAAAAAACAAAACCATCACTGTTGATAAGAGTTTTCTTTATATATTTGAAATAAGGGGGGAAAAGTAAAGTGTTTAACCCAAATAAATAGAGCTTTTAGCCATTAAACATAGAGATTTAAGGGGATAGAAATGCAAAGAAGCTCACAATTCTTTAGTGGAAGGAATTTAAGGCCTTTTTATTGATATCACAGTTCTGATCTTAATGAAAAAACCTTAAAGATGCTCATTATTTAAACAAAGTCAAAAGGAAATGTTTGATTTCATCTCAGACCTGCAAAGGACAATGATCGTTTGGTGTGAACACACCTTAACAGAACAATTAATCATGTAATCTCCAAAATATTTCATGTGTAGGCGGCCATCTTTGCAATGCCAGTATTTCATACTGTACAAATAATAGTAACATGAAAACGCTCCTACATCAATCTTTAGTGCTAATAAACATTTAAATCTGATGTCTCAATTAAAACAGATACTTGTTTAGGAATACCCTCTCACTTGTAGATTTTTCGCAAAGAATTACAATTTTATATTTAAAGCCTGAAATGTGGCAAAAGGTTGAAAAGTTCAAGGGGGTTGAATACTTTTGCAAGGCACTGTAGCTTCTTCGGTTACTGAAAATGGAGAAGCCATGATATACAGGAAATAACCCTGAATTTACTCTGCATTGCTGCTAACACTGCTTTGGGAAATGGGGCCCATCTCTGCGCTCGCATTTTGCTAAACTATATGTAAATAACACTATCAGCTGTGAAAAAAAGGCCTTTGTTTAACTTTCAAGGCACATAGAGCTTCCTCCAGTAATTCTTAGTCATAGTTCCTCTTTCTAATTGTTATATTTAGGAGTCAAGACAAACCTGTTAATGACTTAAGCAGATAACTGCTGGTTTTATGTAGAGATGAACTGCTCTTGTATTTCACAAACATATTTCCTGCTGTAAGTGTCAACACAGCCTCCATTATATTGGCGTTTCATTCAGTCTTTATAAGTCGTTTCTGTTTTGTTGGTAAATGTGCACTATGCAGTACTTTTTACTCAGAAACAGCTTAAACTTAGCAGAGCAAAAAATAATGAGGTAAAACCAAATAATTAGGATATTCCATCATTAACCTTCTACACATGTTGGTTGCGCTGCAAAAAATTGAAATAAAATAAGTCGTTTTTTCTTAAAAATAAGTGCTTTTTTTGAAACACTTGATGGAACTCAATGGAACAAGACAGTTTATATTTAAAATAAAATAAAAACAATTGCATTGTCTTATTTCATGTGCATATTATCTAATTATATTACTTTAAGAGTAAAAATACTCATTCCATTAGCAAATAATCTTCTTTACCCGCTGAAATGAATGTTAAATACACTTCATTTAAGACATTTTAACTTATTTCTAGATCGTTTTTGCAGTGTGCAGATATGAACTTGCAAGTGTAGAATGTTAAAGTATTTTTGTCCAGATATGGAAGACCATGAGACTAATAGTAATTACAAAGACATGGTGTGAAAGCAGAGACTTCAAACTACAAGCTGACAAAAAAAGGTCTCTGCAGAGCTAAATCTCTCGCAGTGAGGTTGACGAAGAAATCTGTTTGCCTGACAAAAAGAGAAATCACCACCTCCCCACTCAATTAAGTGATGTCATCCACTCTACATTTAGTTTTTCCCTCTTTATGGTGATCGAACAATGAAGAATATGTCGAAAAACAGAGTTGAACTCTGAAGGTGATTGCATGACCACACAGCAACGCCTCAGAAATAGTGGATTGTTCGGATTCTTTATCTTAAAGGAAAAGTCTGGTTAGCAAGGAATAATCAATGGATCGTTATCTGTACCTAAAACTAATGCGGTGATTTAATGAATTTAGCCTTAATCAGTTAAAAAATGAAAACAGTTTTCATTGCAATCACTGAGTGTCCGGGACCAGCCATTTTTTCCCAAATATAGTAACACCTCACTCCTGACATCTTCCAGCAGTGACGTCTCCCCGCTCTACAAGCAAAATCAATGGGAGCTACTAGACACATCTGCAATAAACGACTATTTTAACAATTTAACAATTATTTTAGATTTTGATAGGACTTTACAATTAAAATTCACCATGTTATAGTTAAATCTTGCGCATGGCAGTTGGATTTTGTAATACATCGGGTAAAAGTGA
This sequence comes from Cyprinodon variegatus, assembly GCF_000732505.1. NCBI lineage: Eukaryota > Metazoa > Chordata > Actinopteri > Cyprinodontiformes > Cyprinodontidae > Cyprinodon > Cyprinodon variegatus. The sequence goes on along the minus strand of NW_015150462.1, from coordinate 1,851,793 downwards.
AAAAAAATTAGTTATTTCACCTGTTCATTTCTTGGTCCATCACTGATGGGTTTGTTGTTGGATTGCCAACTTGAAGAGGGACGATTTTCCATTGAACTTCTGGCCAGAGAAAAAACACGTAATATAATAATAGCTCATTGTGACAAACACCAGATACAGCATTTGGACTTGCTCAACAGCCGATACCGCACCGTGACGTCACAGTAGTGTTCTTTGACAAACATGGATGTCTCCAGTAAAACACATTCAAATGAAATTACTCATAATTAAAAACATTTATTTATTGAACAGTATGTAATTTCATATTAAAGTACTTTCAGAAGTTTGTATTCTGAACATGACCAGACTTTTCCTTTAAAGTATCAACATGAAACCTTCTCCCTGATTCCCTCCTATAAAATTTTATTGGAATAACACAATCTCAGAAAATACAGCCTTTAATTTAGGTATTTGTTTTGTTTTTCCGCGGTGAAAGGGAATAATTTCCTTAACAGAAGATTTAGTTGACATTTCAGTGTCACTGAAACACTTTTTTGTTTCTTTTTTAAGATAAATCAATTTCTGGAGCAACTTCTAAACGGGTCCAGACGTTTCCATATTTCCAGTTTGAGCAGTAGATGAAATATCTTAATACTTTACCTGTTTTTCATGGAAAACTAATAAGGAACAGAAAAAATTATATTTCTTCCAGCAGGGTTAGGGTTAGTTACATGTTACAGCCTCAATGTATTTTATTTGTCTTTTATAACAGATGCTGTGTTTGTTTTTCTTTTTCCTGAGAGAAAATCTAAAACATCTAACCTGATGTTTCTGATGACTAAACAAAATACGGTGTAATCAGAGGACTCAGAGGGTATACACGCTATATTTTGGTCTATGTGCTAAAATGTAGCATGATTAAGGTGTTTTGTATCTGAAAAATAATAAAGCACGTCACCCTTAAAAAACTCCCTACAGTAAACATGGTGGTAGCGCTGTTATGCTGTGGGAATGCCCCTTTAGAGGCATCACCACACTTTTCAGACTCATTTAATATAATTATAAACCATTTTTTCTTATTTATCTTTTAATGCAGATCAGTCTGTAATTGATCCATCAGCATTAATAGAAGAAGTCACTTTTTATCCAGGTTGTATGCATTTAATCACCTTCTACAGTCCTCTTAGATAGGCCATTGTTTAACTAATCAGGTTCTCCATATGGGTTTACTTCCTGCCTGGTTGCAGACGCTCTAACACTCCTCTCTGTCATTGTGCATTAAGTGTCCCACTCTGCTGTGTGACATGTCTGCACCAAATATATGCCTTTTTTTGTGGCTTTATCGTTGTCATGGAGCTCAGAGGTAATTGGCTCACCAGCAGCTGGTCAGAGCTGCGTGGCTGTCGGTCTTGCAGCTAAATGAATGTCAGCGTCTGTGTCGAGCCCTGAAAATGAAAAAAACCTCATTCCGCAAGCCGAGGGGGCGGACATGAGGCGGCCTGTCCAAACTCATCCATCCCTACCCCGGCGTCCGGCCCTTACCCGAGCAGGACAGGCAGGGGAGGAAATGGAGAGCATTTGCATCTAAATTGGACGTTTCCTTCCCTTCATTTCTGTCCCTATATTTGTACTCTAATGATCTGGTTATGTGTTTATTGAATGGAAAGAGAAAAACCTACCAGCTTTGATGCTGAGTGGAAATCAGCATCTTAACACATCTTACGATGTTTTGTTTTCCTGCAGTTTTGAATTCCCCGTCTTAAACCGTGAGGTTTAGATTTTCTCCCATCTTGTCCCGAGAAACGAATCCTCATCCCAGGTGACACCCATGGAGAATCTGTGACCTGAAGAGCCTTGCAGGACATCAAAACACTTAGAGCGCTTCGACTTCCTTTTCCTCAGGAGAGAATGCGACATGTTTACTTGCCTCGGGTCACATTTAAATGCTCCCACACAAACACGGCAGTCAATGTGGACCAGTTGGATGAAGGTGTTAACCCCACAGGTTGAAACAAACGTCCTGTTTATTCCACATCCAGCCCCGGATGAATAAGATCCTAACATCGCCTTCTATCATTTATTCATGCGTAGCATCATCATTTTTTCCTCGCCACTAATGATGAAGTTTTCTGGGCCCCAGGGGGCCATCTCTGAGCCTACGCACCCCCAGCCTTAATGTCCAGGTGTCCACTACCATTATGGGGCATCATATCACTGAATTATTTACCAATGTTTGAATAATTCAAAAATGAAAATGCTCCCTGAGTGGGGAGGGGATAATCTATGTGAGGTTTTTTTGTTAATAAACAAATCCAAAAATATTTAGGATTTGATGCACTGCACAAACAAAATGTGGCATTTACATAGGGGGAGAAAAAATCTGTAGTTATAAAGAAATTTTATTGATACAAATCTGAAAAGTGTGGCATATAATTAAATTAGCCCCTCATCATCTAATGATGACTTTATATACTCTTTCCACAGATATTTAATCTGGACTTTGACTAGGCCGTTATACCAACGTAGTTCTGGCTGCATGTTTGGGGTTGTTTTCTTGATCTAAAGTATTTTATTTTAGTCACTGGCAGGTTTTCTCTTAAGATTGTCATCACTAAACTTTTTGCTATAGTCTTACCTTTGTTTTTTTGCTTTAAACTTAATGTACTACTTCTTTGCAGCCAGTTTGTTGTGTTCCTTGTTTTCCGTTATGCTATTTGTTGCTAAAGTTCTCCAACAGTCCCCTGAACTTTTCTGGGACATCAGGATATAAACTTAGATTAATTTACACACATTAAGGGTTAATTAAGAAAAAAAAAAAACTTTTAGAAAGCCCTGACTTTAATGTAAGAGAATCAGAATAACATGCTGTGCTCATTGTGAAGCATAGTGGCAGAAACATGATGCTGAGGGCTTAAAAAGTGACATTATAAGCGTTTTTTGCTCTGTCATATAAATCCCTTATACAGTTTTTAGGTGGAGAGGAAGAAAAGAAGGCTATTTAACTATTAGTTCCTTTATTTTACTATTTGCTTACTTCAACACACTTAATACATTGACATATTTAAGATGGGGATCTAATCCTACATGTTCCCTGGTCCCATTTTCTTTTGTTGCACCAATTTTCCCTTGAAAAGAGGAACCAATTAAAGGACACGTTCCTTGTTGTTTAACAGAATTACAGCTTTACAGAACAGGCTAAATTAGGCCACAAACGTCCCTCTGGTAATATCATGCTTGTCTCACTTTTCTCCTAAGATTACAATCTGTTTCGTCCTTCTTCAATCATTCAAAATGATCTAATCATCCCCGTCGTCGTCCTCATCCGGCTCAGGACTCTCATCTTCTTCTAAAACATAGTGCTCGTCTTCCTGGTCGTATGCGAATTCGTCGTCGTCCTCCGTGTTCACCCTCCCTGACAGGACATCCTCAATCCAGTCCTCCAGTTCCTCCGCCGTGGGCAGGTCCTCGTCGTTAGACATGTCCAACCAAACGCTGTCCGCCTAGAAGACAGTTCAGCAAATCAGCTTACTAAAAACCAGGGCCTGGTTGTTGCTGGACGACCTGCTGACCTGAACCTCACTTACATCCGTGACGTTGACCACACCAATCTGGGGTCTGAACAGATCCAGCTTGAACGTTGTTTCCCAGTAAGTGGTCAGCTGTAAGGACCAAAAAATCTAGTTTATTTTACTATACTATAGTTTTTTGTCAAAGAGATTTTTATTGTGGAAAGAAGACTTGAAATGAGGCAGAACCAGAGGGAAATCATCAGGATCAATCCAGATGATACTGAGCTCTGGATTGTTGGTGTTGTCTCTGGCCACGTCTTTCAGGATCTCCAGGAACTCATAGCCATCTGTGTGCAATATTAGAAATAAAGATGAGCCAAGTCAATTAAATATACAGTTTTCAAAATAATACAAATTTGAACAAAAAAAATCTAAAAAAAAAAACTTAACTACGAAGGAATTTTGTTTGTATTTCAATAGATCGGTGCATTTTATCCTCTAGGTGCAATTTAAATTATTTCTTCATTTTACAGGTGTGCCAATAATGAGAACTGCTGGGGCTAATCATCTTGTTATTCTACATTCTTAATCATTGCTGATTATTTAATTTTTCCTACGCAGAGCATGGCCTGTCGTTGTTTTCAAGCTACATTTTGTACGGTATTTACTTTGGTTAAAAATGGCTCGTTGATCTAACCTCTATGGCAAACCAAGAAAAAACGAATAAATCTGCAGTAGGTAAATAGTTTTTCCATAGCCTGTAGAATTAGGAACTAAAAATGAATCAAGTGGTAGCCATGGACCTGGATCTTCCTCTTCAGCAAAAGCAACAATATGTATTCCATCCATATCATCCTCCTAGAGAAGCGAACAAAAACAATTAGAATAATTATTAATTGAAGTTGCAAAGGTTTCAGTCAGCTTTAAGTGTTTCTCACCCATGTCTCGAACATATTCTCCGCCCGGAGCTTCCTCAGTGTAGCCCTGTAGCGATAACACTGCATAAATCCCATCTAAAATACCTGCATATGCAATAAGCTAAATACACAAACATACCTTCGGTGTTGGTTGACAAACTCAACTATGTCCATCTCTGTCAGAGGTCTTCCAGGCAAGATGGCCGGCTCCTCCATAAACGGCTCGTAGAAATTGACTTCATTCATTTTAAGGGAGAGATGTTTGGCAACCTAAAATAACATAAAACACCTAGATGTCTGCGTAATAAAGTAAATAACTTACTTATAATGCTTTAATGATCTGTTTCTGAGACAAACTTGTAAAAAAAAATCTTAATAATGTAATACCTAAACAGGAATCGATTAAAGCTGATAGAGAAAACAGGTTATTAACTTGGATGGAGCTACTTTAAATCTTCTGGAAAAACACTCAAAAGGCTTTGCAAGGTTTAAAATGATAACTTTGAAAAGGGTATTGACACTAAAATATAGTGACTCATTAGTAAGTGTACTAATGAGTCATCTGAGTCAATGATTAGTCAATGAGTCAATCGTTTGTGGTCTCTAAAGTCTCTAGAACCATGGTTATCTGTTAGCGGGTAGCCTAGCCATGCCCTACCCAGCAAACATCTGTCATGTTTAACAGCATTAGGTAAAAAAAAAATTTATCTTCTGCATAAAAGAAATAAAACAGTCCTTTTGTGCATTTCTAAATCTATCAACTAATTACAGATAGCTGTATTACGCAGACACAAAACTTACCCTGTTTGCCATTTATACACCCTTTAGATTTCTCAACAAACATGATAAATAACCATGGTTTTTGCTACTTGTAGTAAATTGTTGTGTATAAAGAAGTATATACTGTATTTTTGAAGGTAAACTGCATTTTACCCTCATAGATCATGTGTACAATTGTTAAAATAAGCTTTTATATTTTCCAAAAACTCTGTATGGATTAATTGAGCCTGGTTCTGCTGGAGGTTTCTCCCCGTTAAAGGGGGTTTTTCCTCTCCACTGTCGCTACAAGCATGCTCAGTGTGAGGGATTGCATTTGAGTCAATTAGTCGATGCAATCAACTGGTTTTCCTTGGATAGAAAACTTTGAATCAATTTGACTGGATGATCTGGTTGACCTGGTTTGAGATGTCGTGTGTTGTGAATTGGCGCTATAGAAATAAACAGAATTTAATTGAATTTTAGTGGATTGAATAGAAGAAAAGCGATTATTAGAACAAATCTATAGAACAAACAGTGTTAAATATGAAACGATGCATTTCTTACTTACGGATTTGTCAAATGTTGCAAAGAACTTGATATAAGGTTGAAATCTTTCTGAAGCTTCCTGAAAAGCTTTGTAGTCTGACAAAACAAGACAGAGAAGAATTATTTAGCCGAGAAATATAACCAGAACTGAGGCAAGCTGTCAAGTTTCATCACAAGTCAAGATGCTTCTTTGTTGTGCGATGAGGTAAAAAAGCAGTTAAACCCATTCACTGTTCAATTTTCCAGCATTGTGGTTTTTACAGTCGTTTTAAAGTAACCAAGTCTCTTTTAATACAGTTTGATAAGCTTGTAAAGAGCTCCTGGCTCCTCTACCAATGAGGTCAGAGCTAAGGACCATCCTATCTGTGGACGGATATGGGATTCATAATGAAAATCTGTGCCAGCATGTCCCCTGCCTCACTTTGTCTTTCTATTTTTTTGTTGAAACTATAATTGCAGTTTGACCTATTACATGGAGAGCTGGGAGCTATATAAAGTGTCTCCTGAGACGAAGTGAGAGTGTCTGGAATCAGGTTTCTCCTTAACAGGCTTTACGGCGAGTAGCGCCATTAGCCTGCAGACCCCATTAGCATCTAAGGAGCTCACAGGGACATCAAGGAGGGACTTTTAGCCCTTTAACGGTTCTCCTTAAATACATTATGAATGAACAAATGTTAGTTTTTGAATTGGCATATAGTTTGAGAAAACTAACATGAATCCTCTCCTTTGAAGTAGCCAATGAGCCGAATGTCCTCCTCCATTCTCTCAAAGGCTCGCAGCTCCATGGCGTTATTGATGATCTCCACTGGATCCTCCAGAACCTGAAAGATGTTATGAATTTGAGTCCATCCAAGCTTTGGAAATCATCTTTACTTAAGGTCAGCTCACTGTAAAAAAAAAAATAAGGTTGAAAAAACGTGTCAAAGATTTGATGTCCTGGGATGTGTGTTCACTCCAAGCACCAAGCACTCAAATATGACCCTATGAGTGTCGTCTTTGAACTAACCATTACAGTTTAAAGCCTGTTAATTACATTTTCCTCAAGACAAAAACTGATGTTTTTTCAATTAATTTGACTACCAATGGTGGCCTGATATAGTCTGAATACACAATCCATAGGGGAAATATGAGGGTGGCAGCATCATCCTGTGGGACAGGGCTGCTAGTCTGTTGAAAGGAGGTTGAACAAGTAAAGAACTTGGTCCCAGTTAAAGACTTTTGCAGTTCTTGAATCTGATCTGGGAGTTTTTCCTCTCCACTGTCTCCACGTGCTTGTAGCATTCTTATAGCAGGCATTAAATTAGACTGCATGATCAGGTTGAACTGTAAAGTGCCTTGAGATGACGCTTGTTGTGAATTGCCGCTATATAACCCTTTATAGGGCACTTAGTGAAAGACTTTAAATATCAAACTTTCAAGCAAAGAGCGCACTGCAAAAACTTGAAATCTAAGTACGTAATTTTTTCTTAAAATAAGTGCATTTTTTCTTGAATTGACACTTTGCAAATGGATTAAGAAAATTCACATTTAAAATAAGAAAAAATACAGTCTCCTATTTCAAGTGCATAATATCAAATAATCTGATTTAATGGATAAAAATGCTCCTTCCACTGGGAGATTTTCTTATTTACCTATTCAAATTAAGGATAAATACACTTATTTTAAGACATTTTCACTAATTTTTAGACCATTACCTTATTACCTTTGTAACATTAAAAAAAATATGGATAATTTAATGGCAAAAATGAATGTCAATGTAACAAGAAACGCCAACTTGCCCGAATATATTAAGAAAAATAACAAAAATGGGGGGCTCCATTTCTAAGGGGTATGCAAGTGATCAAAAACGGTAACTTGCCCTATAAAGGGTTTAATAAACTGAATTGAATTAATCTCATCCTTCAGATTTACTGTTAATCTATAAAAAAAATCCCAGAATAAAACATTAATATTTGAGGTTAAGACTAAGGCTTAGCCTCAGACTGAATTGGACGATTATGACAAAGTTTTCTTGAATGCCACATTTTTAGATTCTGGGGTATAACTTGTTCCATTATATGGTTAAAGTGGTGTAGTTTATGCTTTATCTGCATGCAATTGTCTGTATTCCTTTTCAGCTTGCTGTTATAAATGGCGGTTTGATAGCAAACATACAGCAATTAGCTGCTTCACATCCATGTCAGTGTTTGACGTAGCTGTAAGTTCATTTATACCCTGCTTTGGCGTCTTGTTAGAATTGCTCTTTAATCAGGACACTGAGAATTTTAAGGCAGCTGAGATTTTGGACCTGTCCTATTCATAGCTACAGAGGACCTTATATAATAACTTTGGGCACTTACGTCTAAGAGAAATTCCACCAAGGTGTCTGCTGAGAGCTCCCCATCGAACTCAATGACACGATCGTCCTTGAACACATACACACTTCCCACCTCTTCCAGACCTGGTGGGAAGGAGAAGAAATGACCGCCCAACACTCCATGATGGACATCTTAACCCTCTCCAGGCAGATGTTGCAGATTTGCAACAGCTAAATGCTACTTAGCTAATTACTCCACATCCATATTTTAAAAGCTTTTGTTACTCAGAAGTACAACAGAAGGACTTAGTTGTGCATTTGCAACAAACAGTTTCTCTCCAGCTCACCACATGACACTGCTGACTCACTTTCAACATGGCTGAGTCCTTGGTGTCACTGAAACAGATTTTCTAAGCAGCAATTTCATGTTAGTATCACTACCAATTTCCATTATTTTTAAATCAATACTACATAAGATGAATCATGAATGTGTATAGATATGACACATGCCAATGGGTTTTTCACCAGAGGCATCTCAATTTCAATGTTGTGGATTTGCAACGTGTGCCCTAACAGGTACCAATGGATGCTACATGCTTTATCTACTAGTTTGCCTATATTTTGAGCAACAGTTTAACAGAAACGGCCTTCTCAAGAGGTTTTGAGATGTCGGTGGAGAAAAAGTTTGAAAAAAAGTTAGTCAAATAAAGTTAACGTTCATATCAGATTCAGTGTTAATTTAACACTCCGGGCCAATGTTGCAAATCTGCAACATCCCCGAATCCATTGCACGTGAAGGTCTCTCTCAAAAAAAAGTCTGAATTGTATATTACTACCCCATATTATCATTTTCTCGAAATATCAGATTTTTCCTGCAACTACAACTTAAATTGAGCCTGAGAGGGTTAACACACTCCAACCTTTTAATACCATCAGTGTTCAATAATAGAGGAGACATCATGACGTGTTATGAAGTCATACCCAGTTTTTTTGCTACTTTGACATCCCTCTGGGAGTCCACCATTCCAAAACCAATGTCTTTGTTCTCCAGGACTTGAGCTGTGAGCTGGTGGATCAAAACAAAAAAAAACAAACAAAAAAAAAAACAGATGAATGACTTAATATGGCCATAATTGTATGCAACCGAGGAATTGTGACCTAAATCGTTGGGCAGAATGGTGGAGAATGGGATCTTGTTTTTCTCACCAATATGGCTGCCACTCATAAGGCAGAGAAACTGGAGTTCGCATCATTACAGAGGACATTATTGTAGTTTTTAGATCGGTTGGATTCAGCTCTGTACTTTGACTGGGCCATTCTAACACATTTATATCCATCTGTTCTACTGTAGCTGTTGCTGCAGCAGCATAAGCCGGTGACCTGGCTTTTTCCATTAGGATTGATCAAATATTATGGTTCTCTCAAGTTTGGAAGGTCATCCAGTTTTTTTAATATGAAGAGTTCTTCCTTTTTTTTCTCCACATCTAATTAATTGAGATAATCAATCAATTTGCAATGAGAAAAAAACGTTCTCAAATAACTAAATTTTTTTCTTTTCTTAAAATAAGTGCATTTGTTCTCAGATTGAGGAGATAAAAGACACATTTTGCCAATGGATCGAGACAATTTACACTTAAAATAAGAAAACACAATTGCATTGTCTTATTTCAAGTGAATATTATCTAATTATCTTATATAAAGATTAAGAATCTTCATTCCTTTGGCAACTTATCTCATCTACCTACTCAAATTAGGGTAAATACACTTTATTTCTATATAATTTCTCCAGTGTTGATTAGGGGGAAATAAAATAAAACATCTTAGCCTTATATATAAATTAGTAACAACCACCTCACATTGTTTGGAAAGCTTGATTAAAAAGTTGCTTGCTACACATTTGCCTAATAAGGAAACAAGAGGTTTCACATAAATAATAGTTTCTGAGCTGATAATTCTCTTATATTTAATCTAGAAATGACAAAGGTAGGCTGTTAAAGTTATTTTAGACATCAGCAGATTGGTCTGAGAACAAACTGAGGTTAAATAAAATGACTTAGATCCATCTTGAATGTGTGAAATTTTGGAGAAAAGGAGAGAGAACATAATGAGTTTAAAGTCTTTACTTTCCACTCTGGAAGTTTGTCCAGGTAAAATGTATTGTAAGTCAGTCAAACAGACAGAATCCACTTGTTATCTTACATTAAAACCGACTGTATGCAGACAAAAAAGAGATAAAGTTTATTTTTACTAAGACTTTACTATTTTTTGCAGCATAGAAAGAACATCAGCTTTACTTGCAGCGCCCACTTTCCCCTCACCTCCAGCACCAGCTCTGTCATCTGGAACCGCTTCTGCAGGCCCTTGTTGGCCGGCACCGGTTCATGGTAGAATAGGCACAGCAGGTCGTACCTCTTCAGGGCCTTCTTGAAGTTGCGCTCGTTAATGTCCAGTACCCTGTCTTTGCCATCAAAGTTGGGAAACTCCAGTCCTTCCTCAGCTCTGCACTGGAGGACCAGTCGGAGGCTGAGGCTGGAAAGAACGGCCAGCCAGATGTGCTGCATCGCTGCTCCCCTGTGGAGAGGGAAAGGTGAATGCAGTGTTCCGGGCCTGGCAAGCATGAAATAAAAAAATTTACTTATTTACATTTTTATTTCTGTTTCTAGCTCTTCTTTAGTGGCTCTCCTTCTCCTTTTGTCTTTAATCTCCTCCCCTCCGTCTTCATACAGTCTGGATCTCTGGAGGATTTAATTCCTCCTCCTTTCCTTTTCCTCACTGAGAAACTCATTGGACAGAGCCCATTCATTTCAAAAATGGGAAAATGTATTGATATTATTTTTTTTAGAAATTGCAAAAGTGTCGTTCCCAACTTGTTTTACAAATTCATAAAATCTAGTCTGGCTTAAGCCAATAGGGGACATGCTGTGGTCAGATAAACCATTGTTACCTTGGAGGAGCCACAGGGGGAATGGAAATGTCAGAATAAGTATGTTGTGGGGAAGCTTCTTTTTTTAAATATAGATTTTAAATGTTAAATGTATATTTTATTATCATATGCTGGTTCTGTCTCCTTGAACCCCAGTCGGCCTCAGCAGATGGCCGCTCACACTGAGCCTGGTTCTACTGGAGGTTTCTTCCTGTTAAAAGGGAGTTTTTCCTCTCCACTGTCGCTACAAGTATGCTTAGTGTGAGGGATTGCATTCGAGTCAATGAGTTGATGCAATCAACTGGTTTTCCTTAGATAGAAAACTTTGAATCAATTTGACTGGATGATCTGTCGAACTGGAAAGTGTCTTGAGATGACATGTGTTGTGAATTGGCGCTATAGAAATAAACTGAATTGAAATATTTTAATTAAGGATTAAAGACCCCAGTCCTTAGTCTGTACTACCCTCTCTCCGAAACACATGCCAACCAGTAATGTAGGTCTGTCTCTTTAATGCTTCCAAAATGCTTCAAAAATTTCAAATGGCAATAGTGGGGTGTCATTCATTGTTCCAGAATTCAGTATTTAAAAAATCTAAAAGAATTACTGATGGAGTATCAGTTTATGCAGGAGAGATGATGGGAATCATTTTGGCTTTAGGATGGATTGAAGAAGTTCATCCTGTAAGAAGTATAATATGTTCTGATTCAAGTTCATAATTATATTCAAAATAAAGAGATTATGTATAATATAATATAAGAGATTCAATTTTTAATTTATAGAATTCAGGCAATGGGTTTAAGTTATTTTTACATGGATACTGTCACATATAGGAGTAAAAGGAAATGAGTTGGCAGATAAATATACAAAACAAGCTACAAAAAATAGTTTATATTGATATATGATACCATTTAAAGAAGAGATTAAATCTATTATTAAACAAAAGTTTAAGGAAAGATGGCAGTGGGAAGAGAATAGAACTGGAAGGTGGCTTTACAGTATTCAAAAAAAGTTGGTACAGTGAGGAGAACAGGAAGAAATAGAAAAGAGGAAACCATTATATACGCATTAAGTTTTGATCATACAAGGTTAAATAATAAATTATTTAAAATGGGAAAACATCCAACAGGAAATTGTGATTTTTATTTTCAAGAAGAGACAGTAAAACGTGTTTTTTCAGTCAGTTCTAAATATTCTGTTGAAAGAATGGAATTATTTAGTCGATTACAAGGAAATAAATTGCAATTAAATATACAAGATATTTTGGACAAACTTTGTACTTCTAAATGTTTTTTTATTATTTAATGAATTATCTTAAAACATGAAATTGATATAAAGAATATAAGATTTATGAACTTTATTATTATAATTTTATTTTATTTATTTATTTGTCTTGTGGGAGAATTTATTTAAAGAATCCCGATCCACAATGCATTCCAGTAGATGGCGGTAATGCGCTTCAATAAGTTGCCTGTCAACCGCCATAAAAAAAGAAGAAGAACGCCCCCCCTCCTTCCTGTGCTCGTTACCATAGTGACTGTACTCAGGCAGAAATAACAGAGCGCAGATCGCGTTAGTTTTTGTTCTCCTTGGACAGAGCAGAAAGATAGCGGGAAAATGGATCGTTGGTTTCTTTGGGGCTTTCTTCTGCTCCTTCTAGTTTGTGGCTTCGGTTCGGCTGGTAAGACACATTTAAAACACAGATGCGTTTAAACGTAGCTTTTAAGGTAGTCTGAAGGGTTGTACGGTCTCATTTATAAATCTCGCTGCGGGGCCCTCGCGATAACTTTTGATGACAGAGTCCTCGATCAGTTAGCATCCGGGGCTAGCTCAGTCAAGCTAACAGGGAGAACAACTTTGCTGGCATGTTTGCTGCTATAATAATCAGTGTTGATGTAGCTTTATTGTTTTCTCGTAATAATTACTGTTGTAGGGGGGTTTAAAATATATTTTGTATATCAGTTCTTGTCGTTTATATCTGCATTAAATCACACTTCAAACAGCCTGGGTTAATTTTAGAAAATGAAAAGAGCAGCCAATCAAAATGTGGCAGTCAATAACAATGAATGAAGTAAAGAAATAACCTTGTCTGGGTTTAAAAGACCATAAAGCTCTCTTTTTACATGTAGAATAATTACAGTTAGAGGGCTGTTAACTCTCACCCATCTCAGTGTCTTCACTCTCACTCCATATTCCCAATTTCTCACTCAAAAATGACAGACATTAACACTCAATTCTGTTCCGCTTATTTTCTATTCAGTTTATGTCTATAGCGCCA
>NW_015150462.1:1817410-1837895 GCF_000732505.1 Cyprinodon variegatus | reverse complement strand
CTTTTTGTAAATTATTGAAGATTTTACGCAATCTAGTACTTGAGTTCAGGTTTGCCTCTCAAACCCATAGAAGCTCCACAAAAAGAAAAAGAACCATTACATTTTATTTTTCAAAAGATCCACCACCCAAGAAAAGACCAACAACATTCAGAGAGGATGTGCAGAACAACTCAGTTATCCAGAATTCATAAAGAACATTTTATTATTACTTATCTTATTAATTTATCCTTATTTTGGTCAATTGAATATGTTTAAAAACTTAATTTCCATCACATTTTCCAAATGAAACATCCAGAGAAGTGCTGTCTCCTGTCATGGTGAGTTTTTAATAAATCTACAGCCTCCTAGAAGGTCTCAATAGGTTAGCTGTTTTGTCAATTGTAAGAAAAACTTATAATGAATGAAGCTTTTTAATCTTTAGCCTATTACCAAATATTCATACACAGTGTAGTTTGCATGGGATCGATTGCTCTGGTTCCTGTATCAGTCCCAGTAATTAAGGAATAACTTATTAGTTCCCCTTAAACTGCAGAGAATAATTAAACAAATATGTGAAATTCTTCGTATAAAGTATATTTGAGATGCAAGTATTTTAGTAGGGCCCATTCTTTTTTACATCAATTGTCTAAAATCACCAGAATATAGAAATGATATATATATTCCTCATAACTATGGATCATTTGTTATTCAGTAACATTTACTGTGCTATAAAAATTCAAAATTTTGTCACTTAGTTTCAGTTAAATCTTCTAAAAACCTCCAACCTTATGGCTGAACTTATCCTCAGAGCCTTTTGATCGAACCCTGACAGTGTTTCCTGTCCAAAATCTCACCCCAAGGTTTGGATAAAAGTTTGCAGCCCTTAAATCTGAACCAAAAACTGAATTCTGGGGAGGCTTTGATCTCTTTGTGGTTGTTTTTGGCTTTATTTTATTTTTATGACTCATGAAGCCCTTCACTGTGAAACTTTGGTAATCTGGGTTTAGGATATTTTACAGGAAAGAGATTTAAAGATATTGGCTACTCTAAGCCCTGATTGGAGTTTGCAACAAATAATTTCACAAGGGAGACATTTTCACTGGTATTTTTTCATCATATTGGTACAAATGAAGCTGTGAAAAGCTCTACATTCAGATTTATCGCCATGAACTTATGATTTCTCATTAAAACACGGTGGTGGTAGCATCATGCCAAGGATGGATGGATAACGATGGCCTTAAACCTCTGTGCTCTATGTGCTCTAGGCAAAGACTGGAAGAAAATTAGAGAAAAGGTGTCTGAAGCTGTTAAAGGATACACGCCATGCAGCCCTGTCAACTGCAGCTGTCACCTGAGGTGAGTGATGTGTCGGCCTTCATCAACATCTCTTCTCCTCAATCATATTTGAAAGGAAAATATAACGTTATCCATGTCCAACAAACTAATAGCAAAAAAAGCAATGAGTTATATTTGAAACGAAAGGTGATTGGGGACATAACTTTTCTCCTGACTTCCATCTCAGCGTCCTCCATCATGATTTGAAGCTCTTTCAAAGGGGAATTTCTCAGGATGTAATGGCAGCTACTGTCCAGAAGGGGGTGGGCACCCACTACCAGATCATTGGACACAAGCTGTACCGAGAGCATAGCTGCATGTTCCCTGCCAGGTAGATGAACTCATCTAGTGTGTGTTTATTAGCATTCATGTTAAAGTAACTGTTTTAAAATGCCATAATGATATAAAGTGTATAAACTTTTAATGCTTCTCAGGTGCAGCGGAGTGGAACATTTCATTCTGGAGATCATCGACAGGCTACCTGACTTGGAGATGGTGGTAAATGTGAGGGACTACCCTCAGGTCCCCAGCTGGGTGCAACCGATTCTACCCGTCTTCTCGTTCAGTAAGGTCAGCATCTCTGCGATGTTTGTCAATGTTTGAAGTCACTTATTTATTTGTTCGTTTAAGATGTGATTTCTATTCATAGACGGCGGAATATCAAGACATCATGTACCCAGCGTGGACGTTTTGGGAAGGCGGGCCAGCCGTGTGGCCCATATACCCAACTGGACTGGGGAGATGGGATCTGATGAGAGATGAACTGAAAAAGTAGGATTTGATACCTTTTATTTAGAACGGTGACGTACATGAAAAGAGATTTGGCAAGAAAAACATAAAAAGTAACCATACAGTTCATTTTAAAGACATTTTTTGGTGTAAAAACAGGAGTTCAAATACAAATGACTAAATTATATTTTTAGTTTTTAAAAAGAGCAACAAAAAAATGTCTTTACTCCATAAGTTAAGATTTTATTTGTGTTATATCCCAATTTGGCCACTAGGGGTCAGTAATATGTTTTCTTCTCATAGACATCTAACAGAAAAGTTAAATTCACAGCAATAGTTCAGGATTAAATGAAAGCTAACGGTGCATCTTTTGCTTACGATTTCTCTTTTCTGGTTGCACTTTTAAACATCAGTATGAAATGTCTGGTTTTATCTAACATTATGTTTATTATCATCATTAGATCTGCAGCTCAGTGGCCTTGGAAGAAGAAAGAGACCAAAGGGTTCTTCAGAGGCTCTAGGTAAGTCATGTGACGGTTGTATTTCAAATCGTCTCAGACTGACTGTCAAATAAAAACATATACTGAATAAAAAAATATATTTGTTTGCTAGATTTTCTAAAGAAAGTCCTATGTTTTGCTTTTTCTTTCCGCAGAACCAGCCCTGAGCGTGACCCGCTTATCCTTCTGTCCAGAGAGGCTCCCGATCTGGTTGATGCAGAGTACACCAAGAACCAGGCCTGGAAGTCTGAGAAGGTCAGGCATGAAGCCACACCAGAGCCCCACCCCTCTGCATTAAAGGAATAGTACACCCAAAACATGATTAGCCTTCATTTTCTACTCACCCCCATGCTGAACAACACTCTGGAGTACTTTTTTGATATCTCAAATGCATCTGGAGATCTGGGAGGCTTCTTGCTGTCTGCTGACATTCAAATAATGGAGGTCTATTGTGCCCGAGACAGAAAGGTCCATAAAAGTCCACAAAAAACGTGTCAATATTCCTCCATACTGCTCGTCCAATGTATTCCAAGTGTCCTGAGTGGATAGCATCCAGAATTTACTCGAAACAAAGTCATTTAGAATGTTTTTAGAGCATAAACAGTAGTGTATAGGATTTCCTGAAAGCGCGTTCACAACGCTACGGAAGCCAGCAGACCAAACCAGATGAAAGTGCGCATTCAGCGTCTGCTCTGCCAATAATGCAAGCGTAGAAGAAGAAATGTGCTGTTTACCTGTGCAAAGAAAGAAACAACGAAAGAAAAATGTCTGAGGACTTCAGTGTTGAGGAAGAGCATGAGTTCTTTGCCGAGCTGAATGCGCACTTTCATCTGGTTTGGTCTGCCGCGGTTTCCGTAGCGTTGTGAACGCGCTTTCAGGAAATCCTATACACTACTGTTTATGCTCTAAAAACATTCTAAATGACTTCGTTTCGAGTAAATTCTGGATGCTACCCACTCAGGACACTTGGAATACATTGGACGAGCAGTATGGAGGAATATTGACACGTTTTTTGTGGACTTTTATGGACCTTTCTGTCTCGGGCACCATAGACCTCCATTATTTGAATGTCAGCAGACAGCAAGAAGCCTCCCAGATCTCCAGATGCATTTGAGATATCAAAAAAGTACTCCAGAGTGTTGTTCAGCATGGGGGTGAGTAGAAAATGAAGGCTAATCATGTTTTGGGTGTACTATTCCTTTAAGATCACTCTCTTCATTCCTTTAATTCCCTTTCATTTAGGACACACTCGGTCGACCTCCAGCTAAAGAAATCCCTCTGGCCGATCACTGTAAATACAAGTAAGCATCTTTTTGTAAGTGTAAGCATTTTAATTTAAAGTTTCAGGTTATTCATTGTTACATACATTGGATTGTTCCCTTTTTAGATATTTATTCAACTTCCGGGGTGTGGCTGCAAGCTTTCGCTTCAAACATCTCTTCCTCTGTGGCTCGCTCGTCTTTCATGTGGGGGACGAATGGCAGGAGTTCTTCTACCCTCAGCTCAAACCCTGGGTCCACTACATCCCAGTCAAGCAGGACTTGTCTGATGTCAGGTACTTTTTTCCTTTCATAACCAGAAAACAACCAAAAATTTAGTAAAAACCACTTTATGGTTAAAGTCACATTGTGCGTCATCAGGGAGCTGCTGCAGTTTGCCAAAGAAAATGATGCTATTGCAAAGGAGATCGCCTCCAGGTAGCCGGTTTATTATCAGATCTAGAAGTGGCTAAAATCCAAAGCCTTATGCTAACTCCTCTGCCTCTTCTCTCTCCACAGGGGTCAGGAATTCATCCTCAAACACCTTCAAATGGAAGATATTTCCTGCTACTGGGAGAGACTCCTGACAGAGTTCAGCCAGCTCCTCACCTATAAACCAGGAAGAAAGAGCAGCTACAAACAGATTGTACAGAAACCTGTGAAAACAGAGCTTTGAACTCTGCAGGATCAGAGCAACTATTGTGAAGGAGAAGCAATAATGAATGAATGTATTACTACGGTACAAGTTAAATCTCTCTTTTTTTTTTTTTAAAACTGGTTGTTTTCCAGTTTTGGGAGGAAAAAAAAATACCAAAAAAATATTTTTCCAGGCAGATTCCAGGCTATTTTTAAAAGTATATTTTAAACAGCCCCTAAAGACCTAGATCATCTAGAGAAACCAATAAAGTAGCCGTAACTGAAAGGAGACAGGGTATTTATCGTCCTTTAATCTGCCACAATCTGCAGTCTTTTGCAGTATTCAACAGGTTTTCAATAAGTATTACTCTTTATTTAGCACCATCCATCTTTCTCTTACCTTTGACCAGGATTATACCTCCATTATACCATCATGTCAGTGAAATAATGGAGTTTATTAGCCTGAAACAACTATTTCTAGCAGAATAAGTTTTATTCCATGCTGTGAAAATGTATCTAAATCTTTTATTTGATGTTTTTAGCACTTGATAGTTTTGCTCTGTGGGCTCGATGCATGCACCAACGCTTCAGTGGTGCTGGACCCATCACTAGGACTTGAAGATACAGTTTCTCTTATACCAGCTCCAAGAAAAAAACATAATAGTTTTCATATAGATCTGTTTAATGCTAAAGGGTTTAACACATTTCATACCTTTTTTTTTTTTTTTTTTGGCTAAAATAGGTGTCAGGGTTGGTGTTTATAGGTGATTGATCACATCACTTAAGAAGGATTATAAAGAATATGTTGTAGTATTCGCACCGTCCTGTCAACTATATACATGCTTGTTTTTCTTTGATTTGAACGTGTTATTGTGGCTCATTTGGGACTTGATTTGACCAAAGAAGTTATGATCATTGTTTTAACAATGTTGGTTGTGTCACAGTTTGTTCCTTTTATCATAGTAAATTTTAAGAAAATAATAAAAAAAGAAGTTTCAACTTGGAAATGACTTTTATTTTTTATTTTTTTGCTCTTAATGTGAACTAATTCAAATACTGTGCTGTTGTTCGACTTAAACGGGTTTGGGACCCAAGTTCTCTTAACTTTTGGTCAATATTCAGATGGAAATACATTCCATAGCTCCAGCTTTAGAAATAAGAATTGCTGCACAAAACTGACTGCAGAATTAAAATGACATGGAGCATCTTTTAAAGGTGCCTTTCAGATTCTTTGTGTTATAAGGACAAATTCTTTAAATGCCTCTTGGTTCTGAACACCGGGATCTACTGGATGACAGTGAAACATACAAAGTGGCTCACATTAACTCCTAAGCTAACTTCCTGCTCTCTTAACCTTTAAGTAAACCAATTTTTCCAACAATGCATTATTTATTTTTTTATATAGAAGCAAACACTTTAATCTCTTGTGTTATTTTTTGGAAAAATTGTTATTTATGTAGCATAAATATAGATTCTCACATTTACTTTTTACCACTCTTGTCCAGTTTATAGATTTGTAGCAGGTAGCAGAGCCTTCAACTTTCACATGTTTACATTTTTCTGTTTATATTAAGGCAATGAATGAGATCATATGGGATAGTTAAATATGTATCTTTTCACAGTAGCTATAAAAAAAAAAAAAGATTAAAAAGAGGCAAAGTTAAAGCACCTTTTCAAACCTTTTCATGGCTTATTTATTTTAGTCCTAGAAGTTTTGCTAATGTGGCTGCTCAGTGGGTTCCGGGTTCTATTCCTGGCCGGGGGTCTTTCTGCATGGAGTTTGCATGTTCTCCCTGAGCATGCGTGGGTTCTCTCCGGGTACTCCGGCTTCCTCCCACAGTCCGAAAACATGACTGTTAGGTTAATTGGCTTCTCTAAATTCTCCTTAGGTGTGTGTGAATGTGAATGATTGTTTGTATCTGTGATGGACTGGTGACCTGACCCCCGCCTCTCGCCCATAGACAGCTGGAGATAGGCACCAGCACCCCTCGCATCCCCAACTGGGATTAAGCGTGACAGAAAATATTTACTAGAAAACAGTGATATTTATGTCACTGTTTTAACATCATAAAACATTAATTAATTAAATTATTTTTTATCTTAAAATGAAAATCAAATTTCTATTGTTCTCCTTTTAATGTCTTGTATTTTGCAATCCAGTTATCTAAACATACATGGACATAACCATGACTGGAAATCTGCATAAAAACTTTTTTTTGTGTGTTTTATCAAAACTGTCCTCCATCCAGTAGGAGGCGCTAGCGTTCACTGTTGCATCTCTACTCGTCTGATCCGGGGTCAGGGGTTGTGTTACAGTGCTGTGGTAGTTGTGTTGAGAGAAAGTCACTGCAGAATGACCAGTTGAAGGACAACGAGAAAAAAATACTTTTTTTTTCTGGATGTATTCCCGTAACAAGACCTACTCTTTCTGGCTCCAGTATTCCTTCGCAGCTGTTTATTAGAAGCTAATGGGAAGCTAACACAGGTAACTAAACACCTCAGTCGAGGATACTATGTAAGTTAATTATAAAATTAACTAATTAAATCATTTATTTTCCTTTAAAGACTTAAATAGAGCTGTAAGGTTGCTATATAGGGGCTTTTTTTCCCCACAGTAACCGAGCTAGCAGGTGACCTGACGCAGGTGTTGGGCTTTAGCTTAATTACAACCGCTGCTGCGCGAGCCTTTTAGTATTACGGTACATCATTTAGAAATACAGAACCGTAATACTTGTACAAGAGTAAGTCGATTTAATTTTCCGTTTAAATGTAATTACAATTAAATATTGTATACCTATTGACCCTTAAATATAAAGTCCAATGCAGTTAAGATTTAATAGGATAGCTTAGCGCCAATTAAGAATTATATGTTATTTACATTTTTAATAAAAATAAGGAAAGGTGACTTATGAACATTTGTCATATGATGATAAAAGCTAACCAACCTCTTAATTTTAAGTGTTTTGCATCAATCTTTCTTCCTATGAGCTGCAGCAGGCCTTAATGTTGGCCTGTTAATGGATTATCCCACATGAGCTGTGTGCCTTTGCATCTCCTCCAGAGTAACCACAAGTTTTTTTTTCATTTTTTTTTTCACTCTACATGACATCAGTTCAGACCTGGTAGGTTTGCAGCTGTGATCTATCTTCACAGGATTATTTTTCCAATAAATAGATAAGATAAAATAGATAATAGATTACAATCTTTTTGACAATTTAACCACATTTTTATGCTTCTAAGTAAAAATAAAATAACTATAAGTAAAATTGGACTCATCAAGAAGCTATACTGCTTATAATCAGGGACCCAGACATACAAGGAAACAAAACACTTTTAAATATAGATGGCAAAACAAACTACTTTGCAGAAACAAAAACACAAAATCGCCACCCTGAATCATCATACTGTCAAAAGTTGGACTTCCATACAATTTTTATTATAGGAAAAATTCCATCAAACCAAATCAGTTTATAAAGGATAGATAACATAGTAAATAGAAAACACTTAATTTAGTAATTCTTGAAAAGTTCAGTTAAGGCAAAAGGACATGAAGTTTTCTAGAAGACCTTTCGCCTCTCATCCAAGAGGCTTCTTAGGTTCTAACTAGTGGTGAGGAGCACTGAGATTAATATACTGTAAGGGTAACAATTCTGCATTTAGTCGTTGCACAGTTCAACAAAAATGTAAAGATCTAAACAATAATGGGAGCCATCGGCCACAATATAAGGTACTGTACTGTGTGTAGATTACCAGTACTTTTTGCTTAAAATACTTTTTAAATATATGTTAAGATGGGAAATCTTAAATTGCTTCATCAATGTCATTCCACATCCCTGGCCCCCCACGTCACACTAAAGCTGCTGCACTTCAGCTTCAATTTTTCTCCTTCTTGTGAGGTTTTCTTTCTATATCATGCATAATATAAGCGTTGTGTAGCTTGTTGCATTCTGTGAGTCTCTGGAGCTTCAGCCTGTTAAAGCGTGGGTCTGAGGAAGGCAATAAAAACCCGCTCAGACCCATCAGGTATCAGAATGATGATCCACTGGAGTAAATTAGCGGACATGCATCGTTATGGTTCTAACTGGCTCAGTCAGCTCTCCTGTTGGGGGCTAATTACAATCCCACAACACCTCCTCCGTTTACCGCAGTTCATTTTTAATTCTACTTTTAGGATGATAGGTTTTTAAAATTTAAGGTGAGCCTATGCCTTTGCAAATTTTCAAACATATTTGTAGGTCACTTTTATTTTTTGTTTTGCTCCAGGCTCTATGAGTCTCTCTCCTGTGTTTTTTTTTTTTTTAATTTATTCATACTGCAGCAGTATTTAATAGCTACTTAGTGTGGCAACTTGTGTTCTGTAACTCTCTTATGGTTTTGTTTGCCTCAAGGTGATTTTTTTTTTTTTTCAGTTGAAAACTGCATCTCAGCCCATAACCGTGCCTTTCTGCCTCTGTGTTACAGCCCACCGCCAGCTGAAGCATGATTCATCCAGAGCAGCAGAGGAAAAGCCTCGCTCTGCACAGACGACAGGCAGATTCCAGCCCCCGAGGGGGGGTGATGAGCACGGGTCCGCTGCAGGGCCTCATCCAGACTGCCATGCCTCGTTTCTTCTGCTTCCTGATCCCCAGGGTTGATGCAGCTGATGTGGCTGCCGGGCAGATGCCCCCCTCCTCCTCCTCTTCCACCACTAGTCCTGCTCCTGCAGCCGTGCCTCAACCCAGCACTCTGCCAAAGAACATTTGCAAGCCAGAATTTCCTGACACTGGATGGGAGCGCATCAAGGACCTCTTTGATAGAGAGTTGGTATCTGCTTTCTTATATAACCTTCAGTTGTTTAATATGTTTAGATTGAGACATATTAATGATATTTAATTTTTTTCTTTAACCAAACTTTTTGATGACATACAGAAAAGTCAAAGATTTGTGCTGAATTAGGGTGGGGAATTAATATAATCAAGATTTTACAAAGTGAAATTTTCAAATTGCAGAGGAACTCAATTTTGGTCACATATTATAAGAGTAAGAACAATAGACATTTGTCTCTCCTGCCCTTAAGATGGAGATAACACGCTTAAAGTGGGTTTGCCTCTAGTTACAGTTTTAGAGACGGCCTAATAAATGATATACTTTCAAACTTCTGCTCTATGATAAAGGCCCAGACCCATATGAGGTCTTTTATTGCATTTTCTGAACATCTGAAACTTCTGAAGTTTGAAAGTGGGAGACTGGAGTCATGGTATATTACAGGCATCCCCAAAGTCGGTCCTCGGGGGCCGCTGTCCTGCAGGTTTTAGAGGTTTTCCTGCTTCAGCACAGCTGATTTACATTGATAGCTGATTAACAGGGTTTTGCTGAACTGCAATCATCAGAATCAGCTGTGCTAAAGTAGAGAAACCTCTAAATCCTGCAGGACAGCGGCCCTCGAGGATCGACTTTGGGGATGCCTGGTATATTAGTTACGACTTTTATAGAGGCAAGCAGCTGATTATAGGGAAATGTAGTGCTGCTAATATCCTATTGACGAGTAGAATAAATATACTTTGTAAATTTCTTCTCTTAAAATTCAGCTTATTTCAATAAAAACTAAATTGTTTGGACCAGTTTAAAATAAGGGATTTTTTTTTTCAGAACGTTGGCAATTAAAACTCAAATATGGCTTTAATCTAAAGGGGAATAAATGCTGTTAATTTATTTACATTGGCTGCAGCTGACTAAGTGGAATTTCCAGTGTGATTTTCTTAAAAAAATTTCTCAAATAAAATGGTCTCAAACTGGTGATAAAACAGAAAGCACATGTTCAGTTTCTGCAATGTTGTCCCTGTTGAAGCTAGTCTGCCTGAGAGTTAAATTAAACGCTTCTGTACACAGTAGTAACTGTAGTCCTGTGACAATTAACTCTGGAAAAGAAAGGTTTCAAGGTCATTGAAAATGATGAAACACTGAAGTGAAACTTCTGCATGTTTGCAGTTATTGAAAAGGAAAATCAAAAAAGCAAAATTGTGTTTGAAATAATAGTAATTAGGATTTTTGGCAAAATGGTTAAAGGCTTATTCTGGATTAGAACTTTGTAAAAATCCATTATTTTCTGCACCACCGTGTGTCTTCTCAGCTTTATGCTGCCAGCCCTGTTCCTCTGCAATTATTAATGCCTGAAAAGGAAGGGATTGTAGATGTAGTCATACCAGCCCTTGTGCTCTTATTGCTATTCCCACCTTTTGGCTTACTATCCTTTCTATCTGACCAGCTTTGTCCTTCCTTTTTTCCTCTGGTTTTTCCAACTTTCAATTCGTCCATCCCAATTTACTTCCTAAATTTACTCCTTGCCTTCCTTTTTTTCCATCCACACCTTTGAGATTTCTGTGCTTCAGCACACCAGAATCCAATTGGCTGATTTGCCTCCTAATTATCTAGTCAGGTTTTCCAGAGTCCTGCTTTTGACGTGATTTTTTTTTTGTCCAAGATGGATTAAAGGATCTAAAAAGGTGAAAAACACATAAAAGCCTAATTTCTGGAAAGAACCCAGCACTATACAGACTACTTACTGTGGCAGTGTCGTTCAAATGAACAAAGAGAGGTTGGATTAATGTAAATAATGTCAATTGTGTGGTACAATAGTCAGGAAACCTAAAATATCTCTAAAGATTATGTATACCGGTATGTTTTTATTTATTAATTTTTTTTGTCCTAGTGAGACTCTGAAACACCCAGAGGAGCTCATCACGGTGATCAAATGTGGCGTCCTGGGCGCGATCACAGGCTTTGTGTACGGCGGCCTGCCTGCTGCACGCTTTGCCAGGCAGAGGTATATCCAGATCAGCCAGGCGGAGGTGTACACGAGTCGCGTGGAAGCAGTGGTAGGTGAAATTCTCAGTGTGAATGATCCTGACTATCTGTTCTGTTTATTAAATTTAAACATGCTTTTAGGGACCAGATGTGAAGTTTTTATCACATCAACATTGTTTTAATATCAAAATCTATTAATTATTTTGTGTTATCCTAAGTCCCACTAATTTAGGCAGAAAATTAAAGTTGAGCCTCTTTTTAGATGATTTGCGGAAAAAAAAATGTGTCAAGAAACATATTCCTCTAAATTCATCCTTGTTTCCAACCTTTAGCGCTCAGCTCACAATGCCGCCATCCGAGGTTTCTTGCGGTACGGATGGAGATGGAGCTGGAGGGTGTCTCTGATAGTCACTTTGTTCAGGTGAGTGGAAGAGCTTAACTATTCTAAGAATTTAAGGGAATTCATTGTTTTATACCAACATTATTTTAAAGGCTTAATAGGTTAATTTCATTGAACAATATTTAACTGTATTTTCACATTTCACCTTCAAACTTAAGTGTTTATTTGGGATTTTACGTGATTGACTAATAGAAAAACTTTAATCATACCGGATGTATGTTATTAAGCTCTCATTAAAACCAATAAACACTTAGACAGGAACTGAGATAGCTGAAGACACCTGTTTATTAATAGAGGGTTTTCTACATGCAACACAAAGGGACACTTTTTACAGCTTCATAATCGGTGAGCCTGATCACAGCAAGCATTTTTAGCACCTTTAGCGTCTTTTAACGGAGTCGTAACCTGGTAACTTGCATATGCAAAGAAAAAAAGTAAATGCTTAACCAGACAAGTTTTTCTCGAGAAGAAAAACACTTGGTGATCAATATGAATAGGTGTTCACGTTGACCCAGCGTTGGCACCGTTTACCATTGTTTCACGTTCTGTCTGCATCTCAGCCCCTGACTGTTGAAGGCAAATCAGGCTAATAAATGAAGGAGGAGCAAAATCGTACTCTGTTGATTGATTGTTCAGCAGGTTTTAATGGAGGCTCATCAAAAACGTTTCAATATGAAAAGTTGACGCCTTTCAGTATTTTTTTTTTTTTTTTTTGTGATTAAACTTTTATTGATTTTTAGGCCCAATTTTTTACAAAACATTTAAGAGAGGAGTAAACAAAACAGGGTGAAACTGAATACACGATCATATGACAGAACATAGAGTAAAAAATAACAAACAATATAACAACAAGAACAAAAAAAAAAAAACTACCAACTTCCAAGACAGTTGAGCTCAATCCTTGCTCCATATCTTAAACAGAGGTAACCACCACAATGCTATACATCCCATTGTCCCCTCTAAAATTCCCAATCCCCAGGTAGTCTTTCAGTGACCATATCTTGAGATGAGCCCAGTCCAGCACAATCTTTATTTCCATACACCAACCCAAGTCATAATGATCACTGCATTCAGATTTAAAATCTTAGCTACCCTGAAATGAGTATAGACCTAAAAACAGACCCCCATTTCTCATTATTTCTATCAATATCGTTTGTTAATCTAAAGGATATCTTTTCAAAAGCAGCTACTCTGCTTAGCTCTGTCATCCATTCCTGAAATACTGGGCCCTCTGCATCTTTCCACTTTCTCATTATCATCCGTTTACCTATCATTATACTTGTCTGAATCCAATTAGCTAGGGGTTTTTCAATATCGGTCAAGGGTTTAGGGTTACCTAATATGTAAAGACTGGGGCAGAAGTCAAAATCCACTCCAATGACCTCTGTAATAATTTCGTGAACCCTTTTCCAAAATGTTTGAACCTTAGGGCATAACCATAGGGCATGAGTCAGTGTGCCCAACTCGACGCCTTTCAGTATTATTACTAGGTATATCCCGCTGCAACCTTTTCATTTCTGATCGGTACCAATATTGCAGCATTTAGAACTGACCCATACCGATATTTCCCCAAGGCAATATCAGCATAAATCATAAATTCTATTATTAAAATGTTTTTTATTGCAAATGTTAAAAAAGCGTTGGTAAAGTGATATCACTAAAACGTAGAAGAAAAGTCAACAATAAATGGTATGACATCAAGTGACCTCTGTAAAATTGTCCAACGTTTTCAGGGGTTGACGTTAAAGATTTTTACCAGTTGCCCTTTGGGCAAGTGACTTTCACATTTCATTTACCCAAAAACAAGTTTTACTTGCCCAGTATAATGTTTGTCCTTTTTGTATATATATCAATGAAACATGTTTATGTTTTTTGTAATTCAGTATTTTTTACGTTTCCAGGTTCCTGGTGTGTATATGCATGCGTCAGATAATGAACTCAAGCCTACATTACCGTGTAAACATGCTTTTCAATCCTTCCTGCACATTCTTTTCAAACTAAACTTTACTTTAAACTGTTGTGTGCTTGGAAAAATATAAATTGTAATGTTAAAAATCTAAAAAAAAACTTGACCGGTTAAAAATAATAATAAATCACAAGATGGAAGTCAATGTCACAAATGAATAACTTTTATTTTAGAGTCACAGTATGTTTATACAAGATAACAGTATTAATATAATGTGACTTTTCTAGACAATCATTATACATAGTTATTTTATACAGGGTTTCCACAGTCTGACATCATTTCAGAATTCCCTGACTTTTAACTGACTCAGGATTAGTTTTCCCTGACAAAATAAATGCAGCCGTTTGTCGTTTTGGTAACTACATCAAAATTACCGCTAGGTGGACAAAAATCACGCCATCTGGCAGCTTTTTCAAATAAATTTTTTTTTTTTTGATTTTTAATGTGGAAAAATTCAAAAGTTGTGAATATTTTAAAAAGATAATGCTGTGCTGAAAAATAATAAGTCAACCCTTATTTAAGTGTGTCTATTTTTCCTTTGTCTTTTAGCTCTGTGAGCACTGGCCTGTCCGTCTACAGAGACAAAGATGCCCTCAGTAATTATGTCGCAGCTGGAGGTGAGTAGTCTGAGCTCCAATTGGCTCAGGGAGCGTGAAGATTACTTTGATCTTTATAGTCAAAAAATACTGAAAGAACAACATGTTAACATGCTAACTTGATCTATTCCGGAATTGGGAGAAATTACTTAATATTAAAGCAAATTATGTTGATAAAACCTGTAGAAATTAAACCCATCTTTAGCCTTGTGGAAATCTTATTTCTTGTGTTTATTCCAGTGCATTGAGCTCTGATTGATGATAAACTGTCTATGTGAGCAGCTGTCACTGTAGGCCTTTACCGGCTGAACCTGGGCCTGAGAGGGCTGCTGGCTGGAAGCATCATCGGAGCGGTGCTGGGGTAAGGTTGGCCTCTCATTTTCCTCTGCACAGCCCCATTTAAAGGAACAGGTGAAGATCCGTCTGTAAATGTGCAAAATGTGGCTCCACACAAACCTTTAATGTTTACTTCTACTTACATCCTTATGTTTGAGTCTTGTATGTTCACTCATGCTTGTGAGAGTAGTGGGAGCTCTGGCAGCCAGCTGCGCCCCTCCCAGCTACCCTCTGCTGCCCAGCTGTACCTTTGCCCACCCCTCCATCCTGCTCCCAAGTCTGTTCACTGTGCCAGAGGGACTCATGTGCACCACAGTTGGCCATGTTTTTTGGGCACTGGAGTTGAAAAGGCCAGCCAAAGCATCAGCTGCCTCTCAACGTGGACACCATGACCATAACTTCTGCCTCCTAAACTCTCCTCTTCTGATTTAAATTTGGAGTCTTAATCATCTGTCCTCATCTGTTGTTGTTGAGCTCACTGGGCTAATAGAGGGCATAACGACTTTATTGGCACAATAGAGGAATGGATTGTTTGTAGTCATCGCTTGTTGGCTCTGAACTGCAGCGTCCCCCTCTCTATGTGGCTGACGGGCAGCCACCTGGACGTTTGTGTGCAAACAGCTCCAGCCAGTCTGGGCTGAAGGAGGTGAGATGGAAACGGAGCAGGACAGTGAAGCTAACGCATCACGCTCCAGATCTCTGGGCGATGGTTCCAAAAAACAAAAAGTGGAAGGAATCAGCGGTTAGTTTTATTTAACTAGAATGAACTCTTTGGATGAAACCTGAAATTTTCAGCTTCATATAAGAATGTCTTGTCTTAATAGATTATGATTAATATTTATGATTTTAAGAAGAAATAATCAGCATAGTAGATCCTTAGCAGTGCTGCAGCAGAGCCCTTAAGTTTTTTTGTTGTTGATTTTGCAGGTAGTAACCTCTTTTCTTGTGGTTACCTGCCTTTTTTAAGCATTTCTTCATTACTCCTGTTCAAAAAAAGATTTTTGAGACAAAAAAAAACAACTTTGAGTCATGTTTGAACTGATGCAGCTTGGTCTGTGTTCTACTCACCCAATTTTCATTTATATATTCAGAAACTAGAGGGTGTTAGCTTTCAAATAATGTATTGCACATTTAATTTGGGTTTTTAGTTCCTAAGTTATTTGTTTTTCCATTTGGGAATGCAAAATAGGTGAGAATTTCTCAATATAAGGTGGATGTTGAGAGGTTAAATTCACAGCATCTTTTAAAAAAGGCTTATTTTTCTGCTGAAATGTCTCCACAGGGTTCCTGTTGGTGCCGTGGTCGTCGGCTTGCAGTCTCTGACTGGAGAAACCTTCAGAGAACGGAGGCGGCGAGAGCGACGAGAGCTCTACGAGCTCAAGCTAGCAGAATGGTAAGAAAAAGTACCTGCTACCAGAGTCGACTCATGACCCGAACTGTTGGTGCGTTTTTCAAATATTTCTACACAACCAATCAGTCATGGGTGGGGTAATGTTGCAAACAGCATCATCATTTGAAGTAGTGGTTTTGTCACTTTTTAGGTGATTCATTTATATCTTTAAACACTTTAATGTAAATGTTTTAATTTAATTACTGCGGTGGATCTCAAGATCCTATATTGGTTGGTTAAAAACCACAATTGTTATCAGAAAAATACGTGGATCCCTTTAACTATTCATTATTTAATTTGGCAGCCATGCCTTGAGATCACATAAAGTGCATGCATTGCCTCTCCCTCCACTTGTATTGATTATTGTTTTTGTTTTTTTCATTTTTAAATGAATCTTTTTTTGTTTTGTTTTGTTTAAATTGAGACTCATCCTACATTTCTTATTATGGTGTCATTTTTTAAAATGTAAATGAAGAAAGAAAAAGCAATATCAGCCTAACGAATCGGCCCAAAAATTGGCAGCACATATCAAAAATTAGACTGTCAAAATAACGCGAATCGGCCTCATAAAATCTGTATGTGGCGATCTTTAGTCTCAACCCAGAATTAGGGAATTACTTGCTTAAAGGATTGACTGAAAACGCCACATAGAGCAAAAACCAAAATAAAATGTAAAAAGTAGAAAAAAAAACTATTTGGTTTAAATTTTTATAACACAAATAAGATGTTGGACTAAGAATAGTGTTTGGTTCTTCCTTTTTCTGATAAGGACGGCCCGTTTGCAGATGACTGATGAGCTGATTGACAGCTTGAACGTCACTGCTCGGCCAGAAGAAGCCACCAAAGACGTGGAGAGGATCGAGGAGCTGCTCCGTTTATCCCAAAATGACGATCGGGACCAAAACCGCAGCCACTGACTGCAGCTGGATCACGTGTCATGGTGTTTTTTCCAAACGTTGAAGGTGGGACATAACTCATTAAAAGGCAATATTTTTGCCTGGACTCAGGATTGGAAGATGCCAAACGCTGCTTCTACTTGCTGTTAGATATAGGGAAGGTTACAGCAATAAATGAGGATCAGAAGGATTTTAAAATCCAATTTACATCCAAACCTCTGGTATGTAAAACAATCAATCATGGGATCTAATAAATTTCTTAAATTACATTTTGGTTTCTAAATATTAGTTTTTTTTCTTTATAACGGTCGCTAATAAACGTCAAGCTAAATGTCTTTGCTTTAAAATACTGATTTAGGAACTGCCCAAATATCATAAAAAACACATTTTTAAACGTAAAGAATTGTTTATGAACTTGTTTACGGGCTAAATTAATTAACCAAACCTTTGCTTTCAACATTTTAAATTCAAAAATACTCAAATGTATTTATATATTGATATAAAGGGATTTATTTGGGAATGCTGTAAGAGCATCTCCAGATGCAAAGAAATGGAAGAGAAATAATTCAGAAGCTAAAGCTCCATCTAGCTGCGTTGATTAGAAAGTGTGCATTTTAAATGGGATGAATTGAAAAAGGACAGAAGAAAGGAGACAACTGGACTCACCTTGTTTTGATGAAAAGGAACCAAAGGATCAACGCAAGCAGAGAATTTCCAAGATCATCAGTGACTGGAAACTTGACATTGATCTTCAAGGACCAGCCATTCTGTGCTTCTCCAGGACTCCTTTTCAGCTTAAAACATAACTTTGGACAGCTTCTCGACAATCCTGTCTGTTTTCTTCTTGGTATATTTAAGAAGTGGCTAACAGCTTCATACAGTTTAAATATTCTCCAGATTTGCCTCATAAACCACTCGATGAAATGTTTGCTTCTGTGACATTTTTTTTCTACAAGGTTTTCCTTCCACTCAACTTTCCATTAATATATTTGGATCCAGAACTCTGCTTGGACAATAGGCTTCCCCCATGACTGTAGCACTTTGGTAACTACATCAAGATGGGAATTTATTTAAAATTTATTTTTATAATAAACATTTTTCTGTTAACCATCAAGTGCAAAATGGCACACTTGTCTTTGTTGTGATTGACTTCTGATGTGTTTTTCCCTCAAAGATGCTTCAAAGAAAGTGGGGGTAATAATTCAGAATGCATAAAATTCCACCGGTAAATTTTTTTTTACCAGCAGGTGGAGCCATTGAGCTGACACCAAAAGTTCAAAGCCCAACAGCCCAACTGTTATAGCTAGAGGTCTGAAATTTTCTGCGTTTGTGGTTGACATGATATAGAACAAATATAATACAATAAAACCTGCCTTTTGTCAAGAATGTATATATTACTGCTGTTCAAAGAAGATCTATTATTTCTGAGAATGGGTTTTGTTTGAATTTGAGTTATGTTTGAACTGATGCAGGTTGGTATGTGTTCTAGTCACCCAATTTTATTTTATATATTACAAAACTAGAGGGTGTTAGCTTTCAAATAATGCATTGCACATGTAATTTGGGCTTACAGTTCCTCAAGTATTTGCTTTTCCATTTGGGTATGAAAAATAGGCGAGGATTAGCCAAAATGAGGTGGATGTTAAGAGGTTAAGACGCTGATAAAGTCCAGGTGAAACAACATTAAGGCTCCTTTTCTCATTAGATTTGAGTTTTTCTTAGTTTATTTTAAATGAAATGCACAACTAAGTGAAATCCGTTAAATGTTTTTGTTTTTTTATTGTGATTGGAAACCTCACCTCTCTATGCCATGCCTCTAAACAATGCACAAATTTTCCTGAAGTGTTTGATATTTTTTTCCGGACTACGTGCGTTTCCTCTTTTCCTTTTCATACATTTCTATTTTTAAAACATCTGTAAACATGTTTCTGGAGTTTTTTTTCTCTCGTGGGATTTTTAGCAACTAGGTCAAACAAAGCTTCAGCCCCCCTAGTGTAGAGAAACGTATGCAGCACATCAACAACTGTGGCTCTTAATGCAGCAGCGATAGCTGATGTGCAGATGTGCAAACTGAGATACAGATGTTGAGGTTAATCCTTAAGACATTGTTTGTTCATATACATCTATTGAATGGAAACAGTATCATGTCCCTCGTCTGTCACTTACGATTATGATTGTTTATAAAGTTTCTGTTACTCTGAGGCATTAACTATAGTTGAATATACAGTGTTTCTTTAAGTCTTATTTTTTTTTTTTGGAGGGATACATTTATACTGTAGCATAAGTGTAGTGACTGCAGAAGCTAAAACATCAAAGCAAGAAACTATAATTTATAAATTGATCATTATCGCCCTCTAGTGTAGATTTTCTGTAACTGTAAAAATGCTTTGGTTTAACCCAGGGCTCTGCAACCTGCGGCTCTTTAGACCTTCGTTAATGACCCTTATACGGTGGCCGGGAGGTGCGAACCAACATTACAAAATCTAAAAAACTTTTACAAGTTCCAAAACAAATGATCATTTCAGAAAAACAATTTACATTTTAAAAATTTTTTTACATGTTCCAAAACTTGTAAAAAAAAAAAAAAATTTAAGTGTAAATTTTTTTTTCTGAAATGATCATTTGTTTTAGTACTTGTAAAAGTTTTTTAGATTTTGTAATGTTGGTTTGCTCCTCCCTGGTCACCGTACCCTTAAAATGTATTAAATTTAGATACAAGAAATGCATTTTATTCATTTAACCAGGAAGTCCCATTTAATTTCTAGAACACAATAGCACAGTTACCTGAGCAGATAGTGTTGAAGCACCAGCGAAATTGGTGGAAATTGTGCTCTATTTTTCAAAAACATCAGCCTCAGATAAAATAAGAGAATAAAGAATGAATGTGGCGTTTTTTTCTAAGAACAATTTTTAGACAAGAAAATGAAAAAAAAAAAAGTAAATTTGAATGAGAATTAATTAAATGAAACCGTATGTTGAACTTAAATGTGAAGGAAAAAAATGTCCTTGTCAGATTTCTGGGCAGTGATACACCCGAGACATGCGGGTTTCTGTATACTTGAAAGAAAGAAAAGGTGCTAAGGGAAACTAAATATTTACGGGAACTTTTGTTTACTTTTACCAACAAAAGAGAATTGGCTAAAAATTGTAAACCAAATGTGTTAGACGGAACAGTTGACTCTTAAGGACTCAAAAGCATCAGTGACAAAAGTTCACTATCTACTCATAGGCAGGTTAAGGCGAACCAAACTAGTAAACGACTAATATGTTTTTTTGTTTTTTTTTTACATGTTTTTGTTCGTATGTCTCATCGCTTTAGTGATCTTTCAAAAACGCAATAAGAGAAAGTTTTATTGAATGACAAATTTCCAATAGTAGATGTTAAATAAAATTAAAAGTTGCCTCTGTTCACAAGTTTTCCAACACTAGCTGCTCTAAGGCAGTTTTAAATGGGTTGGCTTATCTTTTGGTTAAAGATTGTATTTCTCTGCCAGTGAGGAAATTAATTTACATCCCTGATTTGAAAGTGTGAAAGTGTAGGAATTAGGGGTGTGCAAAATAATCGTCATGATGATGCATCGTGATTCTAATTTTCATGATCTACTGCATCGATTCTTGACGCCAAGTATCGATTATTAATTTAACAAAAAAGAGTAAATAAAATTGCTTGAATGGTTGGC
>NW_015150462.1:1793093-1817400 GCF_000732505.1 Cyprinodon variegatus | reverse complement strand
AAATTGCATGAATGGTTGGCGAACATCAGCCAAAAAGAAGTGTAATACAACTTCCAGTCCAGTAGATGTCGCTGCAAATGTGTTGACGCACGCTGCCTTGTGTCACAAGCATTTCCGGCTGCGGGATACTGCGCCGAGTCATTCAAAAACAAAACATGGAGGAGAAAATATTGCAATGCATTGCAATAATTCAAGTATCGTGATAGAATCACATCGTGACTTCTTTGGCAATACCCACCCCTAGTAGGAATCAGACCTTTACCTCGAACCTATTCATTCCATGTGTCAAGTTGTAATATATCTAGGAAGTTTAACTGATATGCAACCAGCCACTTCTAAACTTCATGAGGTTTTCAAATTTTAAGGAAAAAAAGTGTTTTATATTATCTGACACCTGCTAGGCGCTGGTTACATGCAAACAAAATTTAAAGTAATTCCAAGAAAAACTTTTTTTTTTGTTTAATCTCATTATTACAAAAGTAGTTTATTGTATTTGTGCTATTTGCTTGTATCAGACCAATTAAGCTAATTTAGAAACTCTCCTCATAACCCTGGTATAAAGCATCACTAAACGGGAATGCATCTTATCAAATGCAAATTACAGAAAAGAAACTGTGATGCTGTGGGCCAGTTTCTTTTCTACAGGCTCGGAAAATCTTTGAATTGAAGGCTTTTCATATATTTGGCTGATCTTATTGATTTTACCTATATCTGTCTTGTTTCATTAGTGTATTAAGAATCCATACCTTGATATCACATGGCAAAGAAAGATAATATTTAGTGAATAAAAAAAAAACTGTAATTCAGAAATGAAACGCTCAAAAAGTTTTCAATCAAAAAAGGTTTTTCAGAGTAGCTTTGCTGTTTTCTGGGATTTCATTTCAGTTTGTTTTATTTACTTTTAATATTTCTCTTTTTCACATTAAGTTTTACAAATTGCTTTTTTTTATTATAATTTTTTTGAATATGTGTTTCAGATCACATTCTCTTCATTTCCTCTTTTGGTGAGGAGTAAAGCTGCATCCCTACTGATCCGCATTGATGATAGCAACATTTTAATTGGTCAAGTTGGACAGTTGGTATTAAGCTAAAAGTGAAGAGAATGTGATCTGTTAAGCTAATTTTGAGAATTTAGTTTTTAAAACTTTGAAAAAGAGAAATAATAATAAAAAAATTTTTTGAAAAAAATTACTTAAAATATAAGAAAAGGGCATAATTACACTCTCAACCACTGGGTTCCTGTTATTTCGTCTTTATGGTGAAACCTTAGGTTGTTCGAACATGGATTTCCTTTAAGCTAAGCTGCAATTTCTTGATCTGGCACCATAAACAGCTGCTGTGTGAATCTCAATTTTAAGCTGCCATCTTAGTCGTCCATCTTGCTCTAGCAGTGACTTTCAGGGCTACTTGGCCCAAAATAATGACTCAGGTTCCCAAAAGGTTAATTTCACATTAAGCAAATCTTTTTAAACTGGTTTTTAACATGTTGACTTTGAAGTTCTGCTTACATTAGTCATTTATCATCATGATTTACTTAGTAATTTGGTAAAATGTCAATATTATAAAGATTTTAGTGAAAAAGTTGAAGTATTAGTAACATTTTTGTATTTTGAGGAAAGTTGTATTAAGTATTAGGTACTTGCTTGAGAACGCCACGTTGTGAATACACATCATCTACTTTTTACTAATTGTTCTATAATGCCACACCTTAGCTGGCAACTATTTGTTTTAGAGAATTGACAGAAGCTAAGGGCGTGTTAGGAGGGGATTATTGACAATCCAGTGGTTACTTGACTTAGAAAGTACAGTGAGGAAAATAAATATTTGAACATGCTGCTATTTTTAGTTCTCTCACTTAGTAATCATGGAGAGGTCTGAAATTGTCATTGTAGGTGCATGTCTGCTGTGGGAGATATCGTCTAAAAAATACAATAATCCAGAAATCTTATATATATGATTTTTGTTAAGTATTTGTATAATACAGCTGTAAATAACTATTTGAACAGCTGTCTATCAGCTAGTATTCTGACCCTCCACGACCTGTTTGTCTGCCTTCAAAATGTCCACCTTCTTTAGACTGAACTGTCGCGCTTCTCGTTGCGTCACACCTCAACCCGCCTCAAAGCCAACGCTGATTGGACATTCGTTTGGCGAACGGCTCCAAATTTTCTTTTACGGAGAGTCTCCAGACTGATCTGCGAGTGAAACCTTGAAAGCTCGCGAGATCAGGATGGTCTCACGAGGCTACCTTCTTTTTCCTTCCAATGTAAAACACCATAGGACAGGAGAAGCTGTTGGGCTACAGTAAGCTTTAAGAGCTCATCAGATATTCCCAGAATGATCAGAACAGGATCTGGGATTATCTGGACTTCCAGAATCCTAGATGGGGAAATTAAATATGTCACCCCAATATTTTTGCAGTTTACGACATAGGGCGTAACTGTGTGATTAGGGTGCCTCTGCGCTTTCACATGTCTCGCACAATGGCGATATGTCTGGGAATATTTAATGCTTCTGACCTTGGAGCAATGTAGCCTATGTAAAATTTTAAATTGTATCAAACAGTGTCGGGTGTTAATGGAACAGTTACTGTATGTATGTGTTCAAGGTGTTCCTCCTACACAAACTGAGGTAATTGAGTTCCAAGTTCCGTTTCCCACTTGTCTTTTAGGGCGTTCGTTTTGGGTGAACCCATGCTCAGCAATGCATCATACAGTTGAGAAATCATGGAGTGTGACCTGGCAAACATTTTGAGATCTCCAAAGCATTTAGTGTTACCGCTTCAAAGTCAGGGAGATTTGTTTTAACATAGTTCCTAATCTGGAGATATTTGAAGAAATGGTTCTTTGGCTATTTAAATTTCTCCTGGAGTTGTTGAAAAAAGGCAAAAGAGCCCTTAATGTACAAGTGCTTCCCAATGCTTCTCATACCAGACTCCCTCCACTCATTGAAAGCTCCATCCAAAGTGGAGGGGATGAAGGATGCTATTGGCAACAGAGAGGACAGATTTCTTCTTCTTTTTAATTCTGTGTGCTTTCCATATAATAGGAAGAATGATGGAGTCTATTTTCTAAAGAAGACTTAGTAAAAAATATAGGTAGGTTTGAAAATGGTAAAGTATCTGATGGAGAAAGATCATTTTAATGGCATTGACTCTTCCCAAAAGGGAAATTGGTAGCGTTCTCCAAAACTGAATGTTGTGCTCCAGTATTCTTAGTAATGTGTGAGAATTGGCCTTATAGAGGCCGCTGTAGTTCTTGGTAATTGTCACTCCTAGTTAAGTTAAGCTGTCCTTGACTACCTGCGCAGGAAGCTGTTTGAGCCACTCCTGATCTCCCAAACGTATTAGTAAAAGCTCACTTCTACCCCAATTAATCCTATACCCAGAGAAAACACCAAATGAGCTAAACACCTCCAATACTGAAGGGATGGTTACTGATGGTTCTGTGATATATAACAACTTCCAAATGTTTTGATTCCTGCTTTTTTTATTTGCATATTAACTGAGCCACTTCCCAAACCATTAATTATTTTTGCTCATGTTCCAGCATAGAAGTTGTCTGTCAAAGTTTGCGCAATCTTAGTATACAGAGTCATGAGAAGGAAAAAAA
Organism: Cyprinodon variegatus; assembly: GCF_000732505.1. Taxonomy (NCBI): domain Eukaryota; kingdom Metazoa; phylum Chordata; class Actinopteri; order Cyprinodontiformes; family Cyprinodontidae; genus Cyprinodon; species Cyprinodon variegatus. Next base: position 1,813,789 of record NW_015150462.1, on the reverse strand, counting down.
AAATCCTTTCCAGGATTTTGCATACTTTTTTCAGTGCAATGCATTCTTATTCATTCCTTTCAATTGTGTCATCTTATTAGAAGGGGAGCCTTTATTTGTATTTTCACAAGATGTCCGTTGTTCTACAACTATATTTAAAAAAACACAGGCTTTCCTTTGTAGAAGTAGTGGATTTATTATAGGGTGTTACCCTTTATGCTAACAGTCCTATTATTTAGGCTCAGATCTTGGATAAAGGGTTGATGTTAAGCATTTGTTTGGTTCATTTCTTGCCTGGGATTATGGTAAAAACAAAGTATTCCCTCTTCCAAATCTAGTATTCTCTGTATCTGGCCTAAAGACAAGGAAAATATGTGTTTAAGCATGGAACTGAAATGTCAGTTTGCTTTTTAACATGGCAAGCATAACAGGGTAAAACCAGAGCAATCTGTAGCTGGAACAATGATGTTTTTAAGCACCTGGAGGCCAGTCCTTCAAACAGCTTTCCAAGTCTGAAGCAAAACAAGGACCCACCCACTTCCTTGGTCGTTTGTCTTTTTTTTTGTGCCTATCAGTTGCGTGTAGGCCAATTGAAATAAAAGTTGCCTACAACTTCTTCGGAATGAGTTTCAGAACTGAACTGTAGATGCTTGGAAGCTGAAACCTTAATTCTCCTTTTCTGTTTAGGATGTCTTTTTCTGTTTTTTTAAGAAAGATGGTTTTCTTTAGCTTCATTTCAAACCATCTGTCTTCTCTGTCCTAAAATTGAATATTGTGGTTCTCAAAGGTGTATCCTTTGCTCTTGAGGTCCAAGTTTACAGTCAAATGAATCCAGAGCTACTGTCTCCTCTGTGCTGCCACATGCAGATGTGAAGTTGTTGTTTGGTTTCTCCATTTTAGGAGTTGGAATAATCCTCACTGGGCTGCAGCACATAAACAATGCCACTCGGCTTTGTGTGTTTTGTCTTTGGGATTAGCCAGTTTTTGTCTGAGTTGGGTTTGAAATTCGCTGCTTTGTTGTGTTCAGAGAAAATTCTCCAGAGTTTCTCAGAATTCCTTGACAGTTATGGAAAAACGATGTTATTGCATCTCTATTTGTTTCCTTTGTTTTTTAGAGTGTTTCTCTTCACACTAGTTTTTTTGTTTTTGTTTGTTTGGCCGACCTAACAAAAGCCCAGTTTGGATAAGCACAAACCTTCGAGTGATTTATTTTTCATAGACAGTACATGAAGTTACAATTGGGAGCATTTTAATGGTGTTGGCTGTGTAATTTAACCACTGCCCATCTTTTGATCTTCAGTTGGCTTAAAAGTGCAGATGTTAGATGTTAAAGACCCATCCTTCATGCCATTTTATGAACACGACCCGTAATAACGTAACAGGGAAAAACGGTGAAAAAAAATTTTTGTCATCATGAAACATGTCTAAGATATATTAATCTTTAGCTAAGTAGGTACCTTTTTGAGAATTTGAAGCTATTTTTTTTATACTTTCTACAGTGCTGTAGCATTTTGAAGCCAGAAGAGAAAAAAACTGCTAAATTCTGCTTCTTTCAGATGTACGTAGTTAAAGTTAAATACATCGATAAAATGAGATGATGTAACACATGTTGCCATGTAAACCAACCTGTGTTCTATGAATCTATATACCTATAAATGCTTATTTGCATTTGCAACACCTGTCATAATTGGTTAAAGATGTTTCACCTTACCCAGATTCAATCTAAATACTTCAATTAAACTACATAGACCCCAGTTAAATTCTTATGTAATATCAATTAGAACAAATGTTTAGCCTTGAGCTTTAACCCTTTAACCACTGAAACAAGTATTTTGTCATGAAATTGACTTTTCAGAGGGACTTTGGGCCGGATCTATCAAAGGTTTGCGTGTATAAAAACGTGAGCTTTTTCACGCTAAAAAATGTACAAACTGATCTATCAACAGCGTGCTAAAAGGATTTGGTCTTTAAAACGTGCTAAATAGCGCCTCTTATCCATTTAGTACTTTTTCTGCTATGAATATGCAATTTGGGGCGTTTACACGCTAAAGTGCGTCTTGTGGGAGGAGAACATGTAAATATATTAATTTAGCACTCGCAAGGTGATTTATTAAACCTGAAAGCAATTTTGCTAACGGTATCTGACTCTATATTTAACACGTTTCAAAAGAAAGTGCAAATGGTCTGTATGCGTAATTGCGCACACATGGCAGCGGTTATTGTCGCAAGAAGGAGACATGGAAATGAAGCAAGGAGACGCAGAGAACGCATTTTTTCACTCCGTGTGAATATTTTTGGAATGAACGAGGAAACGATCATCAAAACATATCGTTTATCCAGCATTGCCATTTTGGAGCTGCAATTCCAGTGATTTGCTCCTCACAGAGCGTCAGCTGTTGTTCCTCAATGCTGGTCAGAGGCATCTCATCTGCTGTGCCCCCTCCTCTTTTGTTCGCAGATGTTTTGTTATATGCCAGTTTTTCTTTGGTTCGCCTTCTAATATCCTGGTATCTTCTTTTTACTTCATCCACTGTTCGCAAGGTTTCACCAACAGCGTTTACTTTATTACTGATTTGTTCACATATAGCGTTCCTCTGTGTGACAGTCACACTTCTTTGCTGTAGCTCACTTAAATGTTTGTTGGCTTCATCCACCAACACCTCCATTTCCATGGGGTCGAATTTCCTTTTGCGCCTTCTGCTGTCCAAACTCGCCATGCTGCAAACCACAAAACGCGCAAAACCATCATTTAAATAGGGCGTCTCCAACAGTTTTGCACCTGCCACCAGTTACGCAATCGCTCTTGTTAAATCACCTGCAAACCATGGTTCAGCCCCTCGCGCAAAATTCCAGTTTGCGAGCGCAAATTACTGCACGCAAAATTGGATCTTTGTGAGAATAAGGTTAAACATGAGGTGCCTTAATACCTTAATCTGGGTAAGAAACACTGTTAAACATATTGCTTGGCTTGAGCTTGTTTACAAGAGTGAGTAGGTCAATGAACATTTTGAATAATGCTAACAAAGAAAATGTCATTTAAGACTATATTTGGTCAATCCTTGTCTATATTTACAAAATAATTTAACACTTAATTTAGAAAAAGAAAAACTCAGAAAAGCTCTATGAGAAATAAACAACAGAAATAATTTTGTGCAAAGTATCTGTAACTTATTTTATTTGGAATAACCCACAAATCTACCTTAAAGCACATTGCTGTGCCTCAGCCATTCAGGGAATGGAATATTAAATAAGATAACTTTCTGCCACTGCTAGGTTCCCATGAGCCCTTTAAAATGACATTTTTCTACTGGTAAATGACTACAAACAAGGGTCTTAACTGTCCCTTTAAATTATGTTCTTTAGGTAAAGTATGCATTGTACTTATTAAGAAGGAAGAGAAATTAAGCTTCCCCACCCTTCCTTTCTATAAGGATCATGTAAAATGGAATGACTTGCTCTGACAGAGCATAGACTCCAGGAATTTAAATTTGACAAGTCACATCACATACACACCCACAGTCCTTTGTATTTCATAACAGTTCCCTTGAATGTGCTCCAATCAATCTTGGCAGTTTTTTGGAAATGTGCACAGTGTTAAGTTATTCTTGGAAATGTTTATATCATTGTAAACCAGTATCTTCAGAGGTTGTCTTTGTCTAGCAGGCAAATATGTGTGACTAGATCAAGCACCAATTTACAAGATTTTATTAATCATTGCTGATTGTATACTAAAGGAGCAGTTTGCCTTGTCTGACTTGAAAATAAATCTGTTTTATGACCACGATCTTGAGCTAGTCAGTATAGTAAATTTTAAAAATAAGTATTCCGGTTTGTAGAATAAATTAAAATAATCCATCTTTAATGGGATTCACTAAACGAACAATTCCATTGCAGTTTTAAAAATTATAATGGGCAAGAAAATGTATAAAGAATTACTTTTCTCCAATACCACTATCAGTTTAAACCCCATTTTCCATTATGTTTAAGATTATAAAAATGTTTGAGTGGGTTAATGCAGGTTCTTTTTTCTTTTTTTCTTTTTTACTGGTTGCAGTCTATATTTTCTAAAAATGCAGCCAGCTGTTGAAATATGTAACTTTACTGTGTGAAAATTATAGAGGAGTTTGTACTTATCTACAATAACATTTAACAAACCAGTTGTAAGAAAGAGCAGTGAGATGTTCCTATAAAACCAACTAGCAAATCAGTTTAAAATATTAAGAAATTCAAGACTTTTTCTTCAAATTACTATGCTGTTTCTTGCATATAGTCTCTCTCTTTCCTCTGAGGCCTTTTAGCAGCTATAATATTTGGACTTCTAGGGGCAATTTCCTCCCTGAGTTCAGCAAAAGCGATGACTGCTGCATTGTGAGCCAAGCTGAAAAAATAACGCAACCGTTTTTGGCATTTACTTAATCATATTTAGTTAATTTAACACAATTGTTTTATGTCCAACCCTGCTAACATGAAACAATTGTGTTAAAGTAACTAAATATGATTAAGTAAATGCCAAAGGCGGTTGCATTAATTTTTTCAGTATAGGTGCCAAAGCTTTGTCTAACGCCCAATATCTCACAAAAATGTATACACCCCTCCCAGTACTGTATAACATAGCTTTTCATGGACCAAGAATGAAGATATTTTCCTGGATAATCTTACTCCAGGAAAGAAATGACTTTCACTCTCGAACGACATGAAGAGGCTTTGATAAGTTTGTAAACGGCTTTATTTTCTACTTCCTCGTGGCACAGAGTATAAATGCTGCAGGCGCAGTGACCTGTGACGGGCGGCTCATTTTCCACGCAGAATGATCGCGCATCAAGCATAATGAGCCCATTAGTCTGCAGTCTGAGCTTCTTTTCATTAAGGGAACCATGGAAAAGAACACGAGAACGGCCCAAAATACGCTTCCGACATCAACCCTGTCTTCCTAAAGGAACTAAGGGTAAAGATACTAGATTGGTCAAGCATGCACTCAGAGCTAAACTCTATTACGCATCTCCTAGCATCCTAAAACAGAACATGGAGGAGCAGAAGGTCTCCAAAATCCCCCAGCCAATTCACCTATCATGTCTTATACAGTGGTGAAAGAACATTCTAGTGGCAACCTGTGATGCCCTAATGAACTCCCATCGCCGAGATACTTGAGGCAGTGATAGAAAATAATGGTCGCACAAAATGCAGAGGAAAATAAAGTCGGAAGTCGCTATTTTACCAAAATCGATATTAGTGGATCAGAGCAAAGCATGGTTTAAATGTCTTTAATACACTCCTAAAAAAATCCCTTAAAATTAGCTCGAAAATTTGAATAGATTAGCATTTTTTACTTTTGGATATTAAGAAGGTTGTTCGACCATTAAAATAAAAAAAAGAAACCCGAACAATAGACCAAAAATTTGAAACAAGCAGTTTATCGAAAACAAAAAATGAGCACAAATAAACTGTTCATTAGCAAACCAAATCCTAAGAATCAATTTGACTGTATGATCTGGTGAACGGTAAAGTGCCTTGAGATGACATGTGTTGTGAATTGGCGCTATAGAAATAAACTGAATTGAATTGAATCATAATTTTTGGCTTTGATGTTAGATCTTTTAATAAACAGCTTTTTTTTTTGTTGCTTTCAATAAATTTTCATCCTAAATAATTTTGGTTTCTGGTTACCATTACTTTTCTCACTTGGAAGCTCTATGTAGGAAAGTCTTAAGATCCAACACTGCAAAACTTTTGCAGCAGGTCTTAAGATTTTGATCGGGAGGGCGTTTTTGTTCCTGTGACATTTCTGCAGATAAACAATAGCTTATGTGCTTTTTTTTTAATATATATTAAAAAAAAAAGAATAATAACTTGGTTTTCAAGTATGTCGACTGTCCCTTGAAATGTTTTTTTATAACAGTTGTGTGATTTACTCTTCTATAGTCTATAAATGTGGAGATTAACTGATACAGGTTCTTCCCTTAAGGCCAATGCTGATTATCACAACAATTTTTCTAAATTCTGGAATTATCCTTTTTTTTTTTTTTTTTTTTTGGTGGGGGAATTTTTAAACCGATATTTACATAAAAGTAGCCAACTTCTAACAAATGTTAAGTCTCAATTTATATATAAAATATATGTAAATATTTATGTTATTTTTATTATATATGTATATTTTATATATAAAATAAACAATTAACAGATCAAACAATTTCAAAATAAATAGAAAATGTGAGGAGCAGCAATGCATGTGCTTCATGCGATCTCAAAGCACCTCTGCTATATAAACTAATACCTCATTCAACGAACACATAATATTGGCTGACGCCTTTACAAGTTAACATCCCGTCTAATCAGCAACAGTTTATCAGCTGCAATGTTCTTGCTGTGGGCAACAACATGATAGACTGAGGTGAGGTTTGATGTAATAATTTTTTAAATCTTGTTAAACTGTTCACCGCAGGCCTCTATAAACCAATTCAAATTAAAAAGACAAATTAAATGCAAATAATTAGGTTTGAGATTGACGTGCTAAATGAGTTATAAAAAAAAACATAAAGATGATTCAAATTTCTGAATGTTTACAAGGTGTTTGCGTGTATTACTGAATGTTCTGGCCATACTGTAGAAGAATCAAATATTTGCCGCTGTGCCAGAAACTAGGCTTTAAAAGCTTTGCAAAGAGAACAACCTGCCTCAGTTTAAATAAACAAATCTACTCATCTTTCATGGCCTTTACAAAAAGGAGCTGAACAACTCTAGACTGCAGGAGAACAAGGGCACATAAGTATTTTTAAAAATTGGCTTAGAAAAGATACTAGGAGATTGCTGTCAGGTCTGACCCTGTTTTACTTCTGCGTCTTTTTGCACTGTCTGTAGGAGAAATTTTACTGCAAATTGATAAAACGCCATAATACTCACCAGTTTCTAGATTATGGCTTGATACTGATTTCTATAGTCAGCTCCCTCAACCGCAGTGTGACCTGGGTCCCTTACTCTCTGCAGTCATATGATACTGCATTCCCAGCTTTCTTTTTCAGAACCCAGAAATAGAACTTATGGAGGTCCCCCATGTATTTTTTCAAGCCTCCTAACTTTGACTACAGCATGAAATACTTAATTATTTTCTTCCGTGGTCTAATCTAGTTGTTTTAATGTCTAATGACATTAAAACTCTCCTGATTTCAATAGTGTGAATAAAAGGAGCACCTGATGACCCCAATTAAATAGGAAAAATTGAAAACTAAAAATCAGAGTTGAAAAATATATTTTATCAGCTGCAGCTTGAATTTACTTTCATAAGACACCTTTTGTTCTAATGTTGCAGTATGGTATATTGTAATGTTTACAGGCAAAAATGAAAGCGATTCCCTTCTGCTGTCCTTTGACTTAAAATAGTCAACTTCTTCAGTTTTGCTTTTAATAATTCCACCTGATGCCATGCATTTTCCTGGTTTAGTAATCACCAGAAATCTCTGTTTGCCACAAGCTGGCTTTCACCTCCCACATGTATAACTGTGCCCCTGCTCTCATTTACCCTATTTACATTAACCTCTGAAAACCGATCCATGCTGAGCTTGGATCAATTATCCGTGCCTACTAGTTTAGTTCCTTACGACCATTTACACACTGCTAGCACAATTCCTCGCCTTCTAGTGACGATCTACAGTACTAATGCTCTCTAGCAAACCAACATGGCGGTGCCCGTAACATTTAGGAAGTAATGTTTTTTTAATCATTGTGATATTTTGTTGTTTGCGGAGAGTCAGGCAAAGAAGGCAGCCTTTGGTGAATTTACTTGACAGAGTCTGCTTTTGGAAGTGGATACGACAAACGATAGTCTAACCTCTTAAAATCCACCCTTATTTTGGGTAATCTCTGCCTATTTTGCATACCCAATTGGAAAAGCAAATAACTTAGGAACTGTAAGCCCAAATTACATGTGCAATGCATTATTTGAAAGCTAATACCCTCTAGTTTTTTTTCCCCAATTGGTTGAGTAGAACGCAGACCAAACTGCATCAGTTCAAACATGACTCAAAGTTGTTTTTTTAATTCTCTGAAATGATCGATAGGTCTTTTTTGAACAGCAGTAATAAAGACATGCTTCAGAAAAGGCAGGTCTCATTATTTTAAATTTGATCTACATCATGTCAAACACAAATGTAGAACATTTCAGACCTCTGGCTATAACAGTTCCAGAGCTGTGGGGTTTTGAACTTTTGGTGTCAGCTTGGAGCTGCGATCAATGGCTCCACCTGCTGGTGGAGCCATTGTGTTTCTAACACAAGCCTGTAATGCGGTAACCCTCTTAAATGAACTACACACATTTGGGCTCATTTGAAACCTTATTTCATTGGTTACAAAGCCCAACACCCCAAGTGGTCTTAACCAATAACACCAGAGAGTATGTCGTCAATCATATCGCGCGTCACTGGCTGATTTTGGGGACTATATCGCTCAGATCGCATCATAAAAATATGCAGATACTTGTGTGTTGTAGATAAGAAGACAATGTAAAGAACCATACCAAATATTGCGGGCTAACAACCGAGGAAATAAGTAATAGAAGTAAATATTAGCAAGATGTCCGGTTGCAGAAGTTTAACGGGCGGATTATACTTCTGCAACCACACACATTAAATGTCGCTTGCGTCTGGTCGTGAACCAGTGTTGCTGGTATGCTTCTGCAACGTCGGTCTGGAATTTGTAGGGACGCACAGCAATTTCCTACCAAAGCACTAGGGGGAGCCTATTCGAGAACTTGAAAACTTTGGTGGATGGTCACGAGAACTTCTTCGACGGTGCCAGCAGGAGTTTTTATTTTCCAAAACAACAATGGCGCATCTGCAAGATATTGCATCAAAGAGATGGATAAAGAGTATCCATTGTTTTTATTACTCGGTTTTGGCGCACTCCGTCACCGAATCAAGAAGGACGACCACACAGACAGCCAGAAAGACATACCAAGGACAAATATCAGCTGCTTTTTGTCTGCGCTGGTTTGCGACCATCAGACGCGTAGTCAGGATTGTGGTGTAGTCAGTGTAGTCGGGGGGGCGTGTTTGCGCACAGAGACAGATTTGACGGTTGCAGACGCTATGTGTCAGAGTATAAATTGGCCTTAATCTGCCCTTTAGTGGTTCATGCTTCATAACTGAATAGTTGATTTCAGTACATTTCCCTTATGTCAGCTGTTAATTGCTGTCAGTTTACGGCTCTCTGTTTTTGGCCTTGTCAGCAGAAGGAAGCAGGAAATGCTTTAAAATCATTATGATAAGTAATTTTTTGTCATACGTTTTTAAAAAGTGAACTTTATAGATGTATTACACATGTTTTAAGCCTTTATTTCTTGTTTTACGATGATTTCTGGCTTACCTGCAGATAATAAATGGGTAATAAATGTGTTTTTTGGGCTTATGTTTACAAGATTTACAGCATTAATGGAACATGGCATTGAGGTTGTCAACCTTTGGTTCTTCTTGGTCAGGAAGTTCAGGTTTGGCAGCCTTCAGCTTGTCTGCATTCTTATTTCCGGTGTTTCCCTATCTTCCTCTGCAGATAGAGTTTAGATCTGGCTGTCATAGACTTCCTGCAGGCCCTGTTTGTAGAATAGGATCACGCAGCGGTTTGTGCTTAGAATGAAACAGCTGGTTATTTCTGGTAGCCCACGGTCCTCCCAGAAGGCCATTCACACACAGGCAGAGGCGTAGCCAGAAATTTTTTATAAGGTTGGCCAGGCAATAACAATGTACGTTGATGGGTGGCCGAAAGCGAATAGGGGACAGAACCTCAGGGTTAAGCTACACTGTTCAACAGGAAAATTAATGAGCACAACATCCATATTTTCTAAATCAAGACAAACTGTCCTTTTCTGAGGCCTTTGCTAACAAATAGACACATATATGGTGGATACAATTCTTTCAGGTTTAAGTTCTGGGGCAAACATCTTTTCCATTGTCATTACTTATTTTTTATCAATAACCATTCTGCAAAAAAATATTTATTTACAAGTAAAAATACCTACATAAATTGATTATTTAATACGTTTTTATTAAAATGGTTATTTATCTATGATTTCACTGAAGACTCCTAGATGACTGTACCCCAAATAACACAAAATCTAGTTCTGAAAAGAGCAGGAATTCTGTACTTATCTTTAATTTCAATATATTTCTGTGCATAATTAACCACAGTATCTTTGTTGTCAAGTAAATGTTAATATATGAAAAATTAGAATGGTTTGAATATTCCATTCTATGCTCGCGCAATAGAAGCCCCAATGCCCTCGATTATTATTCATGTGATTGGATGTGTAACTGTCATTGGCTGAAGGTTGCGTCTATGACAGCCAGACCTAAACTCTATGGGGAAACTCTGGAAATAAGCATGGAGACACGCCGAAGGCTGCCAAACCTGAACTTCCTGACCAACTAAGAAGAAACAGAGGTTGACAACCTCAATGCCATGCTCCCTTCATGGCATAAAGTTTATAAAGTTTATGCTGTAATTTTTGTAAACATAAGCCCCCCAAAAAAACAAAAACAAATCAAGAGCATTTCTTACCCATTTACAGTGCAGAAGCGTAGCCAGGACATTTTTATAAGGGTGGCCGGGCAATAACCAATGAACACTGAAGGGTGGCCGAAAGTGGATCGGCGCCAGAACCTTAGGGTCAATCTATACTGATCCAACTGGAACATGAACAACCACAGCATCCATATTTTCCAAATAAAGACAAACTATACTTTCCTACAGCCTTTGCTAACAAGTAGACACATATATTTAAACATCCATCTAGAAAAAAGGAATAGTGGATAAAATTCTTTCAGGTTTGAGTTCTGGGTCGAACATCTTTTCCATTGTCATTACGTACCTACTGTAAATTGATATTTACAAGTATTAATATCTACAAAAATTGTTTATTTACTAAGTTTTTATTAGAATAGTAATCTATGATTTAACTGAAGACTGGCTTGCATTGTCTCTTTACGCCATATAACACAAAATCTACTTCTGAAAAGAACATGAGTTCTGTACTAGAGGCCTGCGCGGGACAGATTTTCCAGTCCCGCAGTGTTCAGTCCCGCTCCTGCAAAGAATTATGATTTTCAGTCCTGCTCCCGCCCACAATTCCCGCATGATTCCGACGTTCGCCTACTGCTCAATGCAATTCGTTTCAGGAGTTTAGTTTGAGGAATTAAACACGCTGTGTTTAGCTGGGCACATTACTGGCCGATTCTTCACCGCATAGTGCATGACACACGTTAGGTGGCACGAGCTGCAATATCCAGCAGATTGTGATGTGTATATATATGATAGACATAGACAGATAATTTATGACTTTATTTTACGTTTTAAAAAAACACGTTTTTAGTTTGCGGGACTGCCACTTATCACTGCTCCAGCCCGCACCCGCACTGTGAGTTCTCCCTCCCCAGAGTTTCCGCGAGTTGTTAAAAGTCATTAATTAATTATTTTTTAAATTAAGGCCTGAATTGGCATTACAATTCATTAAATGTGAATATTTTGGCATTTAAAATGCTTTATTTAAAAAAAGTTTATAAAAACAATTTCTATATATTTGCAAATATGCAAATATATCGCGATATATTTGTGCGAAACTGCTTCCGGCGGATCGTCAAGCCGTATGTTCGGAAAAGAAGCTCAAGGCGGAGAAAAAAGCTGTAGAATGGGGAAAATGCTAATTTCAACAAAAGTGGCTGGAAATCGAGGAATTGCAGCCTGCCGACAGTAAAGATGAAGAAGGAATTTGCTGTGTATATACGAGAGTCGTGGGTACTTTTTGCATTAAAATAGTTTTTAATGCAACAAAAGCTTTAGAATAGCATTAAAAAGCATTAAATTAGAGTTGCTCATTCCTGTTGCTCATTCCCTGCCTCCCGCCCGCAATGAGCTTTCAATATTTGTCCCGCGCCGCACTGCTTTGCAGGGCTCTATTCTGTACTTATCATCTTTAATGTTAGTATCTTTTTGTTGCCAAGTAATTGTTAATCTATGAAAAATTAAAATGGTTTGAATATTGAGAGTATTACTGCTGCCAATGTCAGTATTATGTGGGGGAAAAAATATTAGAGGCCACCCCTGGCCCCCCATCTAGCTCCGCCCCTGCACACCGGTCGCGCAATAGAAGCCCTAATGCCCTCGATTATTATTCATATGATCCGATGTGTGACCGCCATTGGCTGAAGTCGCGTCACATGACAAGAAATGTGTAAACACCAAACACAGGAGCTGTATTTTAAACGAGAAGAAGCCGTCCGGAGCTCCAGAGCCTATCGGCGGAGCCTCCGCCTGTCCTGCGTCCGTCCGCCTGTCATCGATTCGCAGCCAGGGGCTGACAGGAGCGGCCGGAGCATGGAGATCAGGGAGAAGGGAGGCAGGACCAATCCGCTGGCGACTGCCAACTTGTTTTCACGGCTATTTCTATGGTAAGTGTTGATGGAGCAGAGCGGGCAGCGAAGCAGTGCGCGTCTGTCCAATGAGCGCCTGGATTAAACGGAGCGCTGAAAATAAACAAAACATGTTTGTTTATTTTTGCAGTCCAGCGTTACAGCACTCCTTTTTAGTTCAGGTTTCCCACCTGTATATATATCTATATACATTACAGAAATATATATTCAAAAATTACCACCTGTATATATATCTATATACATTACAGAAATATATATTCAAAAATTATTATATATATATATATATATATATATATATATATATATATATATATATATATATATATATTTTTTTTTTTTTTTTTTTTTGCAGTCTCCCTTTATATGATTGTAGGCTGTTCCCACCTGCCTCATAGACGCTTTAACTTCTAAAGTTCATGTAAATGAAAAAAAGGAAGAGAACACTGTTCTGCATACAAACCACAAGGATTGACTCTAATTTTTGTTCTAAAGCTCACTAATGTGTCGCTTTTTAATGCATGCACTTTTCCAAAAAAGTGTTTGAATTTAATAAAAACAAATCATAGCTGTAGAGTTTTCTGCATAATTTTAGTTATGCATGTTTGATAGCTTTAGTGCTGTGAAAATATGTCCTCTTAGAGCTTTTTTTAGTCACAGTAAGTAATTTTAATTATAAAAAAAGGCAAATCTGCCTTATGTTGCCTTTTTAAGAGAAATCTGTATATTCTGATTAAATTCTTGTGTGCAGAATAGTTTTCTTTGAACATATTCACTTTAATTTTCTGTTTTGTTTTTTGCATTCTTGGGAAAATCTCTTTGCGTTGCATGTGATCATATGAAGCAGTCTGTAAAGTATTTTTGATAACTTTTTTAAAGACATTCCCTTAATAACCTGATTAATAACATCCCTCCAAAATCTTTTAACCCTCAAAAGTAATCAGTGTTCTCTTGATCATTTTCTTGCTGGATAATCTGCATTTGCTTTAGACAAAGGTCAATAATAACTGATGACCCCCTTTTTTCTTTTTTTTTAATCAGTTTAGAAACGTTTATAAGTAAACTATGCCTCTTTTTCTGAGCTGCATGGTCACAGGCCACTAGGCTGAAGGTAAAGTCCCTACTCCGGCTGTTACAGAACCTCAGCAAAGAGTTATATTTTACCTATATCCAATCTCCACAGCAATCATTAGACATATCGCCATGGCAACCAGTTGTTTGGGTGGAATGTCAGAGAAAATCCCTCTGTCTTATCATCACAATCATAAAGAGGTGTAGTTTGGTCATGCTAATGGGATCTTAAGGATATAATCTGGTCAGATGAGTTTAAAATTAGGCCTTTTGTTTCGGAACAAATGTTAAAGAGATAAGTATCTAATAAACGCCTCAATGTGACGTTATAAAGATCCTTGTTAGAAGGCTTGGAATAAAATATATGCTTTATTTAATGCATGCACATTAAAATATGCACATCGACTGACATATTTTACTCCAAGACCCTTAAAATTAATAAAGGGTATAATTATATTAGAGTAGCTTCTATTGTAGTGGATTGTTATGCACTGTTCTAACTGCATTAGTGATTCTGATTCAGCTGGCTGACCCCACTGCTGCACATGGGCCAAAAGCGGCGGCTTAATGAGAACGACATGTACAGCGTTCTGCCAGAGGATCGCTCCGAAAGCCTGGGAGAGGAACTTCAAAGGTAAACCAGTTTATACTATGAGGTTTTATCTGCTTATGGTTGCAGGCATTTTACATGATTGTAATTAAGTGGGACTAGAGAGCAGGGATCTCAGCTGCTGCTTCACTCAGGTTGATCCAGATGGAAGGTTAATTCCAGCTTCCCTGATGCCATATAACCTGCCTGCCTTTGCCCCCGTTGCTCCCTTGAGATCAGAAGGTGAACTCCTTATGAAATACTGCAGTAGTGTAGCTTCAAGTGTGCACACTTTAATCCAATGCATCCTGAAAGAACATTGTTTGTGTTACATCATTCTGATTCCTTGGAGGTCAATCAACATGGCCACACCTTGAGTGACTTAGCGTTTAATTTTCCTCATAATATTAAAACTGGAACGCCACCAAAATTTGTCACCACAAGTTGGAACGTTAGTGCAAAAGGATTGTGCAAAATTACAGCCTTCAAAACAGATGCTACTGCATGAATGATGGCGAAACTATCCTACTTTACTGTTTTGTCTTGCATTAGTAGTTATTTTTTAAGTATGTAGGATTAAGTCAGTTTTTCAGGTTCTACCTTTAGTGGTTTACGGGCTGATGTGTTAAATGATGTTTACATTTGCAGTGCTTTTGCCATTGGGTGAACAAAATAACCTCAGCGTAATGCCACACACCACACCCACTGTTATTGTGAGGTTTTCTTGGTGATCCTATTGTTTTGCAGAAAGAAATAAAGATAATTTTCCAAACAGTCCCATACCATCAACCCACCTCCAGCATCATAGGCAGTTCTTATAAACCCATTGCAAATTTTGGGGATTTAAAGCCAAGCCTGGATGGTTTTCTTTTGAGAAAGATTTCCTTTGCAACTGTACAAATTAAAGTAAATAGAGCATAGCAAAGATGGTTGTCACATGAACACAACCAGCTCTTGGCAGGAATTTCTACAGCTCTTTCAGTGTTGCCCTGGGCCTCTTTGGAGGCTCTTTAACTACTTTCCAACTATTCATCCTCATTAACTTTAGAACAAACGTGCAATATTTCCTTCACTTTTTAATGACCATCTCTGCTGTCTATGATGGTGTTTGTAACGTTGGACAAAAGATGTGATCGTAAAGAAACCTCTATAAATCCGCTGGTTCTGTTGTCAAGCAGACGGCATGATTTAGGAACATCGTTATTTGCTCATGCAGTGATAAATTAGATTTTATCACTCATAATTGATTTTAATGCCTGTTGTTGACTTGTGTTTGCACTACTCAAAAAGCATGTTATTCCCAACAGTTGATATATACAGCACCCACCATTACCATGGTACAGTGTTTTTAATCGTATACCCTGCAGGTTTGATTATTGCAAAGCTTTTCTCGTGGAATCAATTGAATAAATTTACAACATAGAAAGTTATAGCATTAATTCCTGGTCAGAGAATTTGGATTATTTTTTGCCAGCATATTGCAGCGAAAAATCCGACTTCTCCAGCTTGCACCAAAGATTTTCAGTTCGCCTTAAGTCTGAGCTCTGTTATGTTTGGGAAAGAAATGTCATGCTTCCTGAAGTGATCTTTTTTTTTTATAATGGGAGTCTGTTAAATACAAAGTTATGGCCTGGGAGGTGAATCGTTTATCCACCATGTGAGAGTTAAACAAGAAGCTTATTGTGTCAATCTATGTTAAAACACCGATCAATGCAGCATTTTTTTTTTTTAAATGGGAAGTTTCTTCGTCTCTGCTGGCCAACTGGCCTAAATGTAGGAAATCAGTAGAGCAGCTGACATACATTTAGAAACTGATATAACGTGCGATCAGATAAATTTAAGGGTATATACATTTTTGCCAGTTTATTTTCTCCTTGATTCCAATTCTAATGACGCAAAAGTTTTAAACTTTTCCTTGTCATCTATAGAATTGTTCACATTTGCTACCAGAATGAATCATTTTACTGTGAAAAAAAGAATATTCACATAGATAAACAGGATCATGTTGTATTTATTCATTCAATTCATTTCAGCCAATTTTTGCTGAAGTAGCCGAATAACTGTTTTGCAAAGTCTCAATTCTAATTTATGTACCATTTATTTTTTTACATGGAGGGTTTAATCAAATTCTGCAAGTCAAAAATGTAGAGACTTTTTTCAGATTCTGTACAAAACTTTTAATGTTTCTGCTTTTAGTTTAATTATATCAGAACAGAGTATCCATTGCAATAAAACGAAATAATCCTTTTTTACAATGGTCCAGTCAAAGTCCAGACCTCTCACTGATTGATGTATTCTTACAGGAACTGCAAACAAATACCTTAGTTACAATGTAAACATCCCCATCGAAAGGATATCATTTTAGCTGTAGTCTGTCTGTCTAAAGGTTTACCTGGTTTACTGTTTTCTGCAGCGACATCTCGGCCAGGAACTGGATCCAAGAGAAAGAAGCTATTAATTTACACTCTTATTAACTTAAGCTCTCTAAAAAAACATGAAATGCTAATGTTTAAGATGTTTATTTTAAGTAAAATACATATAAATTTCTTTGATTCTCCAGATTTTGGGCCCAAGAGGTAAAAAAAGCTACAAAGGAACCCCGGGATCCAAAGCTGGCCAGGGTTCTCATTAAAGCCTATGGGAAATCATATGCATTGGCTGGGCTGTATGTATTTTCAATGGTATGTTCTTCTTTATATTCATTTAATCTAATTAACATAATTATAGTTAAAAAATATTGTATTTTATTAGTTTGCATGCTGATAAGAGGTTTGAAGAAACATTCACATGTTGTCGTGTGCTCTGTGGTGTCACCTTTGTTTGGTTTAAAGCTTTATGACGACTCCACATATCTCACTGAAATGTCTGCGATCAACTTTATGATCAAAGAAGGATAGCTTGTGTAAATAGACAGAAACATTAAAGAAATACCTGACCATCACAGTACCGCCACATTTGAATATAAAGCAGATGCAGCAGGAGGTACTGCTTCCAAAAGTCCACTTCTCTCTGAACTCTGTCTTCCAATCATATGTTTTAATCATGAACCTTGATTTTTAAGAGGCTATGGAAACCCGTAAAGTTTGATATTTTGGTGCTTTAGTAAGTTCCTGGTTTATTTATTGTGCTGCTTTAGTAGTAACTTTGAGGGGTTGCAACACATGGGAAGGTTTATAATATTTTTTTCTCAGTTGTTGGATATTTTCTTCCATTGTTGTTTCCATAAGTCGGTATTAAAGTTATAGATTTAGCATCATTTTCTGTACAGAAAGCAACCAAACATCCATGTCCAAAAACAAAAAATGATCCTCTTTGCACACGAATCACAGGTTGCATCTCATATACATGTTTGGCTGAAGGGGTTCATTGTTTTCATGGCCTTGAATGTTCTTTGTCCAGAGTCCATTGCAGTGGGACTGCATGGTTGGGTGGAAAGGTGCTTGCATTTAGCTTCCATGCATGCACCTGGCTGCAATTGCAACTCCTATACTTCTATTTTGGAGCGAACTCTCTTAAAGGGGATTACCACCATCCAAAAAAAACAAAACAAAAACAACTTTATACAATTTTATTCTGAATACACTTTATTTTTCAGCCCTACTGACCAAGATGAACTATTTCGCTCCTCTTTTCCCCTTTCATTGACCCATTGACCAAGTCGATTTGACAGAGACCTTACTTAAAAGGAGGAACATTTGCTGATAATAACTAAATAATTTAAATAACTACTTACGGGTTACCTTGACTATGGATTCCTCTGAAAGGTTTTAGGTTAATTATACCCCCCTAATCTCCAATGTAAATTAGGACCTTTAAGATGGAATGTAATTCCCTTTTTTTCAACTTTAAGCTCCCGGAGAGAGTCAATCAGAACGGAACATTTCCCACGCATGCTTTATTATTTTCACTGCCTCCCAGTCAAAATACCTTTCAAGCCATTTTAAGAGTGAAGGCAGATTACGTTTAAAATATGTGGTATTGGAGGACAGCTAGGATTAACTATAATGCATGGCAGTCAAAGAACGATGTAGGTGGAATGTGAAATATTACTACACAGCTCTCTTAAAACCATTACTTTATGCTTCCCATCCCATGCATCAGGTATTCCTTTTATAGCTCTGCCAGCCGCTTGTAAACTCCAGTGTGAGCTGATGGTTTTATAGGATTCGTTGTTAGATCGCCAGTTAACTCCTGAAGTAGGACAATGAGGAAATATAGCTTAGAAATCTGATGTGGCTATTATTCAGAGTGCAGAAAATTGTTGAAAAATAAAAGAAATACAAAACTTCCTCCTGGATTCACAGCCTATTTTTTCTCCACAAGGGGTCAGTCACGAGATTTGAGGCTTTTTAAAGTGAACTCAGGTTAGAAAGAGTCAATGTTCCTGCAGGTTGAATAATTTTTTGCTAATTTAATGATATTTTAAATATTGAAAACGATCAGGTTTTATCTCAGGGTTGTACTTTTAAACTAAGCAGGCCACAATAGCAATAAAACTATTTGAAAAACACCTTCTGAAAGAGAACAGGAAACGTCACTAAAGCAAGTCTGAACCTCAGGTTTTATTATTAGCTGGCGTTCCTCCATCTTTACGTTTTTCTTTTTATTTCTTATGACTAATACCTAATATGCTTTATAGCAAAGAGGGTTTGCTATTTAGTTTACATTTAGTTTTATTAACAAAAGGATGTGAAAACCTGGATTTTATCTCCACCTTTTCTTAGCTTATCTGCTGATGCGCCAGGATTCTACTTGTGAGTCATTCATTTATTTAGCATTCTTTGTATTAGTGCTTAGATTTCTTTCAAATTAAATCTTTTAATCTGTAACATTAAAGATTAAAAGGAAAAGAAAAATGTTTTTATAGCTCTGGTACTGTATATAAAATACGTTTGGAGAAAGTGATGGAAAATGCTTTTATTGTTAATATTAAAAAGAAAAGGATCTTTTTAAATATGTTAAACCTGAAAGGTGGGAAGGTGTTTTCTTATCAAGATCTTTCTTTGTCTTAAAGGAAGCCATTAAAGTTGTCCAGCCTCTTCTTCTGGGGAAAATAATCGAGTTCTTTGAGAACTATAACCAAGAGGATCGTGTCGGTCTTTACATGGCGTATGGTTATGCGGCTGCCATGTCCATCTCCACCTTCGGGCTGACCATCCTCCAACATCTTTACTACTACCAAGTGATCAGAATTGGGATGAGGGTTCGAGTGGCCATGTGTCATATGATCTTTAAGAAGGTTGGTCAAACAGTTGGAGGGTTTGCAACCTAAAAAAACGTCATAGGAAGTGTTAATGGTTGCTGTGTGTTAACAGTAGAATGGTATATTTGTCTTTGCAGGCTCTTCGTCTCAGCAATGAGTCAATGGGAAGGACAACCACAGGGCAAATAGTGAACCTCCTTTCAAACGATGTCAATCGTTTTGATGAGGTAAGCTAATGCTAATCTTAATTTAGCCATATGAACTCTATGCAAGGTCATCAGTATTTACTGTGTTTGTAGATTATGCTGAATTTGCATTACCTGTGGGTCGGACCTCTGCAAGCTTCGGTCATCATCATCTTCCTCTGGTATGAAATCGGCCCTTCCTGTCTGACGGGAGTGGCTGCTATCGCCCTCTTAATGCCCGTGCAGACATGGTTTGGGAAGCTTTTTGGTGTCTTCAGGTGAGAAACTGAAGCCTCGTTTTTTTATGACCATCTGTGACATTTACAATTATTTTTTATTATTTTGCAGATTGCGTAAAACTTT
The DNA here is from genome assembly GCF_000732505.1 of Cyprinodon variegatus. NCBI lineage: Eukaryota > Metazoa > Chordata > Actinopteri > Cyprinodontiformes > Cyprinodontidae > Cyprinodon > Cyprinodon variegatus. The sequence goes on along the minus strand of NW_015150462.1, from coordinate 1,793,992 downwards.
TTATTTCCCTCCGGAAACTCAAGAGCTTGTTGTTTTGCAGGAGCAAGACGGCTGTCCTTACAGACAGCAGAATCCGTATCATGAACGAAGTAGTTTCTGGCATCAGAATAATTAAGATGTACGCCTGGGAGAAACCGCTGTCAGCTCTGATCACTGATGTCAGAAGGTGAGGAGGAACTTTTTAATTTGCTATGAGTAACACCTTTCAAAGACGTTTTTATTACCCTCTGACAGATTTAAAACAAATTATATAGTATAGTTTAACCTCTTTTTTTTTTTCCAATGAAAAACCCTGATCTGAATGACTCAAAACTTCCCTATTTATAATCTTTGATAACAAATTGATATAAATTAGCCTTACTTAAGGGGTTTTGATTTATTTATTTCATGAAATATATTTGAAATATTTCGTTATATTTCACTTTTAGAGTATTATGTATTTAAAGGTACTCTACAGTTTTATTTGAAATTAAATGACACTCATTTGTGCTCATTTGTGCTTTATAATGTAACCTTCAAGTATTTCTCTTAAACTGGTGAGGTCACTAAAACAAAATTAAAATAAAGCCATAAGGAACCAAACTGAAGCAGAAAGAATTTGCCTCATCCCTGAATAGAAAAGTTTAAAACATTTAGATAATAATAAAAAAGTAAAAAAAAAAAAAAACTTTTTGAATCAGTGGCTCTAGCTTTAGTTAGCGAACAGGCAACAGCCTCAGCTGACATCACTGCGACTCAAAGCTCTTGCAAAGACAATTTAACTGGGGACATAGTGAAGCACAACATTACCTGAAGCATTCGATGTGGCATTTTTGCCTTATTAGCAAAGTCAAAAGGAAAAATTTTCAAATCAATGAAGTTATATTTTGCGAAAACTCACAAATCAACTTAAAGGACAA
>NW_015150462.1:1785537-1790398 GCF_000732505.1 Cyprinodon variegatus | reverse complement strand
ATATATATATATATAAAACCAGAAGCTATATACACACAGTAGACTGTGCGTTAATGTAACGCAGAAATCCTGAATGGGGGAGAGAAACATTGTCCAGTGTCACGGGCGGCTCTTGGCCTTGTTGATAAGGCCGGTAGCAGATGGGAAAAAACAGTTTTTGTGACGGGAGGTTCTGGTCCTGATAGACCGCAGCCTCCTGCCAGAGGGAAGTGATTGAAATAGTCTGTGACTGGGATGCGAGGGATCAGCCACAATCTTCCCTGCATGCCTCAGAGTCCTGGAGGCCTGCAGCTCCTGGAGAGATGGGAGGTTGCAGCCAATCACCTTCTCTGCAGACCGGATGACACGCTGCAGTCTGCTCTTGTCCTTAGCGGTGGCACCAGCGTACCAGATGGTGATGGAGGAAGTGAGGATGGACTCAATGATGGAGGAGTATAACTGCACCATCATTGTCCTGGGCAGGTTGGCTGCCGCAGGAAGTACATCTTCTGCTGGGCTTTTTTGGTGAGGGAGTCGATGTTCCTAGTTCCCAGGAAGCGGAAAGACTCCACAGTGTCAATGGTGGAGTCACAGAGGGTGATGGGGGTAGCTGGGGCTGCGCTCTTTCTGAAGTCCACAACCAACTCCACTGTTTTTAGAGCGTTGAGCTCCAGGTTGTTCTCCCTGCACCAGGTCACCAGTTGGTCAGCCTCCCACCTGTAGGCGGACTCGTCACCATCGGAGATCAGCCCGATGAGAGTGGTGTCGTCCGCGAACTTCAGGAGCTTGATAGACTGATGACTGGAGAAGCAGCTGTTGGTGTACAGGGAGATGGGAGTATAGCCCCATTTACACTAATATCAATTCAATTTATTTCTATAGCACCAATTCACAACGCACGTCATCTCAAGGCACTTTACAGTTCACCAGATCATCCAGTCAAATTGATTCAAAGTTTTCTATCAAAGGAAAATCAGTTGATTGCATCGACTCATTGGCTCGAAGGCAATCCCTCACACCAAGCATGCTTGTAGAGACAGTGGAGAGGAAAAACTCCTTATTAACAGAAAGAAACCTCCAGCAGAACCAGACTCGGTGTGAGCGGCCATCTGCAGAGGCCAACTACCATTTTGAAACAATGCTGGGAACGGTCTGAGACGGGTAACCAAGATAAATGTTGAGTGTAAATGGAACGCAACTGAAGTGGACGATGCCAGGCATAACTGAACAGCACCAAATCTCGTACTAGTTCAACAGTATGGCTCGGCACTGTTCAGTTGTGGCTCAGTTCTCTGATAACGAGCGCATGAGCAGACCACATCATCGCCTATTTACAGCTGACTCATTTTGCGGGTTTTCCAGCGTCTCCGGCTTTGTAATTGACAGATCTCTTCACCTGTTCACAACACAAACTTCTTCTCAGCCTATTAACAATAAATGAGATTAAAATGAGCACATTGCAGCCCGGGAACATGATCATATTGAAATTTGGGCAGGCATATAAGTTCCTGAATGTTATGGACACCTCCATTTTTTGTTTGCATAATCCCCCCCTTGACAGCTGTGGTATCATAGAACGCTGATAGGAGGCAAGGAACTGTGTTAGTATGATATTTAAATGGTGGTAAGAACCAAGCTCGGCCCAGTTAACTGATCCAAGCTTGGTCCGAAATCAGCAAGGATCAGTTTCAGAGGGCTATTCTAAATGGGGCACTCGAAGAATCTTTTCATCATTTATATAGTTACAGGGCTCGATGTTAACAATCGCCCGGGGCAAGTAGTTTTTATTGTTGGGAGAGTACAAATTCCATTGCATTTGCCCGCCGGGCAAGTGCAGTGATCGCAAAAAAAAAAATTTATCACTCAAAATTACTTTAAAATCACCAACATTCGCTTAAAACGACCCACAAGCCTTTCCGGCGCCATCTTTGTTGTTTTGTACACATTCTCGCGTAATTTGAAAAAGCCGCGTGATTTTCCGCTAGATGGCGTGATTCAGCTCTTGGGGAGAGAATTCNGTCTGTAACACCAACTTACCGCTTAGGATCTGCCCCTATTCTATGGTTGCTGTTTCAGGAGACTAGGCTGCACTGGTAGCTCAGGGTGAATTCACACCAAACATGTCTGCAGCCTTAAGGCTGATTTATACGTCGAAACTAGGTTGTCTGCGTAGGTGTCGCAGTGAACAAAAAGACATCCCTGTCCCCTCTGCAGACACTCTGCTGCACCTCTCCCAAATTGTAGGTTTCCACAGACAGGAGGTTGGCTCGTTTTGTTTTTATGACTGAAATTGCGGAAAACAACTCGTGAAGTTGGATCGGCTAGAAGAGCGAGGTGCGTGAGAACGCTGGGACCCTTTTTCCACCTGGATCGCCGCTATTTTTCGCCCTCATGTCCCTCTGTTGTCAGACAAACTCACCCCCACTTCCTCACCACTTCGGCCGTATCTAGACCCACAGCTTATAGAGCAGACCAAGCTTCAATACTGAGCATAAATCAAAAATGTCTGCATCAAGCTCACTGCGACACACTGCTGTGGGTAGTGTAACCAGCCCTTTAGCAGTGGATTTACACAGTATCTATATGCAAACTGTGCAGGTAAGAGCTGTGAATGGGCATCAGTGAATTCCAACCAGTGAGAGTAGCACCTGCTTTGCTCCCTCAGTAGGCTGTTTGACAGAGCTGAGGTGTTTGTTCTCAAGCAGCGGCACTGCTGCTCTCTGCCCGGCTTGATGCATGGAAGTACGGCCAAATCTGACCGTCATTTGGATGCAGCTCTGGATGTACCAAACTGGATGTACTTTTCCTTTGCTTCAGGGGCTTTTCCATGAATTTATGATCTTGCCTAGCTGATTCCGTAATGTTGCGTTTCAAATGTTCAAATGGGAATGAAATTAAAAATGCATCAAAGCAGCACAAATGACAGTTTTAACTGTACGAATTAAAAAGTAGACAACCTTAATTCAGTTCAGTGCTTAATGGGGGGGATAGTGACTTCTGGATGATCTAAAAATAATCTTTAATATCTCTGTAACAAAAGTAGCACATATATAATTTAATTAATAAGAATTAATAATTTAACTGCACAAATTTACGCTAAAATAGCACTAATAAACAGTCTTGCTGAGTTTTGGGCGCCATCTTTATGCAGGTCAAGCTGCTCCTTTTTGTTGATGGGGTCTGAAGGGAAGCTACTGTGCTTTTTGAAATGTACTCTCTGTGGTGCTCGTGGTAATCACCTTGGACATAACGTTCAGTGTGAATGCACCCTAAAATCACTTCACCCATGGGGAAATGCAAGCCATTGTAAACAAGGCTCTAAAAAAACACGGACAGTTTTACATTCGACTTAGGAGCACAACTTCACCTAAAGCATTTAGTTAGCATTTTTTTTTCCCTAATTAGCAAACCTTAAGGCAAATATAACGGGCTCAATTGTCAAGTTAGTGATGTTATTTATTTGCAACAACTGACAAATCAACATTAAAGGACGACTCACCCCAAAATTGCCTTTTTCTTCCCCCAAGTAAACTCTATGCATCAATGTATTTAGCACTTGGGTGCAATTTCATAATCATTTCTTGCAATCCTGCTTTTTTTCTGAAACTGTAGCAGTTGTCTGTAAAACCAACTTTCCACTCAGAATCTGTCCTGATTCTATAGTTGATGCCTCCACAAAACCCTGCTTTCATTCCCCACACTGCTAGTGTTAATGTGCTGTCAATCCCAGCCCTCATAGTTTCACACAGTTACAACGGCTTTTAGGAAAGTTGTCAGAAATCTTTTGCATTTGCAAAAGCTGGTGAGACAATATAAAGCAATTTAACAAGGAGATGGGAGTATAGCCCCATTTACACTCATTTCGATTCAATTTATTTATATAGCGCCATTTCCGAACACATGTCATCTCAAGGAGAGGAAAAACTCCCTTTTAACAGAAAGAAACCTCCTGCAGAACCAGACTCAGTGTGAGCGGCCATCTGCAGAGGCAGACTACCGTTTTGAAACAATGCTGGGAACGGTCTGAGACGGGTAACTGAGATAAATGTTGGGTTGTTAATAGAAAGCAACTGAAGTGGACGGTGCCAGGCATAACTGAACAGCACCAAATCTCGTACTAGTTCAACAGTAGGGCTCGGCACTGTTCAGTTGTGGCTCAGTTAACGAGCGCATGAGCAGACCACATCATCGCCTATTTACAGCTGACTAATTTTGCGGGTTTTCCAGCGTCCCCGGCTTTGGAATTGACAGATCTCTTCACCTGTTCACAACACAAACTTCTTCTCAGCCTATTAACAATAAATGAGATTAAAATGAGCACATTGCAGCCCGGGAACATGATCATATTGAAATTTGGGCAGGCATATAAGTTCCTGAATGTTATGGACACCTCCATTTTTTGTTTGCATAATCCCCCCCTTGACAGCTGTGGTATCATAGAACGCTGATAGGAGGCAAGGAACTGTGTTAGTATGATATTTAAATGGTGGTAAGAACCAAGCTCGGCCCAGTTAACTGATCCAAGCTTGGTCCGAAATCAGCAAGGATCAGTTTCAGAGGGCTATTCTAAATGGGGCACTCGAAGAATCTTTTCATCATTTATATAGTTACAGGGCTCGATGTTAACAATCGCCCGGGGCAAGTAGTTTTTATTGTTGGGAGAGTACAAATTCCATTGCATTTGCCCGCCGGGCAAGTGCAGTGATCGCAAAAAAAAAAATTTATCACTCAAAATTACTTTAAAATCACCAACATTCGCTTAAAACGACCCACAAGCCTTTCCGGCGCCATCTTTGTTGTTTTGTACACATTCTCGCGTAATTTGAAAAAGCCGCGTGATTTTCCGCTAGATGGCGTGATTCAGCTCTTGGGGAGAGAATTC
>NW_015150462.1:1781192-1783982 GCF_000732505.1 Cyprinodon variegatus | reverse complement strand
CCTTTGGGCAAGTGGTAAAAATCCTTAACGTCAACCCCTGAGTTAGGATATATATTAATATTTCTGAACCACAGGGCCTTTTATGCACTATGTTTACCACACGCCTTCCTAAATAAGCAAAGCAAGCATTTGTTTCTTTTTTTGTAAGCAAACTGTGGCAAAAAAGAATAGCTTGTTATCTTGTTATCTACTTTGTGAAAAATTGGGGCAGCTGTTGATCCGTTGCAAACATGTCTGCTGACAGGCAGGATCATGTTGTTATAAAATCTGATTGTGTGGTTTGAACAAACACAAAGTAATTTACAAACTGGAGGAAAATGTAGGCTTTTGTTGTTGCTGTTGCTGCACAGGTTTTTTCTGTTGTGTCGTTGCCTGTATGTCAAGGTGGGTAATGTAGGTCAAGTCCGACCAGAACACCTTCCTTCACATTTGACCTATATCTGCTCGGCTTCTGGCTAGAGGTAATGATTAACAGATGATTTCCCTCTTATGAAACTGTGATTACCTAGAATGCCCTACTATAGCTGCTGACATTGTGATTCCTGTTATCAGTCTGCAGAAAAACCATTAGGCTTCCTCTCTCCCTTCGAGCTTGTGAAGTTATGACCCCTTTTGACTGCTAAGTGTCTCTGAAAATTGAGCTAATATCCATCTTTTGCAAATCACTCGAGTCAAAGTTACAGCTGCTGCTTAGAGATGCCTTAGATTGAGTTTTCTACTTTGTTTTAATCCAATTAAATACTGCTATTAAATATCTTATCCTTGAGTGGGAGGTTGCTCTAATAAAAAGGATGAATACAGTAACACATTAACACAGGGATCTAAGATTACACATCAATCTCCTGTGACATACAACTTGGAAATCAGGGATTTAAACCAATAGCTTCCTTAGTCATTTTAAATTATTATTTACTGTACAGACCAAAAGTTTAGACACGCCTTTTCAAAGAGTTTTCTTTATTTTCATTATTATGAAAATTGTAGATTCACACTGAAGGCATCAAAACTATGAATTAACCCATGTGGAATTATATACTTAACAAAAAATGTGAAACAACTGAAAATATGTCTTATTTTCTCATATGTCTTACCTTTTGCTTTGATTACTGCTTCGCACACACTTTGCTTTCTCTGGATGAGCTTCCAGAGGTCGTCACTTGAAATGGTTTTCTGATCACGTGTCCCCTGTTGGGTTTAATAGGTGGGATTTCTTGCCTTATAAATGGGGTTGGGAGCATCAGTTGTGTTGTGCAGAAGTCAGGTGGACACACAGCTGATAGTCCTACTGTTAGAATTTGTCTAAAAAAAGCAGCTAAGTAAAGAAAAATCATCATTACTTTAAGAAATGAAGTTCAGTCAGTCCGAAAAATTGGCAAAACTTTGAAAGTGTCCCCAAGTGCAGTCGCAAAAACATGAGGACCGCCCCTAGAAAGGAAGACCAAGAGTCACCTCTGCTGCGGAGGATAAGTTAATCCGAGTCACCAGCCTCAGAAATCGCAGATTAGAGAGCAGGTCAATGCCACACAGATTTCTAGCAGCAGACACATCTCTAGAACAACTGTTAAGAGGAGACTGTGTGAATCAGGCCTTCATGGTAAAATAGCTGCTAGGAAATCACTGCTAAGGACAGGAAACACGCAGAAGAGACTTGCTTGGGCTAAAGAACATGAGGAATGGACATTAGAGCAGCGGAAATCTGTGCTTTGGTCTGATGAGTCCAAATTTGAGATCCTTGTTTCCAACCATCGTGTCTTTGTGCGACGCAGAAACGGTGAAAGGATGGACTCTACATGCCTGGTTCCCACCGTGAAGCATGGAGGAGGAGGTGTGATGGTGTGGGGGTGCTTTGCTGGTGACACTGTTGGGGATTTATTCAAAATTGAAGGCATACTGAACCAGCATGGCTACCACAGCATCTTGTAGCAGCAATCTATTCCATCCGGTTTGCGTTTAGTTGGACCATTTATCTTTCAACAGGACGATGACCCCAAACACACCTCCATGCTGTGTAAGGGCTAATTGATCTAGACTGAGAGTAACAGGGTGCCACACCAGATGACCTGTCCTCCATAATCACCGGATCTGAACCCAGTGGAGATTGTTTGAGGTGAGCTGGACCGCAGAGTGAAAGCAAAAAGGACCAACAAGTGCTAAGCATCTCTGGGAACTCCTACAAGACTGTTGGAAAACCATTTCAGATGATGACCTCTGGAAGTTCATCCAGAGAATGCCAAGAGTGTGCAAAGCAGTAATCAAAGCAAAAAGTGGCTACTTTGAAGACCTAGTTTCAGTTGCTTCCCTCTTTTTTGTTAAGTATATAATTCCACATGTGTTAACTCATAGTTTTGATGCCTTCAGTGTGAATCTTAAATTTTCATAGTCATGAAAAAAAAAATTCTTTGAATGAGGAGGTGTGTCCAAACTTTTGGTCTGTACTGTATATATACCGCATTTTCTGGATTATAAGATGCCCTGGAGTACAAGTTGCACCAGCCATGAAATGCATAATAAAGAAGGAAAAGATATATATATTAGTCACACTGGAGTATAATTCGCATTTTTGGGGAAATTTATTTGATAAAATCCAGCACCAAGAAAAGACATGTCATCTTGAAAGGCAATTTAAAATAAAAATAGAATAGAGGCAACAACGGGCTGGATAATTGTACGGTATGCTTACGTTACATGACGCATAAACAACAAACTGACAACGTGCTTGGTATGTTAACATATTAAGAGTTATTCAGATGACTATAACATAAATAACATGCTAACAAGTTATCAAACCAT
>NW_015150462.1:1751688-1780475 GCF_000732505.1 Cyprinodon variegatus | reverse complement strand
CCTTTGGGCAAGTGGTAAAAATCCTTAACGTCAACCCCTGAGTTAGGATATATATTAATATTTCTGAACCACAGGGCCTTTTATGCACTATGTTTACCACACGCCTTCCTAAATAAGCAAAGCAAGCATTTGTTTCTTTTTTTGTAAGCAAACTGTGGCAAAAAAGAATAGCTTGTTATCTTGTTATCTACTTTGTGAAAAATTGGGGCAGCTGTTGATCCGTTGCAAACATGTCTGCTGACAGGCAGGATCATGTTGTTATAAAATCTGATTGTGTGGTTTGAACAAACACAAAGTAATTTACAAACTGGAGGAAAATGTAGGCTTTTGTTGTTGCTGTTGCTGCACAGGTTTTTTCTGTTGTGTCGTTGCCTGTATGTCAAGGTGGGTAATGTAGGTCAAGTCCGACCAGAACACCTTCCTTCACATTTGACCTATATCTGCTCGGCTTCTGGCTAGAGGTAATGATTAACAGATGATTTCCCTCTTATGAAACTGTGATTACCTAGAATGCCCTACTATAGCTGCTGACATTGTGATTCCTGTTATCAGTCTGCAGAAAAACCATTAGGCTTCCTCTCTCCCTTCGAGCTTGTGAAGTTATGACCCCTTTTGACTGCTAAGTGTCTCTGAAAATTGAGCTAATATCCATCTTTTGCAAATCACTCGAGTCAAAGTTACAGCTGCTGCTTAGAGATGCCTTAGATTGAGTTTTCTACTTTGTTTTAATCCAATTAAATACTGCTATTAAATATCTTATCCTTGAGTGGGAGGTTGCTCTAATAAAAAGGATGAATACAGTAACACATTAACACAGGGATCTAAGATTACACATCAATCTCCTGTGACATACAACTTGGAAATCAGAGATTTAAACCAATAGCTTCCTTAGTAATTTTAAATTATTATATACAGTAAAGATTAAAACTTTAGACACACCTTCTCATTCAAAAAGTTTTCTTTATTTTCATTACGATGAAAATTGTAGATTCACACTGAAGGCATCAAACAAAAAATGTGAAACAACTGAAAATATGTCTTATTTTCTCATATGTCTTACCTTTTTCTTTGATTACTGCTTCGCACACACTTGGCTTTCTCTTGATGAGCTTCCAGTGGTCGTCACCTGTAATGATTTTCACTTCACATGTGTCCCCTGTCGGGTTAAATAAGTGGGATTTCTTGCCTTATAAATGGGGTTGGGACCATCAGTTGTGTTGTGCAGAAGTCCACAGCTGATAGTCCTACTGTTTGAATTTGTGTTATGGAAAGAAAAAAGCAGCTAAGTAAAGAAAAACGACATTACTTTAAGAAATGAAGGTCAGTCAGTCTGAAAAATTGGCAAAACTTTGAAAGTGTCTTGACTCTTTTGTACCATGTGTATAACATTGTATTATTAAGTTTAAAAATTAGGAGATGAGAAAATATCATGAATTGACCACTGTTTTAGTGGAAGTGAAAGGAAGTAGAAGAATAATGTTGACAAAGGATGAACTAGGAATGCTCTTAAAGTGTTTGTGGGATTACCCTAGAACAGGCATCCCCAAACTCGGTCCTCGAGGGCCGCTGTCCTGCAGGTTTTAGATGTTTCTCTGCTCCAGCACAGCTGATTTTAATTGATAGTTGATTAACAGGTTTTTGCTCTACTGCAATAATTATAAGCAGCTGTGCTAAAGCAGGGAAACCTCTAAAACCTGCAGGACAGCGGCCCTCGAGGACCGAGTTTGGGGATGCCTGCCCTAGAAGGACTGTTTGGGTCAGCTACCGCCTTCTCTCCCGCTCACACCTTCGGTCTCCTTGGCAGACTTTCCTGATATATTGCTGTCCTCCTTCCAGCCTGCTGTGGCCCCTCCTCAGTGCTCTATTTGTCCAGCAAATTTCTCCAATCTACCGCTGTGCTCCTCCACTCTCCCCCTGAGCTATCACCATCTGTGCCAGTGTTCTTGCACTGCTTTCCCGCTTCTCCCGTCTGATCTCAAGAATGCAGTCTCACCTCTGTTGTCTGGTTGATTTATCCCCCCGTTTTGGGTGCTCAGACCGTAACGAACATGAAACACGCGCACAAACAAAAACACAACGTCATGCCTTCATAATGGCTGGCCAGTTGCCTTTATTGGCCGATAGCAAGAAAATCTGCCAATTTCCGAGCACTGCCGTTTGACAGGTGAAACTTTACGGTGCCAGGGAGAGTTTTTTTGTTTTTTATTTTATGACCAGCTGAGGAGTTTAAGTATCTTGGGATATTGTTCACGAATGAGGGAAGAAGGGAGCAGGAGATCGACAGGCGGATTGGTGCAGCGTCTGCCGTGAAGCGGGCGCTGTACTGGTCCGTCGTGGTGAAGAGAGAGCCGAGTCAAAAAGCGAAGCTCTCGATTTACCGGTCGATCTACGTTCCTACCCTCATCTATGGTCATGAACTCTGGGTCATGACCGAAAGAATGAGATCGCGGATACAAGCGGCCGAAATGGGTTTCCTCCATAGGGTGGCTGGGCTCTCCCTTAGAGATAGGGTGAGTAGCTCAAGCCAATGCTCCTCCACGTCGAGAGGAGCCAGTTGAGGTGGCTAGGGCATCTGGTTAGGATACCTCCTGGACGCCTCCCTGGTGAGGCCCCGGGGTAGACCCAGGACACGCTGGAGAGAATATGTTTCTCGGCTGGCCTGGGAACACCTTGGGGTTCCTCCTGAGGGGCTAGAAGAAGTGGCTGGGGAGAGGGAAGTCTGGGCCTCCCTTCTTAAGCTGCTGCCCCCGCGACCCGACCCCGGATAAGCGGAGGAAGATGGATGGATGGATGTTTATGACAGAAATATTTTGACTTTCTGTAAGTAGTACANCTCTGCTAACTCAAGACTTTCTTTCTGCTGCTCAATTACCGTTTTCGGTTGCATATTTGTCTACTTGCGGCTTTCAATCTGCAGAATTTGATTCTACTTTTCGGTGCCATTTTTGTTAAGCCCTTCTCTGATGTTTTTATAAGTTAACGCCAATGTTTAAATTATGAAAACTATAGTCCAGAAAAACGGTATTTTAACATAAGTGTGTATAACCATACTGCAGTCATTGAATTTGTTTGTTGGAAGCAAAGCTAAAATGTTTGTCTCCGCCTAAGAGAAACACCAGTTTTACTAGTAGTTAGTTAGTTAGTTAGTTAGTTAGTTAGTTAGTTAGTCAGTTGACCTTTTAGATCTTGTTAGACATTGGCTAAGGATGTCTCTTATCACAGCGGCAAGTTCTTTTTCTCTTAAGGACAAAGTATTTCTAATAGCTAATCAGTTACCATGTATCCAATCATATAACCAGATCATATCTCACTAGAGGAGATTTTGCTCTTTCACAAAAGGTCCTGGATGAGTTTTTGAATCACAATTGTGATATAAGATTACTTCATGCTATTGATTATTCTCCAGTAGAGCAATCCTAATTTTTTTTGTAACAGTTTCTCCTATTCTTGTTGTCATAGATAAAACATATTGTCACCATGGGAAGAGAAGCTTGTAATTAAGTTGTTTGTGTTTTTTTTTTATCCTATAAAAATCAGCGCTATTGATCACCCTTTAGATCTGTCATTTGTTTCCAAATCCAAATATATTTATCCTCATTGCTGGTGCAGTTTTCCTACTTCAGTTTTTCCTTTCCCCAAACTTTTTTTAAATGGAATAGGTCTGTTGAGTAGCACAAGATGTTGTTATCCTAATAGATACCTAAGGCACTGACGAGACACCCTTGGGTTCTCAAGTGGGTGCTCTCCTTCTTGGGTGTTTCGCTGATAGGCCCACGACATCTCCAGAGGGTTCAGCAGTGAATCCCAGCGTCCCAGGTTCACTCCCATCAACCATCACACGCTGGAGCCCCAGGCCAGGTCCTTCCTCCTGGTCCACAGCCACTGGCTCCCCTTTTCAGCTGCCTTGGAGAGGTCCTTGATTGCCTGCCTGTGGGTCTTCCCTCGCAACCCCATCTCCCTGAGCATCCTAGATGTTGAGGTGGCTATAATAGAATAGAAAATAGAATAGAAAATCCCTTTATTGTCCTACAATGGGGAAATTTTGGTGTTACAGCAGCAAAAGGTTATAGCAAAGTGGTCACACAATGTGGACCTTAGAAAAGTGTATGAAAATAAACAAATAGAATATTGTATTGTACAGTGTTTTTACAATATGAATACTCTGGAGAATAAATAATCAATTAACAGCTTTGGACATTTTTACTGTAATGGTTATTTTGAAATAGTAGCAACATAAGAGATGTGCAGAAATAAAAGCAACAAGTTATTTAACCTACTGAAACAGATGCTGTACAAAAATCATTATGAATCTGACAACTTATTGAGGTTGTGGTCTTACATCTGCTGTTAGGAAGGATCTGTGATAGCGCTCCCTGGGTCATCTCTGTTAAATAATCTCTCCCACATGTGTTGGGAGAGATTATCTAACAGATATGTTAATTTAGTTTGTGTCATTTTTACCCCATTTACACTGCCCTTGAAAAACCGTGCCGAGACCGGTCCGAGCTCAGTAACTGAGATAACTTATCGTGTGTAAATGGAAAGCAAACTGAACTGAACCGAGCTAGGCACAACCAGACCACGCTGACTGCAGACCAGTTCCAGAGGTGGGCACGGCTCGGGTTTTCCCTGGCTCGATTCTCTGATAACAAGAGAGCATGAGCAGAACGCGTCATCTCCGTCTCAACATCCCGATTCACACTCCATTCCAGTAGTTGGCAGTAATGCCCCTCCGGAAGTTGCTTGCCAACCAACACAAAACAAAAGAAGAAGAACAACTATAAACAGTCGAAATCATCTCCACGCAACATTTTGATTTGCTTGATTCCCTCCTTCCTTGTCTTCTTCTTCTTGTGTTTTATGGTGGTTGGCAAACAACTTTTGGTGCATTACCGCCACCAACTGCTTGATTTCCTCCTTCAATACTGGAAGTAATACCGCAGATCGTCACTAGGAGGCGAGGAGTCGAGGAACCGAGATAGCCTGATGTATAAATGGTCGTCAGAACCAAGCTCGGCCTGGTTAACTGATCCGAGCTCGGACCATTCTCGGCATGGATCTGTTTTTCAAGGGTAGTGTAAATGGTATATACATTTGTATTTCGTTTATTCTGTGATGAGAATAAGGTTGTCTTTTCTTTAGACATTGATCCCAGTTCACAGGGCAAGATAGTCATTGTTTTCCTGATATTTCTCCTCCGAGAGTCCCCGATTATCATGATTGCACTTAAGATAATGTTATGGGATAATCCTGCTGTGTGTGGTGTGTTAAGAGTGATCTGGTTTTACTAGTCCGACCTCAAATCAAAGGTATCTAACATGTTAGATTGACTTGACCCGAGAGACTCTGGCGTTTTAGATGTTCAAAGAGCACAGGCAGGGACACAGTCTGTTCCATTACTGGGGACCGCCTCTAAATTCTTCAATACTTTTGTACCATGTGTATAACATTGTATTATTAAGTATAAAAATTAGGAGATGAGAAAATATCATGAATTGACTACTGTTTTAGTGGAAGTGAAAGGAAGTAGAATAATGTTGACAAAGGATGAACTAGGAATGCTCTTAAAGCGTTAGTGGAAGTACCCTAGAAGGACTGTTTGGGTCAGCTACCGCCTTCTCTCCCCTGCTCACACCTTCGGTCTCCTTGGCAGACTTTCCTGATATACTGCTGTCCTCCTTCCAGCCTGCTGTGGCTCCTCCTCAGTGCTCTATTTGCCCAGCAGATTTCTCCAATCTACCGCTGTGCTCCTCCACTCTCCCCCTGAGCTATCACCATCTGTGCCAGTGTTCTTGCACTGGTTTCCCGCTTCTCCTGTCTGATCTCCAGAATGCAGTCTCACCTCTGTTGTCGGGTTGGTTTATCCCCCCCGTTTTGGGCGCTCAGACCGTAACAAACATGGAACACGCACAGAAACAAAAACACAACGTCCTGCCTTTATAATGACTGGCCAGTTGCCTTTATTGGCCAATCGCGTGAAAATCTGCCATTTTCAGAGCACTGCCGTTTGACTGGTGAAAGTCTAAACACAGAAGACTTTATGGTGCCAGGGAGAGTTTTTTTTTTGTTTTGTTTTTTTATGGCAGAAATATTTCGACTTTCTATAAGTACACCACGGCCAGCTGCTCTGCACAGGCCTTCAGGACTTTGTCATTAAGGCTGCATGGCCTCTAAGGAGCTGTGTATGTCACCTGTACTTCAGCCTCTTTTGGATTAAGGAGGCATTTAAACATATGTATCTGTTGTTCTGTTCAAATCTGGTGTGGAACCTGTTGAAGTTGTCTAGAAGGACAGCGTCTTGGACCTCAGTTATTCTGTAGTTAGTCATTGACCTAATTCCCCGGCACGTGCTTCTCATGTTTTTCCTGTAGCAGCTCAAGTTTCTGGGTATAAATCCTCTTAGGAGTGAGATTTAGCTCACACAGGGAAATTTTTTTACAGTATATCTCTGGACTTGAAGGATGAACCCTGTGCTCTGATTATGCTCCACACATCGACATTAAAACCAGCTTTTGATTGAGAAAAACAGAAGTTCACCAGCCAGTATTGCTGCTAACAGGGCTAATGGCGTCTGTGGCGTGCCTGAAAATGTTAACGCAGTGCTGAAGAATAATATAAGCCTTTCTAACATAATAGTTGTAAAAACTAAATTCTGACTTTGTTGTAGCCTCTTTGGGGGTCCGTTGTCTGAGCCATGCCTCAGAAACATTGAATGGAGCAAATCATGGATGTACAGCTGTGTGGTTAAAATTGATGTGACAGAAAATTAAAATAGGGCTTCTTCCTCACACCTGACTGAGCTTAAGCTGCTTTGGGATTAATATAAATTAAGACCATGGCTCAGATTTTTTTTGTGGTTTTCTGGACAAGTGTGCACAGCTGTAGGCTGAAATGCTTATTTAAATAAGCTTACGCTTACAGCAAGAAAAATTATAGGTATGGAAACTCCAGCAACTGCTCTAATGTAGAATGGGATTGATCCTTGTATCTATTCAGTAGCACCATTAAGCTTAGTGATAAAATGTTAATCTGTATCTTCTGCTGGTGAGACTGAAGGCCA
Organism: Cyprinodon variegatus; assembly: GCF_000732505.1. Taxonomy (NCBI): domain Eukaryota; kingdom Metazoa; phylum Chordata; class Actinopteri; order Cyprinodontiformes; family Cyprinodontidae; genus Cyprinodon; species Cyprinodon variegatus. The sequence continues at coordinate 1,773,415 of NW_015150462.1, read as the reverse complement.
CGGTGTTCTTGCTTGAGGGAAGAAGGGATTAAAAAAAGCACTCCAATATCCTGGCTTGCAGAAAAACTGTCAAATCATTTCCAAAACATTAATTCCAACTCCAGGGCATGTGTTGAGATGCCTCAGCTTGAAAGTATCTTGACAGCTTTACTTAAGCAACTTACAGTATCTCTTTTTAGATTTTTGCTTCAGTGTTTTTTTCTTTTCTTCTTCTTTTTTCTTTTTACCCAAATAGTGGAAACTGCTTGGTCAGAAATGTCCCTTGATCTGGTAACAAATGAAATAATTCCCTTCAGGGTATTATTTCATTTGCTTCTAAGTTAATCACCTTTCGTCATGAATTCTCATTACCTGGTCCTACAGTATGAACCAAAACTCAGACAGGGCCAGAAATTGAAGCACCTGACATGAAAGCTAACTATACATCTTGCTTTGTATGGGCAGTTCAGGCTGCTGCTGGTGATATATTTTCTTTACATACTCTGGGGCCCTTTCAAACAATAGAGTATTGTTGAAAGCCAGTGGGCCAAGCTGTATGTTGCTGACCATGTCCATCCCTTTATCAACACGGTGTAAAAGCATCTTCTGATGGCCGAAACCTGTTACAAAGCTCAAATGAATTCCAGGGAGTTCACTCTATTTCATTGAAGCTTGTACAGTACGTTTTTGATGTAATGAAATCAGTGTTTTTTATTATATGTAACAATATGTGCCACGGATAAATGAAATGACCTATAATGGGCATTATAGATTGAAAGTTAACACGTCTGCGCAAGAACAGAAACTTCTAGAGCAATAGCGGTTTTTGTTGCCACATCTCATTGGACCAAAGAAGCCTGTAGATACTAGGTGGCATGAAAAGTATTCATGAAACATTATGTACAGGAACAACTCAGAGACATACACAGGTATGTGGTATTACAGGCTAACAAAGAAACCAAACGAACACCATTCCTAAGGGGCGAACCCTGCTTTCTAAGCCAAAACTAGGCTTTGTTTTTGGTCCACTCTATAAAGCCTCAAACTCAACGCTATTTCTGACATTTGGAATTGAAAAAGCTTCCTGGATGGGAAGCGAAACGTCTTCAAACTTGGAAACAAAGTCCAGTGGATTGTTTTTTTTAACTTTTTTGGAATGACTATGACCTGGATGACTGAGAATCTTCACCAGCACAGGAACAACTGAGCTCTGTACAGACTGCTTAAAGGCTGTATGGTTGAATAAATGTGTTCTCGGTTTGTCACACCACAGAAATCTGTTCTATTAATCATTCATCCGAATTTGAATAAGTGATTACGTGTCCAATAGCAACGCTAAAACCATGTCTACAGTAGACTAAATATTATATTTACATTCTGATATTTATCATAGGGGATTGGTGGAAGCTTTGAGCATGTGTGACTCAAATTAAATGGGGAAAAATATGAGTTGCTCTTCTGTGTCTGCAGACATAGGCTGCAGGCGGTGCGTCTGAATCCCTTTGTTTCAGAGCGATCAGTGCATGTGTACTGATGTGTACTGACATCATCAAAGTCTCCAACAAGACATGAAAAAAACAGCTTATTTGTCGCTAATCGCTTAAAAAAAAAAGACGCTAGAGGGATCTAAAAAGATGCTAGCTATAGGCTCTGAATTGGCGACAACGCAAAAGTGGTCTTTCTATTTGCATTTAAAAAAATATTTCTATTTGCTTGGGTACTGGGGGGCGGATCTATTCTGAAGGCAGCTGCATGACAACACAAGGCTGCACTCTTAGACATACTCATAAAACGCTGTAACCCAGGAAATTTTAATCCCACATTTAATTCTGGTGCCACAGTGCAATCATGGAGACCTTTTTTCCACACGCAGAACAAAACATTTAACATTTATGTGTTAGAAGAAAATTGGGGAATTCTCTTTACACAGTCTTTAAGTTTGAGATGCCTTCTGTTATGGTTGATAAGTCCTAATGGCTTCCACCCAGAGCTTGGTTGTAGTAGACAGGCAGAGAGAAGGGATGGATGCTCCCTTCAGAATGAGTAAATGCCTAAAGGAAGGTGTATTATGAAATTTAGGCAGGATCGGGATGAGTCGGTAATAAAGATGCACACACAGAACACACACACTGTGTCTGCTAGAGTAAAATGTGTCGTTTTATTCCGCCACAGAACACAGCAAAGCAAGCACATCAATCAAGGCACGGTGCTGAATACAAATTATATTGTCTCAATACAATTTATATTGTCCCCCTACCGTGACACAAGGATTGGAGGGCCAGTCGATCCCGGCAGGGCAGCAACCCGCGCCGCTAGGCGTCCGTACGCAACCCTAGCAGACCCTGCAGGCGCCAAACGCCATCCGTCATTTATGCCAAACTTCAAAGGAAAATCTTTCACCCAATCAGGAAAACTGATCGCTCCCTCTCACGCCTGGAGCGCATGATTACAGAAACCAAAAAATGGAACGGGCACCCCTCGAACCCACCCAGGGCTCGTGGACAGCCGAAACCAAAAACATTATTACATCATGGTCAGAGCATGGCACAGAGGGCTCGTGAGTACCAAAACAAGTTATATCATGCTCTCAAGGAAACAGAAACTTAGATAATGAGAGTGCCTAGGTAATAAGAGTGCTTCATTTGTGATACAAACTTGTATGATTGTCAAAGAACATAAAATATAAAACCCATATATATCAGAAGGAAAGAGACAACCAATGTTGGTTGAGGAAGGAAATAGTAGATGGTGGACCTGTAATTGACAAAAATTATAATAAAAAAGAAACATTTAATTAAAATGAACGAAATAAAAGTCATATATTGCTTTTTAACAACGCTTCAACAAAATTATAAAAAAAAAAAAACAATTGAAACAGGTCTGGACAGAAATGATGGTACCCTAATCTTGATATTTTGTTGCATAACCCTTTAAGGCAGTCAGGTATTTTGGTCCATTATAATTTGAGCAAACTGCGCCAATTGTCTCAGGTTTGAAGGATGCCATTTCCACACGTCATGTTTCAGCTTTTTACAAAGAAACTCAATAAGATTTAGGTCAGGGCTCATTGAAGGCCACTTCAGAATAATCCAATGTTTCTCGCTTAGCAATTATTGGGTGTTTTTAGCCGTCTTTAAGGTTTTTATCCTGTTGTGAGACCTATGACATGCAACTGAGACCAAGCTTTCTGACATTGAGCATCACATTTCTCTCTAAATTCCCTTGATAGTCTTGAGTTTTCATACTCAAGACTATTGTTTTCGTAACTTGCAGGGAATCAGATAAGGCAAAGCTGTCCCAAAACATAACAGCCTCCACCTGGTTTCAAAGAAGGGTCAGTGGTCTTTACTTGATATGCTTCATTTTTCACTCTGGATACATATTGTCTAGGTATAAAAAAAAATGCCTTGTCTATCTGTAGGACATTCTCCCAGAAACTCTGTGGCTTGTTACATGTAGCTTAGCAGATTCATCTGGCTTTTTTATTAATTTCTTCAAACAATGGTGTCCGCCGTGGTTGTCTCCTATCAAGTCCACTTTCGCATAAAAAACTACAGATGGTGCTATCCGACACTGATGTTTCTTTAGCTTAAAGTTCACCTTTTATTTCTTTAGAGTCTGGGCTCTTTTGACACCATTCATATCATCCTTCTGCTTATTTTCGTATTTTCTTTCCAAAGCCACATCCAGGTAGCCTCGTGAGACCACCCTGATCTCGCGAGCTTTCAAGGTTTCACTCGCTAATCAGTCTGGAGACTCTCCGTTAAAGAAAATTTGGAGCCGTTCACCAAACAAACGTCCAATCAGCGTTTGCTTTGAGGCGGGTTGAGGTGTGACGCAACGAGAAGCGCGACAGTTCAGTCTAAAGAACATGGCAGCTCAGCCGATGAAACTAGCGTTAGCGTGGCTATCGAACAAGTTTTATCGGAATTACAGAGTATTCCTTCACTGAAAGAAGCAAACGGCAAATATCCTTTGCCGACATGTTGCTTATTTGCTAAGCTAACGAGCCTTTACCTGCAGCAGCAAGAGTAGCCTGGCTTTTGGTTGTGTTTTCGTCGTGGCTCTGTTAGTACGTCATATGCTTCGTTGATCTGATTGGTTTATTTGGCCCGTCTATCACCAACATAGGCCAATCAGCTAACCAGTATTTTCGCCCCTGCCCAAAATTACTTCAACGGAAGGTTTCCAGATGGATATGCGGAGCAAATCCATCTGGCGGAGTCAGGTTAACGTCCAGGGAGGTTGCATACAGTCCCAGGCATCTTAGATTTCTGAATCTGTCCAGTCACAGAAAAATGTAGCCGCTAATTTCTTGAGGCAACTCTTTTCTTTGCTTCCTCTGATCCATGTTAAGTGTGGTACACACCATTTTAACCAAACAGCAGGCCCATAGACTGATTATAAGATTATAGACACCTTTGATGCTAATAAGTGGACACCTTAATTTAACAGGTCCTTTTGGTCATGTTATTACCTTTCTTTTCTAGTTGTGCCATAATTTTTGTCCAGGTCTGTTTGAACTTTCATTGTATTAGAGCTTTTACTAATTATTGCTTTTATCAGATTAAATTATTTTACTTTTGTCAGATTTTTTGCAATTAAACTAGGGGTACCAACAGTTTTATCCATATGTGTATTTCTGGAGATTTTTCAGGTTGTTTTTTTCCCTTTAAACAAAACATAAAAAAAAACAAAAAAAAAATCCTGACCAGGAAGGGTTTTCCTCGTTTTCCTATAAAATGACTACCTCTGTGACTTTCAAATAGTTAACATCGTTATCTGACAGAATGTTTTTATCCGAGTAAAACTGTGCTTCTTTTAGCCTTCAGGTCTAGCTCACTCACTTTTCGTCCAATATTTCCAGGAATGAAATCCAACAGGTATTGAAGAGTTCCTACCTACGTGGACTCAACATGGCTTCTTTCTTCGCCAGTAGCAAGATCACAGTTTTTATCACCTTCACCGTCTACGCTCTGTTGGGGAACACCATCACAGCCAGAAGCGTGTTTGTCACCGTGTCTCTTTATGGTACCATTAAGCTCACAGTCACGCTCTTCTTCCCTCTGGCCATTGAAAAGTTGTCCGAGACTGTTGTGAGCATTCATAGGATTAAGGTAAATAGTAAAGAACTAAACAAAAAATTTTAAAGGCTGAGATCTCATTAAATAATTTCAGTATGGTTAAAGCAACCTTTTGTAACAAGATTTTTTGGAGTAATTAGAAGGTATATGGAGATCATACGGAAAAGGATTAGGGCCACTGGAAAAAACAAAAGTTAACTGATTTTTACATTTTATTTCAGAATTCTGAGAAAAAAGTAAAAATTCTGAGATTAAAGTCAGAATTCTGACTTTTTTCTCAGAATTCTGACTTTTTTCTCAGAATTCTGAGATTAAAGTCAGAATTCTGACTTTTTTCTCAGAATTCTGACTTTAATCTCAGAATTCTGACTTTTTTCCCAGAATTCTGACAGATAACAAACATGTTAGCATCAAGCCTTAGCCATGTCTGTTTTAGAGACTAGCTCTCTTGTTTTAATGACCTTCTGCTCCTCCATTAATGAGGGGACCCATTGGGCACATAAAAAGTTGCCTAATTCCGTCAATTTCCACCAATGTGTATGTGGCCCTCTCAAACAGCTCACATCTTTGTCAGTGAAGCTGAGTGCTTCCACATCTCTTCCTTTATGGTGCCTATCTACATTAAGATCCAAAATGTGAGATTAAAGTCAGAATTTTGAGAAAAAAGTCAGAATTCTGACTTTTTTCCCATATTAAACTGAAATAAAATTAAAAAATCAGTTAACTTTTTTTTTTTCCAGTGGGCCCTAATCCTCTTCCGTAAGATCAAGACGTATATGGAGTTGAATTTTTAAAAAGGAATGCAGTTTACATGTCAATATTTTAGACGCAATATCTACCAGGCAAATGGGCTACACTATATTCATGTTGACTTTAACAGTCTGACATTAGAAGAACATCTGCTTTGTCAAAATTGCATCTTTGATCTGGTAGCAATTCAAATGAAATATTTTGGGTCTTTCAAAAATCAATGGAGTTAACAACTGTTGGAAAACTTGTAAGGCTGCACAAGAGCAAGTGTTCTGGGTTTGGTTATTGCTAAAAAAGCTTCTGTGTTTATTAACTTCCTCCTAGAATTTCCTCATGTTAGAAGAAGTTGAGAGAAAAACCTTTGGACTGCACCTGGAGGAAATGAAGGAAAACTCTCTAGAGATTGAGAAGCTCACCTGCTACTGGGATAAGGTGAATGCTTCAGAACACAGGATGTATCCCATGAGGGTTTTGTGCATTTCATATTACGGATAAAGGCTGTTGTGGAGAAGAAGGTTGATCTTTTCTATCTATTGTTATTTTACCAGAGCGTGGACTCACCGTCTTTGCAGAACATTTCGGTCACAGTAAAATCAAATCAGCTTCTGGCTGTTGTTGGACCTGTGGGGGCTGGAAAGGTCGGTAAACCAGGTTGTTTCAGCTCTCAGCTGCACAAACCGTTCCTCTTTGAAACCCCTTATCTTGTTCATAACTTTTTTGCCACCAGTCATCTCTGTTGAGTGCCATCTTGGGAGAGCTGCCGCATGACACAGGCGTGTTGACCATCAAAGGTCCGCTGACGTATGCATCCCAACAGCCCTGGGTGTTCCCTGGGACCATCCGCAGCAACATCCTGTTTGGGAGACCGCTAAATCGTAAAAAGTATGACAGAGTCCTCAGAGCCTGTGCTCTGAAGAAGGTGAGATGTAGCTCCAACGCTCCACCAATACATCACTGTAGCTCAGGTGTTCCTGTCCTCCAGAGGAGACTTCAGGGAGGTTTAGAAGTTCACCTTTAGGTGGAACAGAATATACTTTGGAGCTCCAGCAAGATTATTCTAGTAATCTATTATGGATTGTTTTAAATTTCTTTTATTACGTTACATCTGGTAAATTGTTTCTAAATTAAGTTTGGAATTTAGAAACAAATCCTTCATTGTGCTTTTTAGAATTATTATAAATGCCAAGAACATGTAAAGTATACTTACATTTATGTGATTATATAAGATTTTTTTAATCTTAACTGGAAAATGTAGTTTTATCTTAATCACTGTTTTATGTAGGTTAGTCTTTCAGCAAATTGCATTATTTTCTAATCTGTCTACTACGAAGATAACCATTCAATTGTCTAATTAGCTAACTACCTAGGCTAACTAATTAGCCTTAGTGGGCTTTTCCATTTTTAAAAAGGCTTTCAATCCAATTTTTAATAAAATCATCAGGAAGGGATTATCTGCAGCCAAACTGCACATTTTCTGTGATTTTCTTTACTGCATTGGCTGTAATTTAGGAAAGTTTCTGATAAGCCTAAACTCCTTAGACAGGGATGATGTCTAAGAGTGGATAAAACAAAAATGTCATGCTTTTAAGCTGTTCCTCCAATTTCTCTCAAAATGTTTGTATTTTTAATCTTTAGACCTTATAAGACTGTCAACCTGCACATATTTCATGACTGCTGAGTAATAGGTTTTCCTTCAGAGAGCTAATTGATCATTTACCAAATGAGCTGAACGTTCCGCTTGATTTTTTTTACTGGTGAAATAAGGCTTGTCTTAATCTGTCTGTAAGGAAAGATACTGACTACACACTTGATGAGGCTAATTATATTTGCTGCATTTTCAACAATAATTTCAAAATATTAGAACATCATTAACATTTTGTGTCACTTATCTCAGAAAGTGAAACTTGTTTTATAAACTTTCAAGCTTTTATTTCTTATCCTTTACATCGGGGGTGTCAAACTGGTTCCAGAAAGGGCCGTGTGGCTGCAGGTTTTCTTTCCAACCAAGCTATGGCACACCAGACTCCATTCATCTCATCAAGTGAGTCCAGTCTTAACATGATGACTTGATGAGATGAATGGAGTCTGGTGTACCATAGCTTGGTTGGAAAGAAAACCTGCAGCCACATGGCCCTTTCTGGAACCAGTTTGACACCTGTGCTTTACATCGTGGTTTCACCCGCTCATCACTTCATAGCTCAACATACCGTCAAAGGTTTCGCTAGTCTTTGAGTGGTTTTCTGTTGGGGGGGGGTCAGTCAGGGACACAATCATGTTGGCCAGAAAACAGCTATTGTCACCCTTTACATGGAGGGTAAGCCACAAAAGGTAACCTCAAAAGAAAGCTGGTTCAGCACACTGTAGCAGAGCATGTTCATAGAAAGTTAAGTAGAAAGAAAGGGCGCACCAGCAACATGGATAATGGTAGCACTGTCAGAAAACCATTAAAAAATGTGGTGGAGCTTTATAAGAAATGGGCCTAGGCTAAAATCAGAACATTTAAAGCTTCTACCACAAAAAAAATGTTAATTATGGAAAAGAACTCCTTGGCTGCGTTGAGATGTTTCAAATGTTTGCTACTAGCTCTTGTTCTTACTTCCTATCCCTTCACCTTGTGCGAGGTCAACAGTAAGAATTCTATCCAGGGTAGGAAGGGAACTTTGGACTCCTCTGCTGAATCTAAACAGCCTTCAGCACTACGGACGTCATTACTTAACAAACACACACATTGATGATGCTAGTGAACTTGGGACTACTGCCAAATGGAAACTACAAAAAAAATAAAAGTTGCATAAATTTAGCGAACAGCTAAAGTTCTCCATTATAAAATCTGAAGATATGCACATTAGCATGTGTCACACAGAGTTAAACGCGTGAAATAATATGCTTTTATTAAATTCCATAAGGTGGGCTGTGCCTATGAATGCGGTCATGCAAAGGATTTAGGGAAACCGTATAACTCCAAAAAGACCATTAGGAGTTCCCCAACCTAAATGAACTATTAATAAGAAGCATTCAACTACTTCTCCCTGCCCTCTTTATTACTATCAGCACTTTGGACAACACTAATTCAAATAAATTGCCATTCAAGAATATTAATCCCAAACCTAAATTATCATAGAGTTGTTATAGGTGTTTATACTTGTACGCTGGTAGGATCTTCTGTAATGGTCTTTCTTTCACCAGCTCTGGAGAGGGCTCTGACTGAAGACACTGTTGTTGTTTAAAAATCTTCTGAGGGGGATGTTCACTGTTGTCCTTAATTTTCTTCACTTTATGAAGAATTCTCCTTGGTGAAATAATCTCCAGAGCTTCTAAAGTAGTTCCTAGAACAGAACCAACCTTTATTATTAGCTTGTAAAGCTTTTTTATATCGTGTTTTTTTTAATGCTACACAGCAGATGATGGCAGAAGAGATCACACCTTAGTTAAAAGATTTATGGAGCATTTGTAGCATCTTGCTGAAAACGCCAGAGGACCTAACTAAGCGTTCTTAAAAAGTACAGTCTGCTCTTCCCTTCTTGTGTATGGCTTCACAATAGTGTCTTCAGTCTTGTTTGTTGTCCTGGTCAACACCAAGGAATTTATACTCATCAAACACCTCAACTACTTCTCCCATGATGTGAACAGGATTCAACTTGTTCCCGTTTCTTCTGAAATCTACAATCATCTCCCTTGTTTTGTTAAAATACAGGATCAAATGATTGGTACCACGCCCTTTCACAAAGTGGTTCACTAGCTCTTTGTACTCAGCTTCTCGTCGATTTTTGATGCACCCAATGGCGACGGAGTCATTGAGTATTTCTGCAGATGATCAGACTGTCTTCCACTAGAAGTCAGAGGTGTACAGAGTAAAAAGAAATAGTAACAGTAATGTCCCCTGTGGTGCTCCTGTGCGGCTGACTACTAGATTAGACAGCTGACCCCTTCAGTCTAACAAACTGCCTTCTGTTTGTCAGGTAGTCTTTGATCCAGGCATGTTGATTCCTTCATGTCAGTCTTTTGGAGTTTCTCACAAAGTAAGTCAGACTGAATCGTTTTAAATGCACTGGGAAAAAAAAAACAAAGAACAATATCCTCACAGTGATTTCCGTCTCGTCTAAATGACAGTGGGTTTGTTGAAGCAGGTGTATGATGGCATCATCAACTTCTGATTGCTGCTTGTTTGTTGAGGGGAACCAACAGAAGTCTCTATAGGACCTAGGGCTGGGCGATAATTCAATAACGATATATATCGATCGATAGACGTGTGGCGCAATAGAAAAAAAGAGGGTCGATAAAAGTTCGATAAAAAAGAAACGCAGTTTTCCTTCCTTCTCATTGTAGCCTAGCATGTAGGTTTATGCTAGTCACTGCTTCCTCCCAACCAATCACAATCGCGGACCCAGGCATGTCGTCACCAAGCACCGCCCTCTCAAACCACAACACAGAGCACATGAAGATGTTGCAGCAAGGAGAGGCGGAGGAAATTGTTTCAAAGAAGGGTTTTTGTAGTTCGCCAGTTTGGCAGTATTTCGGTTATGGCAAGTCGGACCAAAAACAAACCACAGTCATCTGTAAAATGTGTCGGGATCCAGTGAAAACGAAGTCTGATAACACAACCAACTTTTTTTTTTTTTTATCATCTCAGCCGCTCACACCCGCAGGAGTACGAGCTGTGTAGGCCCCGGTGCGGCTCTCCTCCGAGGAATCTTCGGGTATTTCGGGAAAATATATATATATTTTCAGTTCTGGGCTGTTTCCCACGTAGTTCTAACAATTGAGATAAAAATGCTGAGGGGCCAGAAACTTCAAAGTAATAACTCAGGTTAAAGCAGGAAACGGGGGCGGCGGTGGGGGGGGCATTTATTTATTTGTTATATTTATTTTGGTCACTTTTCTGGTCACTTTAGTTTATTCTTTGTCAGTATTTAATAACATAACTCAGGTCTCTTAAGTTATTTTTCTTTAAAACAATTCTGTTATGGTTAAAAAAGTTGGTTAAATAAAGATTTAATTCGAAGTCTGTGTTTGTGTTTTTTATTAAAATTAAATCATTTAGCAATATTATAAAAAGTCCAGGCAGAGCTGCACATAAAATATGGTTTCAAATCTTTTCAATAATTATCGATATCGATCAATATGCATTTTTTTTTATCGATAAGCTTTTTTTCTATATCGCCCAGCCCTAATAGGACCTATTTGATGTGGGATGCCTGGGCAACAGGTCTATAGTCACTGAGGACTGTTGGCTGAGTTGTCTTTGGTACTGGAAGAAGGAAGTCTTCCACATCACAGTAACATTTTTATGGGCCAGGCTAAGGTTGAAGAGGTGCTATAGAATCCATGAGAGATGTTCTGAACTGGGCTTTAGGACTCTGGGACACCATCGGTGACTTCAGTCTCTCCAGTTCCCTCTTCATTTGACTTATAGACACAGATCAAATGTTTAGGGAGCAGCACCATTTTCCGAGTTGGCGGAGAATACAATTGTAGAAGCAGGTGTGTCAATGACCTTAAGTTGCTTCTGTGTACTCCTGAATAATTCCCTCTCTATTTTCTTAAATGCTTATTTTTTCTTGTTAAGCAGTACCTTCAAATCACTTGTGATTCATGGTTTATAAGTTGGTAAGCATTTCACTGTCCTGGTTGGGATGGTGTTATCTACACAGAAGTTTATCTAGTTGGTAACACAATCAGTCATTGCACTAATGTCCGATCGATGTGGCTGACACAGTGTATCCCAGTCTGTAGCTTCAAAACAACCTTGCAGGCTTCTTCAGCTTCATTTGACAACCTTCTGACAGTTCTTTTTTATCCAGATTGTCTCTTGTACTTTAAGCAAAGAAAAACAAGATTTTTATCTGATTTCCCAAGAGGATTCCAAAGTTTTCTTTCTCTGAGGAAGGGATTGCATCAGACATAGTGCCTGCAATGGCAGAGCCTGGAATGTAAACAGTTACCAACAGAACACTGGTAAACTCTTTGGACAAATATGGCTGAAAAGCCATTGCCAAAATGTCAATATCTGGGCTGTAGCGACAAATCTTCATAATAACATGCCCTGGATGACACCATCCTTGATATCTGTAGGTGAAACTGTCTTTTGTGTCAATTCGGTTTTTAAAATAGAATCATTTTTAATTTTTGTAGACAATATCACCATCCCAACAGACTTAAGTTCTGCGCTTGTTTTAGAATATAAAGTTATTGCATAACATAACATGTAATTTCTGTGCTGACATTAACTTTAACAGTGGGCATATTTACCTTATTAAGTGGGTGGAATGATTGTTTGACATTTAGTAAATCACCAGCCTCTCAGACCCTTCAGCTTGGACCTGTTGTTACCCTTGGCAACCCCATGGTATTTCCTTTCAAGGTTTATTGTCGGTATTTACCAATAAAAGCACAGGTGAAACTTAACTTCACGGAACACTTAATAAATTGCTGAGTACCATATATTTTTTGGAAAAGCCCCTGGAAGCAATGAAAAAAAAAAAAAGTTACATTTGGTTCATCCAGAGCTGTCCCTGGATGACAGTCAGTGGCTTTAAAAAAAAAAAAAGCCATTTTAATTTAGCCATAGAGGCACTGTTCGTTGTCCTCCCTTACCTCCAGCACAGACCCTGGTTTGTTGCTCCCCAGTACAAGGAAGTACTGCCGAAAGCTTAAAATCTCCTTATTTCTATATTTAATATTTATTTCTGTATTCCATTTTGGGTGAAAAAAAAGCTTTTCCTATAATCGGTCACGATTTATTGTAAAAGTTAAGCTTTTTTAACTTCAATGATCACTGCTCCGCTCTCTCAATGTGGTGCTGCTGTTTGACAACGCCTGAATTCTACTTAGTGGCACAAGGTGATAGCGGAGCAGCGAACCGCATAGGATTCACCGCTGGCTGCTTCCCCACCCTTCCCTGTGCAGTTTGCATAGGGACACTAGGTCAATCCACTGCCCTCGCTGCGGACACCACGCTTGGTCTGATTGCATCTTTACAGTTTACCAAAGAATATCAGAATCAAGCCAGCAAAGCTACTCCAACATGCAGCCCCTTTCAGCATTGCAAGCTTTGCCTGAAGCTTGCCTTCAGTACTTTTCACGCAAATTGGCGTGAAAATTACTGTCAGACTCCAATCCTCAAGGATCAATGTCTTGCAACTTTAAGGTGGGCCTTAATTTTAACATACCTGAACCACACAAAAATCGCTTATTGGTAAAAATTGATTGCATGCTGAGGAGGTAATCCAGCCATTTGATTTGGGTTTACTAAACCAACACATATCTAAAAGTTGCAGGACACAGATCCTCGAGGACTCAAGTTTGACACCCCTGCTCTCTGATATATGTTAGCAGCACCCTGTAATGTAAAGACTATACCATCCCTGTTCATTACTGTTGTAAAACAAAAGGTCTGCACACATCTTAAGTGTAGAGAAGAAAAGGAATGGGTAGCCGGATGCATGGCTCTAAATAAAAAATTTGGATAACCAGCGCACAGTCATATATTTAACTGAATTTAACTAATTTTGAACTCCATAAATATAATTAAAATAAATGAAAAGTGCTCTAAAATGCACTTAATTTCATGAGTATGTTGCAGATTAATCAGCTCCTCTTGGACAAGAACTTCCCTCCGCCTTAGAGCAGCAGGACGCTGCAAAATCCTTGTTGGTCTTTGAGCCTCTGTACATTGAAGCAACTAGCAAGAAAGTCGGGCCCTGATTGGATAACAATAAAAAATCTGTCACCTCTAGTGACCCCTATGGGGTCTATGAAGCAGGCATGTCGTGAAACTGCTCTTCATGCTTCCTGTCGCTGACGAGCCTTATAGAGAGATGCTGATTCAATTTTCCAGCTTCTTTTGGTACCGCTCATCACTAGCAAACGTACCACAAGCTGGTTCAGTCGCCGTAGTGTTGCTGTTTGGTTTACAAGCACACTTGCCCAATAAAAAAACAATGTGTTAATGCTGATACACTAGACCGAACCACCCAGATGAGCTGACTAAACTAACCAAAACCACAGGCTGATCAATTCCAAGCCAAGGCAGTAATTCATGAAAAAGGAATTGATTGTGAAGAAAGGAAATAATTTTAAGAAGCCTTATATTTCTTATTGAAATACAATTTTTAATAGAGGTTTTTTATTATTTATTAGGACCTGGAACTCTTTCCTGATGGAGATCTCACGCTGATAGGGGATAGAGGAGCAACACTCAGTGGAGGACAGAAAGCTCGCATTAACCTGGCAAGGTTTGTGCACAGTCCCAGTTTCCACTACATCATGCAGCTTGCCACTTAAATCAAAGAATCCTTTTAAATTTTTCACGTTGCCTCGCCCGTTATCTTTTTTTTAATTCGTCATTTAATGCAATTGTGTCCCACAGTCACACAATTGCATTATATTTTAATGTTAGATAAGGTTAGTTATAACAGAGGCTGTAAGATTACAGTTAAATCTATTTCCCATCAAATATATCCATAATAACACATGAAATCCACACTTTATCATGAAAGAGTTTCAAATATTACATATTTTTATCTATTTTTAATAATTGCATAATTTAAGCTTGATTATTTTTTTCAGGGCTGTTTATCAGGATGCAGACATTTATCTCCTAGATGATCCTTTAAGCGCTGTAGATGCAGAAGTCGGGAAGCATCTTTTTGAACAGTGAGTAGTTTGAATTTATTTTTTCATAAGGCTGATCTTTCAGTATTAACAATCACTTTCAGATGCATGGTATAGCAAAGAGATGCTGGTGCCGTTTCAATCTGACAGCTGGTTTACGTTAAAGACGTGTTACATCAGTGTGTTATGGAACTGTTGCATCAGTGTGTTATGGAACACAGAAAAAAAAAGCCTAGGGTGAATAGATCATAGTTTGTGTTATATATTTGTATCCTGCTGAGGCCTGCCTTGATCCTCCTTTAGGGTGTTTTTTTTTTTCCTCAGCAACTGAAATTCATACATCTTGTCTTATTTCTCAAAGCCTCTCCTAATAAACAATACCCCGGTTGTCTGTGTCGATGAGCAGGTGCATCTGCGGGCTGCTTAAGAACAAATGTCGTGTCCTGGTCACACACCAGCTGCAGTTTCTGAAGGCAGCGGACAGAATTTTGGTTCTCAGGGAGGTATGCAGCCTTTTTTTCTTTCTTTAATGGAGTTTTGTAAAGTATGCTCTTTCATTCTATTAAATGCCCTTGCATTGCTTAGGTTGATTAAAATGGGGGGGTTGTTTGTCTCAGGGGAACATCATAGGCCAGGGAAGCTACAGTGAGCTGCAGAGCTCTGACCTGGATGTGGTTTCTCTGCTGATGAGAGACGTAGAGCAGGAGCGAAGTCCTGGCTTACCAGACTCTGATAAATGCTCTTTACACAGTCAGTGGACAAACTTCTCCCATGGTTCTCACTGTTCTCACAGCAGCCTCTTGCCATCTGACAGTACCTGCTCAGACCAGCTTCCTGTGGGTATATTCTTACAAATCAAAACATTTGAATAATATTTTATATTCAAAAAGTGCGAACATACTTTTTAGCCTCTGATTTACTCTTTTATGTATGCAAAGTGTTACATATGCATTTATCTATATACTTTGCAGGTTGATGCACCTCACAACTTTGCTGAAGAGAGTCGAGCTGAAGGGAACGTTGACAGCCACATTTATCTGAAGTACTTCACTGCTGGCTGTAATTCACTGGTCTTAATTTTCATTATCCTGATAAGCATTATAGCAGAGGTATGCATCACTGCGCTGATTCAAAATTAGCCTTGAATCCAAAGTTTTATTCAAACAGATGGGAAATCTGATCAGTGTGTCCTGCCTCCTGCTGCACAAGGATTTGATAAGCAGGTTTTGTTTTTTTTTGCAAGCAACTGGAATATGTAAATAGTGTGAGCAATTTTGTAAAAAAGAATCTTAATGAAACATTTGTTTTTCCAGAATGTATTCATTTTAAACACGTGTCCTCGAATGAATCAATCCCTACAATCATTGGCTTGTCCAACCATTAGTTGTTCTTCAAACCATGAATGTTCAAAGCTATAGTTTCTTTTGTCCATAAATCCATCCATCCATGTGTCCCTCCTTTAAACCTTGCAAGCCCCCGCCCACGTATGCATCATTTAAATTATCCTTCCATAAGTCCTATCCTTGCGTCCATCCCTTCCTCAGTCTACCTGTTATATACTTTTTTTAAACTGTATATTTTCATATTTTTTATATATTTAACTATTATATATTCTAGAGACTCTAAGTCTGAAAGTGCCTGGAGTGTAGCAATAAAACATGACGTAAATTTGGATATTGGTCTATATGCTTAAAGAATTTGGTCCTCAGACAATTCAAGATTAAGTAAGTAAATGTTTTAATTTGAGAAAAATCATTTGTGGGCAAGACAAGCAGATTAATTCAGGTCAGTTTGTTTATATAGTGGGAATTCATGTCATCTCAATCTGTTACACCAAGCATGCATGCAGTGACTGTGGCGAGGAAAAACGATTTTAAGAGGATGAAACCTTAAGCTGAACCAGGCTTAGCGAGACAAGCTTTCTGCCTAGGCAGACAAGAGCTCAAGAAGACAGAAGCAGACATTCAAAATGACTATAAGAACCACTTCTACACCATCTACATCTGCCAGGCCAGATGTTGCTGCTATGACTAGAAAAAGCATGGAGAACATAATGTTAGAATTTTAGCTTTCAAATAATGCAGAATTGCATATAGAAGTAGGAAGGAAGCAGAATGATGAAAAGTGGTCTCTTTGTCCTCCTGCAGCCTAAGCCTATAGCAGCATAACTATAGAGTGTCATTGGAAAGGGTTCTCTCAAGCGTACTGCAGTATTTCTGGCCGTTATGCTCAAAAAAGTCACAATTACACTGAAAATCCGGTCAATGCACTTATTTTTTATGGACCCTTTGATTAAACTGGACTTCCTCCCCAGCATATTTCAGCACAGGCATTGGTTAAGCTGAAACTTCTAGAATTACCATGGGATAATGCAGATACCTTTACTTTTAATGAGCTTAAAGGCTGCAGAAACTGTTTTTAAACACATTTACCTCCTTATTTGCAAACTTGAGGGAAGCTGTAAACCCCGCATTATTAGCCGTAATTGGCTCAATTTTTTTTTTGTTCAGATCCCTCTAGGAACTTCTTTTTTTTCCTTCTTAAGTTACTTTTTTTTTTTTTTTTTGGAGACTTTGGTGAAAACATGAAAGCACCAATTGCTCTGAGTTTATAATCTTCAGCGAGTGAGTCGTTAAGGATATTTTGCATATTTTTTTCTTGAATCGGTTGCACCAAACAAATCCTCCCCTCATTCAGTTCTTACACAAACTCATCCACTGTGAGCACCTCTGTTAACTGTCTTTAAGATTACTTTAATAACTTAAGATTGACTGTGTGTTGTTTTAGTTCAGGTTTAAACATCCATATTGAACACTAGGACTTTCAATAATCCCATCTTTAGTTTTAAAGGTATTTTGAATATTTTTAATCACTTCTTGCCAATGTTAATTTTCTTCTCTCTTATGGCTGAATTATCAAAAATATAAATTATGTGATTACATCTAGACATCTTCTGCAGAGCTTTAGGTCAGCTGTAGAATTGGCTCAGCAGTGTGCTCAGTTCACACTGAACTGAGCACAATAGCTCTTAAAAAATGGTGGGAACGCTTTAAGGAAGAGCCTGATTACTTAAAAATCTGCCATTATACTTTTAGTATTTCTATGAACCACAAGTAAACCTTCAGATTGAGAACAAAGTACTCTGTTAGGAACATAAGGAACAATCAGGTCTCTTGTATAAGATAAATCTTGATTATTTGGGGCTTTATACACAATTTTATTTGGGATTTAAGGGAGCAAATGAAGGGAACCAATACTATTCCCAGAACTCTTTTTACTATATTTTGTAGAATTCCTAATGGTAAAGATTTAAAATGGTCCAGACTTGAAACAACAAATACATGGACTAGTTTCCCAGCATCTCTCCAGGATGGTATTTCAAAATTTTCCAATATCTTAAAAATGAAAGAGGGACATTCTTAGATGATGATCTCAGACCAAAAACAATGTTTATTGACTTTTTTGTTGGAGGCCAATTTTTATGCCATTTAGAAGATGTAACATGTTGGTCTTTGTCTTTTCAGGTTGCATATATCCTGCAGGACTGGTGGCTGGTTTACTGGTGAGCCCTACATGTTAAATGAATTTACTCTAAGTGTAGTTAATTCTGTTTTCTGCCACATACCGGTACATGTTGATTTTGTCTCCTCCGCCAGGGCAAGATCAGAAGTTTCAAATACTACAGCCCCTGTAGTCAGCATAAAAAATGGCATTAATGCCTCTCCCACAGATGGAGACATGGATCTCACCTTTTACCTCGGCGTTTATTCAGGTAAACCTCGCTGTTTGCAATCCGTATGCATCACTGTCTGATGCGCCCATTTGACATAGTCCTGTTGTTCTCGCTGCAGGTCTCACAGCAGCTGCTGTGGTCTTTGGTTTTATCCGGAGTTTACTGATCTTTCACGGTTTGGTGAAATCAGCCCAGATTCTGCACAACAAGATGTTCAATGCTGTCCTCCGTACTCATGTTCACTTCTTTGACACTAATCCCATTGGTTAGTGATTCTATTGCTGGGTTTGAATAGAAGAACCAAAATATTCACATTCTACATGTTTAAAAATAATCACCTTTGTTTTAGGAAGAGTTCTCAACAGATTTTCTAAAGACATCGGCCAAATGGACTCCATGCTGCCTATAACATTTGTGGACTTCTACCAGGTGATAATTTCATACTGGATTCTTCTATCGTGCGATTATGTCAGAATATATCATACCAGATATAGTATGAATAACTATAGATCAGGGGTCACCAACGCGGTGCCTGCGGGCACCAAGAGGCCCTCAAGGACCACCTGGGGGGCCCTCTCCGTCTTCTGAAAACGGAACAACTCACTCAGTGGGTTAAGTTTAATTTTAAGCTTTTTAAGTTTAAGCTTTTTAATTATTTCATCATGTTAACTATTTCATCATATTTCAGTGGTTTCAAAATGACAATATTAAAAAGAAAATTAGAAATGAATAAAAGAATAAAATAAGAATAAAATGAGTTTCTTATGGATGAGATTGACTGTAGGTGACCATGAAGTAGCCCTCAGCCTTAAAAAGGTTGGTGACCCCTGCTATAGATTATTGTACATAAAGTCTAACTTACCATTACATTTGAAGGATAAGACATTCTATAACTCCCACCAAATTAATTCCTTTATAGATTTAAATTTACAATATCAGAATAAAATGTTAATCAATAATCGTTAGATTTATTTTTATTGCACAAAAAAAATATCAGCATAATCTTTATTTTCTTATCACTTACACTCTAGTTTACTTCTTAATGCTTTAGATAAAAGACAAACCCTTAAAACCAAAATACCAACACTTTGCTAAAAAAAAAACTGCAACTAATGTGAGGGAAAAAAAAAAAAAAATCTTACATTGACAATATTATTTGAGCTGATTCAAACTCCTCACCCAAAAAAAGGTTTTGTACTCTTATTAGTTTAAAGAAATTGCTTTCAGCCCAGAACAAAAAAAAGAAAGAAAAATAACCTTAATTTGAAGGATGGGTTTGGAGAGGGAAAAACTTAAACTAACTTAAACACTCGGTATCAAACGTGTATATACACCATTAGGTTTTCTATACTTTCTTTTAGAACCAACAATAACTAAAAAAAATATCAACATGCAATAAATAAGAAAAAGGAAAAAACTAGTAAAATAAAACATGAAATAACACAAGTATAGAAAAAAAAGATGGAGGTCACATGGTTGCGAAACAGTTGCTGTTTATTAAAGTTCACATTTACCTTTTGAAAGAACGAATTTTCTCAGATTTTAAAAAGGACATGCTTTCTCTAACCCACTGTGTGCTAGAAGGGGCTGTTATGGATTTCAAGTTAAGGAGGAAATGACGCTTAGCAATTACAAATGTGAAAGCTTTTGTTTCAAGTTCTTTGCTAGAAAATATGGGTGCATTGTTCTGGAAAGCAAGAGATGCAAATGTGGGGTGACATGAGTGATTGCTGAAGAGTCGACCACAAAATGCAAGCGAAAATCATCCAGGATGAGCATCTCTCATCAGTTGATGACTGGATGCAATTCAGTTGTTTTTCTTAACCGATTGGCTGCGTTCTCTGAAGTACAGATTCGTTGACAGATTACGCCATAGTGCGGCGCCGGGGCCTGTTTAGATTGGAAGCCCCCTCATTATGCGGGGAACGATTGCAGCCTTCTTTTTCCCCTGTTTTGAAGGATACCTTATGTAGCCTTGTGAGTCCAAGCAAGCTGGCTGCTCTGTGCTCAGAGGAAAAAGGTAAAGTGCTGTTTAATATAATACAAGTATCTGAATAGTTCCATCTGAAATGAATGAGAATAGTTGCTTTAGATGGTTATTGAGTCAGATCTGTGGCGGATAATGTTTGGTTTATTGATAGCTTTTATCTGTCCCTGTGTAAATGGGTTTGACTGACATTTAAGGCCAGATTATAATATCTTTGCAGTGTCGACTATAAATATATTTGCGACGACAACGGTGCTGCTGCTAAAAATCCTCGAAAATAAAATTAGCCACAGAACAATTGTGACAAGTTTGGCATCCATTCTTTGGCTGGTTTGTGTATCAACCGTTACAGTTGCCGGAAAAAGCTGGACCTGTTTGAATCCACAGCCAAAATTTTATTGGTTTTCTTATTTTCACGGGTCCTTGGAGGATGCAGCCTCTGGAATCGAACACACCCAATGTTTCTTTAAAGTTGCTCGAGATGACATGTGCTGTGAATTGCTGTATGAATAAACAGAATTGAAACATGTCAATAGATTTTGTAAGGAGCTTGTAAATCATATTCAATTCCCAGTGGTAACATTGAAGATTCGGCTGTGGGTAGCTGGATGAAACACTCTGGATGAGCACAGGAAAGAGACTAAAGTGCATGAAAAGCTAAACAAGCAGGGGATATTTATTGCTGCGTTGATGCTTGTTTCGTGCTTCAGGGGCAGCCCGTTTCCATGCAGAGTCTGTGGTGGGTGCACATCAAGGGACGTTGCGAGGTCCTGTGGTGCATTGCACAGCGCATCTGAAGTTTTAAGCTTCCACATCAGACGCACATGTTTGAAAATCTGAACTTGCTTCACATGGATCGTCAACCAGTCAGAAGTTGATTTGGGAGCTGGCATTGAGAAAGTCGCTGCATTGAAACCATTATCTCTGCTACTGCAGAGCTGCCAGCATAAAACCATATAAAAATATATATATAATATAAGGTCTTACACACAACTAGGTAAACATATAAAAACAGGATTATGTATTTTTCCCTGTGCAAATGGAAGTAAGAGTGCGCTGATTCCCTACTAAAATGTTTTGTTACTGGACTTTGGCAAAACAGTTTATAAAAGCCTCCACTGGCATTGTTTCCCTTGCTTCCTGAAAGAGTCCATTCCAGTCGATTAACAGAACCCTTATCAGTCTAAACTCCACTCCATGTTCCCCTGGTTCCCCACAATGTTTTAATGCTTCTCTAAGCAAAAACAAGCAAAAATATCAAATGGCAGCTGGAAAATTAACAAGGTAGCGCATGTTCCTCTGACATCTTATTGTCTACATTTTGCTAAAAACCTTTTAAATGGGCTTTTTTTTTTAAATATAAATAAGCCTTTTATCCTGTTAAGTGACTGCATAGAAATCTACTTAACTCTGCTTTACCACTGCAGAATTCTGACTTTTTTCCCATACTAAACTGAAATAAAATTTAAAAATCAGTTAACTTTTTTTTTTTAAACTGGCCCTAATCCTCTTCCGTACCACGGGACATACAGTACATGAGGCAAAGTGTATTTTGTGCAAGAAGTCATTCAAGCTCGGAAC
>NW_015150462.1:1741879-1751312 GCF_000732505.1 Cyprinodon variegatus | reverse complement strand
GGTTTTTCTTGTGTTTCTTATGAACTTGGTCTTAAATTTTTACTTCAAGTGGCATTAAAAAGTCTTAAAAAGTCTTGAATTTAACTTGCCTTACGCTGTAGGAACCCTGTTACTATAAAAAGGGGTTTTACAGTTATGTACAATAGCATATATATAGATGGGTTTTAATATAAAATGAATAAATAAAGTTTGGACAGAAGCTATCTAAATTAAAGTGCAGTGGAAGGTAATTGCATATTACAGTTAAAGTACTTTATTACAAATGTATATGTAAACAATTGGTAATGTGAATAAACAGTCGGCAGTGCAAATATAAGCAGTCGGCAGTGCAAATCAATATTTAGTCAAGTTGAGTAGTGCAAGATGCATGTAGGAGTTGTTACAATAGTAACAGTAATTTATGTATATTATAATACAGGATAAATGACAGATCATAGTGTAAGTGGTGTTGAATCTGGTGTTTGGAAATGTTATTATAATTGCTCATTTTTTAGTCATGCTTGAAAGATGGACAACAAACTAGAGTAAATCAGCATTTAGCTGCATGTGCCCAGCATTTCAGATGCTTCTGACTCCACTGGCTTACATGGGAAACTAAAGATTTTACGAACCTGACGCAAGAACCGCAGCTGTTCCGGAAGACTGTGGTTTTTGTCTGAAATAGCATCTCTCTGTAATAAATTATAAATTAAAAAAAAGACTAAACGAGGACATTTTATCCGTGGATTGTATTTTACATATTTTAAAGCGTTGAAAACGATGGAACGGAATACTAATCCTGGATCCTCAGGTGTCTGTCGGCTGCTCGGTCAGCTCCTCTTCCATTTTCACAGCCCGTAAATGAACATCTTAGTCAAGTGTTCAGCTACTTCTTTTCACATGCCATACGCTTCATTCGTTCTTTCAAAACCAGTTAGCTAACAGTTTAACTGGTGTCCAATTTCACCCATCATTAAAGCAATGTATGTCTGGGGGGAGAGGAATCGACACCTTCAGTAAAGGCTCATTTTAAATGTTTCTTCCTAACCTAATAAAACAAAATCAGTTCTTAGAAAAAAAAAAAAACGTACCTCTCTTTCGTAAGAAGGTGTTTCTAAATGACTCAACAGGCTGTTCCCCTTGAAGCCCAGTCTGCCTCAGCAGATGGCCGCTCACACTGAGCCTGGTTCTGCTGCAGGTTTCTTTCTGTTAAAAGGGAGTTTTTCCTCTCCACTGTCGCTACAAGCATGCTTAGTGAGAGGGATTGCATTCGACTCAATTAATCAATGCAATCAACTGGTTTTCCTTAGATAGAAAACTTTAAATCAATCCGACTGGATGATCTGGTGAACTGTAAAGTGCCTTCAGATGACGTGTGTTGTGAATTTGCGCTATAGAATTAAACTGAATTGAAGATTTTGAAAGTAAAGTGATTGTAAATGGTCAGATGTGGTGTTTCTCACTATATGTTTTTTTTTTTTTTATCTCAGTTGTTTCTACAGAACGTTGGAGTCGTAGCAGTGGCTGCCTCAGTCATCCCTCTCATCCTCATCCCAGTCATCCCTTTACTCTTGTTCTTCCTTTACTTGAGGCGCTATTACCTCCAAACGTCTCGGGATGTCAAACGGCTGGAGTCAACAAGTAGGTCCGCTGAGTGTTGGAGGAAACGGGGCTCTGTTTTTGCTTTTATATTATTTTATGTCATGTTTTGTAATCATTATCTATTTAATTAGATGACTTAAAACTATTATTTTTCAATCTTTTCAATTAATCTATTAATAAACTGTTAATATGCTCTATCCAGAGCTCCTCAAGTGGAAAAGTTTTAGTTTCACCTGATTTAATTTAATAAAAAATCTTCTCTAAGGAACCGTTGGCTATCAGATGAAAATGTTTTTTTTATCCTAAATGCAAAATGTTGATATATTTTTTTACAAATTGGATATAATTCGTGCTGTAGGTGGGTTGTTCTGTCAGCTAAAGGACTATTTTAGAGTCTCTATACTCCAGTTAACAATCGATTACTAAATTAGTTGACGTTTATTTAAATAATCGATAGATCTTGATTGTTTCAGACCTAGTCTGATTACTGTTACTTTTTGAAAAATATGAGAACTTGACCCAGAAATAAATGCCTGCCTGTTTATATTAGTGGGGTTGTAAAGCGGAGAGGCCTTACAACGACTTATCCGTTTGCTTTGCAGGAGTATTCATTGCTAAATGATTACACCGAAAAAACAATTTTTTTGTGGTGTTTTTTTGCAGCACATATTAATACCGTAATTTTCAGACTATAAGCCGAGACTTTTTTCTCATTTTTCAACCTTGCGGCTTATCTATGGACTTTTACAGCTAACAACCACTAGGGTAATACCTAAATCTATGAATTTTACCATCCACCATGTTGACGTCACATTTACTTCAACACACAAGTACGGTAGCCGCGCAAATGCGGCGGTCCTCCGGAAGCAGACTTCTACCGCGAGTGGTACGAGACAGAACGACAGCGAGAAAGACGGACATTGCGAGCGCAAGACAGTTTGTGTGACACCATCATTATGGAAAACAAACGTACCGGTTAATAAATGGGAGCTTCTATTGCACTAAATTGTAACAGTTAACATATGCAAATATGCAAAATCTGCTGAAATGTTAATAAATAGGAGCTTCCCCAAACAGTTGCCTCTTTCCCGACAATCCTATATGGTAATTAAACATAAAAAACCTGCGGCTTATAGTCCGAAAATTACGGTACTTATTGTGAAAGGGAAGCAAAACTGTGTTATTTCTGTAGTATTTGTTTGCATTTGTGTTCAGTTCTCTTGAATGTGATCCAACATTAAAGTTGTAACCCTCACTGTGCTTCCTGATCATGTGTTTCGGCATGTTGCATAAAGTTAAATACATGGAGGTTCAATGGCATGAAGAGTTGTATGAATAGTTCTGCTTCATTTAATCTCCCCGTGGCTTTCTCCTGCAGCTCGCAGTCCCGTCTTCTCCCTCCTGTCGTCATCTCTTCAAGGTTTGTGGACCATCCGAGCCTTCAAAGCAGAGGAGCGGTTAAAGAAAACCTTTGATTCCTACCAGGACCTGCATTCAGGTGTGATATCACATTTTAAGGGCCTTAACATTCCCAGCTAGAGGTCTGTTTTCTCTGTATGTTGGAGATATAAACCTTTAGGATTGCGACTCAGTATTTGAGTCCTGATTTCCTGCTGTTATTTGTTTTTTTTTTTAGAGGCTTGGTTTCTATTTCTCATGACGTCCCGATGGTTTGCTCTGCGCCTCGACAGCATTTGTTCCGCATTCATCACCATCACGGCATTCGGCTGCATCATCTTCAGGGACGGTGTGTGACTAGTTAATGTCTCACATTTCCACTCAGAGCGTTTCATGCTGAATCTTACGGCTGGCTGTAACAATATCTTTATTCGTCACGCTTTGTAGGTCTGGAGGCCGGGCAGGTGGGCCTGGTGCTGACCTATGCTGTGACCCTTGTAGGAAACTTTCAGTGGACTGTGAGACAAAGTGCTGAGGTGGAGAACATGGTACGTAACTGAAGTAGAGCTGGAATGTCAAATCTAGGTCCTTTGGGCCGATATCCTGCAACTTTTAGATCACCCTGCTCAAACAAACCTTAATCAGATTAATTAACTTCTCAGTTTAAATGAAGTTTCTCTGGAGTCCCAATTATTTGATCCAAGTGTGTTAAAGGAGAGAACCAGCCCTCAGGGACTGGATCCTGATGTCCTGTTTAAAGGCTTAAGATTCCTGAAACCGCTGTGTGTTTTTATGGGTTGCCAGATAGCTTATACAAGCACAATGCAGTCTGTAGCCGTGGAGTAGAGTGAGATATCCCTCCACTTCCTGGAAAACAGTCGGTACCCTATAGGAGGCCCTCTCAGTTGTAGTTACAGCTGCAAGGTATTTGGAGTATGTCCCTGCCCCGTTTGTTTCTCAGTCAGATTAGATCAGGGCTGTCCTAAATCAATCCTCAATGTTTTAGAGGTTTCCCTGCTTTAACACGCGTTATTCAGATAGTTGCAGTGCAGAAACAGTCGGATAAACCATCACTGGAAATGTAGAATCTTTCCACACGGTCTCCATCCTCAGACAGGGGAGTTTCAGGGTTCAAATTTGGAGAAATATTCTCCACTGGAATCAGGAATCCTTTGTTTCAAGTTAGGTTTAGTGACTGGGTTTTATTTTCCCAGCCTCTTCTAAGGAAAATTATCCCACAGCATGATACAACCACTGCCATGTTTCATGAATCATTTTTTTAGCTAATTCTTTACTTTACTTTTTAAAGCTAGATATTTCAAATAAAAGACCGTTTCTTGCACCCAAACCATAAATCTGTATATTTATTTTGTTTGTAGAGGTTTTTACGCTTATACTCTTTTCCAACTGTAATGAATGTAATTCTTCTGCAATCAACTGTTTTTGTATTCCATCTTTATAAAGGATTAAAAGATTGATAAAGAGATCTTTTCTTCCAGCTTTTCTCTTGTATTTTATTTTATTTCTTTCCCAGGCTGTCAGAAGAGTTTCTCATTATTTACAAAGCCCCAATTCTGCCTCCTGTGCCAGTGTAGGCTGGGCTCTGCCAGTTAGACATGTTTTGAATGATCATGTTATGCAACTATGACTCATTCTACCACTAAGAAAACATTTTTAACATTTTGTACCAAATGTGCTTTCTTTGAGGTCTTCAAAGCTAACTCCCATAATAAGCTTTTGGCATTTAACAACAAAGTTATGCTGATACTGAATGTAAAAAAAAAAAAAATCTGTCCTGTTTCCAGATGACTTCAGTTGAGAGAGTGGTGGAGTATACTGAGCTGGAGAGTGAAGCTCCATGGGAAACTAAGAATCGCCCCCCTGCTGACTGGCCCAGTAAAGGGATGGTGACCTTTGACAGAGTGAATTTCTCCTACACTCCAGATGCTTCACTGGTCCTTAAGGACATCAGTGCTACAATCGAACCCAGTGAAAAGGTGAGCCATTTCTTTCCTCATTGAGAAAGTGATGGAGCCTCAGGTGACCATCCGGTTCCTCCCAAACCAAGCTGTAAGCCACAGATTCGAAATCGATTTTTTTTTTGTATTATTTTATATTATTTTTTGAGTTTTTACAGCACCAGTGGCTCGTTTTTTGGACAGTAGGCTGACAGGAAAGAGGGTATGATAGAGGGGGAGAGACATGCGGGAAAGGACCACAGGTCGGATTTAAACTCGACGACTAAAGGGCCGGTTATACTCCCTGCAGCAGTGTGTCGCAGTGAGCTTGACGCAGACATTGTGGATTTATGCTCAATTTGGAAGTGTGGTCGCTGTGGGTCTAGATACGGCCGAGGCGGAGAGGAAGTGGGGGTAAGTTTGTGTGACAATGAACGGACATGGCGGCGAAAAAGAGCGGAGATCCAGGTGGAAAAAGGGTCCCAGCATTCTCACGCACCTCTCTCTTCTAGCGGGTCCAACTTCACGAGTTGTTTCCGCAATTGCGGTCATAAAAACAAATCAAGCCGGCCTCCTATCTGCAGTCACCTACAATTTCGTAGAGGTGCAGCAGAGTGTCTGCAGACAGCCTAGTTTTTAAGTATAAATCAGCCTTAAGGCCTCCATATATGGGTCGTGCAACCTGACCACTGTGCCACCTGCACGCCCCACAGATTTGAATTCTGACCCTTAGATTTCCGGCACAGGGCGCCCTGGAATAACATGGCGGACGAGCAACAGCTCCTGATGATGCACTGCAAAAAATTTAAATCTAAATAAGTATTTTTTTCCTAAAATAAGTGCATTTTGTTTTGAACTGAGTATAAAAGTTTGGCACTTTGCCAATGGAACAAGACAATTTACATTTAAAATAAGAAAAACGGGCGTGCTTTAGTGGCGCATTGTTAGCGCACACGACCCAGGTATGGAGGCCTTAGTCCTCGGCTTGGGTGACCCGGGTTCCAATCCGGCCTGTGGTCCTTTACCCCTCTATCATACCCCCTTTTCGGGCAGCCTACTGTCCATAAAAAAAAACGAGCCACTAGTGCCGTAAAAACTCTAAAATAAATAATAAAAACAATTGCATTGTTTTATTTCAAATGCATGTTATCTAATGATCTTATTTTAAGAATAAAAATACTAATTCCATTGGCAAATCATCTTATTTACTTACTTAAATTCAGGGAAAAAAGGTTTAGTGGAGGATGTTATTTTTTCTGGGTGGATCATCAAAATAAGTGGTCCTCCTAATTGTCAATCATTCTTGAGATTTATTTACGTAAGGCCGCCCTACATGCTCATCCCCATTTTCCCTTGCAGATGGTGAGTCTGGAATAGTGGAAAAATTGCAAATCTTCTTTCGGAAAGTAAGCTTGTTTGAGCGATGCAAACAGCAACTTTTAAACAGAGCGTGCATGAGGAGAAATTGGCTCGTGCACACTCTTGCACGCTTTAATAGGCGTTCCCTCTTGGGAGCGGGTACAGGGTTGTGCACGTGCCTTTGTTTATTAAGTGGAGAGGGCGGGTCTTTTAAAAAAATTGCGAAAATCCTCCACTAAACCTTTAAGAATGTTTTACTTATTTTTAGATTAGATTTTTGTTTTAGATTTTTCAGTGTGAGGGTTTGCAAACAAGAACCCCGAGCAACATCTAGTGATTTGCTCCTTAAGTATAAACACAATCAACAAATTCCTGTCAATCTTGGATGACATAAGGAAGCTTTAAAGCTTCCTAATGTAGTGTTTCGTTGTAAGTGTGCGGGTTGCGCTGTACAGGCCCCCTTGGTTTTGCCAGAACATTAGGTATATGGCCACAAAGCTGCAGATGTTAATATATCTGCATCAATCTAACGTTACACTGAACCTGTGAGCCGCGATCTTCCCTCCGCTCCAAAAGAAATGCCTCCCGATACCATGATGCAACTACAGTCGTGTCTTTTGTTTAGCGTTTGCTCTGTGAAACTGAGCTACTGAGCCTAAATCCACTGAATCTTGTCAGGGAAAAGTTCTGGAATAGTGAATACTTCTTGTTTTTGTCTTGTGTTTCAGTTGGGGATTGTTGGAAGAACGGGAGCTGGGAAAAGCTCCCTGATCTCTGCTCTGTTCCGCCTGGCAGAACCTCAGGGGCAGATCTACATCGATGGCCTTTTGACCTCTGACATGGGTCTCCATGACCTGCGCCAGAAGATGTCCATTATCCCTCAGGTGAGCAGAAAGAAACCAACAGGCGGCACACACAACCGCTAAACCCCCCGCTACAACCGTGAAGCAGCTTTGCGGCTTGTGGGTCTGTAAGGAAATAGGGAGCAGATCAAAGCTGGAAGGAAATGAAAACAAGTTGAGTAACCGTTATAGATCGGTTATTTTTACCTGCTGTTTCGACCCTGCAGGCTGTGGCTCAGGGTTTCACCCACATGACACCAGCTAACTGGATACAGATGGATCCGGTATGCCCTGGAATGTCTATTGGATTTATTAAAGCTGTAGCAGCATCCGTCATCGTTTTTGGAAAGCTGATATTTTACCCTCAGCTAAAGGACATTTAAGGAAGCATCAACTTTAAGTAGAAATAAAACCAGGAAATGGGGAAGGCAGGATGGAGTCAAGCGACAGCAGGAGGCTCTAAAGCTCTGGAGTAGGACTCTCTGTTCCTCCACTCATAATCGAACCCTTCTCACCCGCACTTACAAAACTCTGCTTGAATAAGCTGAAGATGACATAAGATGGACCTTTATTAGTCCCACAAATGGGCAACAGTAGAAGATAAATGTAACAGAGACCTAGCTAAAAATACATTTTAGATATAATACAGGTAACACTTTAAAATAGGGTACACAAAATTGTATTAACTACTATAGAGCACCTAGAGAAGTCAAAGAGAACCAACGGGTAGTAAACCCTATTTACTGGGTAACACTTATTCCAGCCTCATTACGGGACTGCTGCTTCGTTACCTAGGAAACAGAGTACCTCATCAGGAACTAATTTGTTGTTTTACTTTTCTTAAAGAGACATTATGTAATTTTTTATTGAAAAGTGTATTTGAGCCTTTTTGAGTAAAACATAGATTGATGAGCAGACTGACACCAACAGTTCAGCACCGATGCATCTATAAGCCTGTAGCTTATATTCCTGCCAGAGGTTCCTGCCCCATGACGTCATGTTGAACGGGTCCAACCTGCACTGGAAAAAATCGAAACCTAGATAAGTCATTTTTTCTTAAAATAATTGCATTTGTTCTTGGATTGAGGAGGTAAAAGAGACATTTTGCCAATGGAACAAGACAATTTACATTTAAAATAAGAAAACACAACTGCATTGTCTTATTTCAAGTGCATTTTATCCAATTGTCCTATTATAAAAGTTAAAATACTCATTTCATTGGCAAATTATTTCATTTACCTACTCAAAGTAAGGGTAAATACGCTTAATTTAAAAAATGTTTGCTTCTAGATCGTGAGAAAAAGATTATTTAGTTAGTACATGAATCTTTTTATTGCGTTTTATAATTATCTCCTTTCTTTTATCTTTTCTCCTTTTTCTGTTTTTCTTTTCCTGTTCTACTTACATTGCAGTGTCCATAAAATCCATAATGCTCCCTGCATGAATTATAATAAAGCAATTTATATGCATTAATCAAGCGGAACACTATGGCGATAGCCGTAGTGCTATACTTGTGAAAGCAAAATCTTGTCTCTTTTTGGCATCAAGACAATTAATCTTATTACCACATTGCTAGACAGGACACTGTTCAAAAAAAAAAAAAAAAAAAGTTAGTACATGCATCAAAAGCAACTTAGAATTTTTTACATTTACTTATACAAATCACACCATTTTTAATTTATTGAATATGTGGCAGTTTTGATTTTCCATACCTGCTTCAGTTGCAATTTTTCCCCATTTATAGATTTCTGCCTGTGAATAATGTTTAGATTTGGGCGTAAAATGTTATGCAGTGGAAGCCCAACTGCAGAACTGTCTACTTTTTTCACGTGCATAGCTGCACCCGTCCAAAGATAGACAACAAATCCTTGACAGAAACTGCTGCGTTTTTAAATTGCGCCATTATTGTTTACAAGCTGCGAGCGCCTGCACAGAGAGCAGACTTTCTTCCGGTTGAGAGCGATCCAAGTGAAGCTGTTCCTGAGGTATACGGTGCTTTCCTTAGGTGAAAGCCGCTGTACTGGTTCTGTTAGTGATGGAGCTGCTGCCTGGCAGAGGAAGGAAAGGAAGATTTAGGAAGGCCACTGTCTCTACCTGCAGCAGAGCGAGCCTTATGTATCTTGATGGACCTTGATAAAGACGCTGCAACAGCGGCGTAACCATTTAGAATGAATTTAGAAGGAATGGCAGGTGGATGATTGGAAGAAAGTAATAGTAGATACTAGATAATAATAATTTTCTTATAGATAATAATAATGTAAATAATAATCATTTTGTATCGATGCATCGATTAAC
>NW_015150462.1:1736220-1741508 GCF_000732505.1 Cyprinodon variegatus | reverse complement strand
GCGTCTGTGGAGGGGGCGGGACGTCTGGAGCCGAGGTATTGCATTGCACTCATTGCACTGATTCTGTGCAGTATTTTTTGATGCAAGGCCTTTCAGAATCTATAACGCAGGGGTATTATTATTTTGAGGTTTTAATAGGAATAGGTGGAGTGCAACTTTTCTACTTCTGTTATTTTCTGTTGTTTCTCAAAAAAAAAAAAAAAACATTACGATATTACAGCTTTCATTGATTTATTTCAAATTTGAAACATTGTCTAGCCTGTTAGGTGTAAAAGAAACAAAAAAAAACAACAACAATTAATTGAATTGTATCGTGGTGTATTCTTGAGTATCGAAAATAATCGAATCGTTGGGTCGGGAAATCGATACTGAATCGAATCGCCATTATGGGTGTGATTTACACCCCTAGTAGATAGAGGGGGCTGGTTCAGGACCAACTGGTTTAGTTGTTCTACCATCAGTGTTGGACCTGCTCACAACAAACACTGAAAATTTCTCCTCTAATTTTTCTGTTAACAAACCAGTAGTCCCTCTAAAAAGTACCGGTATATTACACTTTAGTGCCCTATTAGTTCCCCTGGTTTCCTTGGTAACTACCCATTAGTTCTTGATTGGTTATTCTATGGCCGTTTCTCATTTAAGAAGAACATGAGTATGGACTTGTGTCCTCACCAAGTATGTCTTTGACAAGAACGTAGAAAAGTGTGGACTTTGGTCAATCGGAACAGAAGCGTACTCGTTACGTCACATTCAAAGCTAGCGTGGAGCTGCACTTCAACTCCTGTTATTAATAGTCTCTAGAAAATGATAAACTATGTTCTTGAATATAACACGTAGTTCTTGAAGTGTTCTGCAGTAGTTGATCAAATGTCTACCTTATTGTAAAGTGTTAACTGTATTTTTACATGATATTTTCTCTTTGGTCTCTTTCCTTCATCTTTAGAAGAATAGAGGTGTGGACAGAAAAGACGAAAGGAAGTAGGACACTTAATGATTCTGAGTTGATCTCCTCTTGTAGTCTCTACTTAAAAATTCAATCATTCACAAAGCAGGTCAAGGTTTCTTCATCCCTAGTTAAACAAAGGCACGAAAAAAAAACGTGACCTTTTTACATAAGGATAAGGAAGGAGAAGCTGGAGAAAAAAATTATAGCCAAGTATGCGATTAGAACAAAGCGGTGGAACCAGATGAGAAACAAGTGGATACAGCTTTAGTCAGACGTGGCAGCTTCTTCTTGCCAGACCGCAGCAATCAATCTTTTTTTTTTCTTTTTTCTTAATATTCAAATGTTTTGAGGTACGGCTCAAAGCCAGTGTGAATCAGCTTGACCCATTGTTGTCCTTATCAGGCACACAGAGGACTGGAGGAAATTTTAATAGTCTAAAACCAATGCAAGGATTTTATTTATGCATTTTACCTCCTTTTTCTAACCCCTCTAAAAAGGAGCAACACCTCAATGTTTGCAGATAAACTGTTGTTTATTTTTAATCTGGTCTAATGAACATTTAAGTTGGTTATCGGTAAAACAAAACAGGCGTCAGAAAAAATTTATCTAAATTCTTGTGGAGTAATTGTTAGGTGTTTTTAAGCATTAATAAAACACTGTTGATGTATTCTTTAGATATTTTTATTAGTAGTAGTTCGGCAGCTAGGAACAATCTGCTCAGGTGTGTTAACATAATTGTTGATCAACAGCGCCCCCTGTCTGATATCTGGAGCAGATCACAGCCTTTCAGTGCACTAGATTTGCCCATGTTTTGCTTTAAAGAACTACAGTGAACTTATTGCCATGGTTGCATCATGAGTGCTGGTGAACATTGGACTTCCTCGGTTCGTTCAGTGCACCAGTCCATGACCTAAACACCGCATTGTGCAACAGTGAAACAGCAACATAAATCAGTTTATAGAACTAGTGCCTGGTAGACTTTTACTATGAGAAGTTACCCAACTGAGGTTGATTGTGAACAACTAAGCAATGT
The DNA here is from genome assembly GCF_000732505.1 of Cyprinodon variegatus. NCBI lineage: Eukaryota > Metazoa > Chordata > Actinopteri > Cyprinodontiformes > Cyprinodontidae > Cyprinodon > Cyprinodon variegatus. Next base: position 1,739,529 of record NW_015150462.1, on the reverse strand, counting down.
TTGAATTATATATTTTTCTTATGCTGTCTTTATGTGAGTGTATATTTGCCCTGAATGAACTCAAATGATCTGTCATCCTGTCTGATGAACTTTGTTTCTCACTGATCTCAAGGATCCAGTATTGTTTACTGAAACGGTGAGGAAGAACCTTGATCCCTTCGGCCAGCACACTGATGAAGATCTGTGGGAAGCTCTAGAAGAGGTATTTAAAGCCCGTTCTCTATTTCCCTCCAATCAGAAGCATAAAATGTAATGGTGGTATGGATCTCCTTTAACATCCCTGCATGTTTCCACCAGGTGCAGCTTAAATCTGTGGTGGAGGAGCTGCCAGGGAAGCTGGAGACGGTTCTGGCAGAGTCCGGCTCCAACTTCAGCGTGGGTCAGAGGCAGCTGGTGTGTCTGGCTAGAGCCATCCTGAGGAGGAACCGCATCCTCATCATCGACGAGGCCACAGCTAACGTGGACCCCGGGTACTCCACAGGAAGAAGCTTTGTGTATGAAGATTGCATGTACAAAACATGTATGCAGAACTCGGCATGTGCAGTAATGCACTCAAACATGCAGTGAAAATGTGCTGCAGATTTCTACTACAATAAACTATAAATCACCAAAAGTGACCTAATAAATGGAAATTTAACTCAGAGCATCAAACCTGGAGTTTTATTCTAGACTTTTCTCCCTGCAGACCTCCGTTATTAGACGCTATTTGGCACATAACGCTTCGGGTCTAGAAGTCAGCGCTCTTAACAGACTGTCATTTTTGCTGCAGGACAGACGAGCTGATCCAGAAAACCATAAGAGACAAGTTCAGAGAATGTACTGTGCTCACCATCGCTCATCGCCTCAACACCATCATAGACAGCGACCGCATACTGGTGAGTCCTTTAAAGCCGCTATGGGGAAACTTTAGTTGCTACTTCTTAAAGGAATAGTACACCCAAAACATGATTAGCCTTCATTTTCTACTCACCCCCATGCTGAACAACACTCTGGAGTACTTTTTTGATATCTCAAATGCATCTGGAGATCTGGGAGGCTTCTTGCTGTCTGCTGACATTCAAATAATGGAGGTCTATGGTGACCGAGACAGAAAGGTCCATAAAAGTCCACAAAAAACGTGTCAATATTCCTCCATACTGCTCGTCCAATGTATTCCAAGTGTCCTGAGTGGGTAGCATCCAGAATTTACTCGAAACGAAGTCATTTAGAATGTTTTTAGAGCATAAACAGTAGTGTATAGGATTTCCTGAAAGCGCGCACGTGCGCGATCACGACGCTACGGAAGCCGGCAGACCAAACCAGATGAAAGTGTGCATTCAGCTCGGCAAAGAACTCATGCTCTTCCTCAACACTGAAGTCCTCAGACATTTTTCTTTTGTTGTTTCTTTCTTTGCACAGGTAAACAGCACATTTCTTCTTCTACGCTTGCATTATCGGCAGAGCAGACGCTGAATGCGCACTTTCGTCTGGTTTGGTCTGCCGCGGTTTCCGTAGACTCGTGAACACGCTTTTGGGAAATCCTATACACTACTGTTTATGCTCTAAAAACATTCTAAATGACTTTGTTTCGAGTAAATTCTGGATGCTACCCACTCAGGACACTTGGAATACATTGGACGAGCAGTATGGAGGAATATTGACACGTTTTTTGTGGACTTTTATGGACCTTTCTGCCTCGGGCGCCATAGACCTCCATTATTTGAATGTCAGCAGACAGCAAGAAGCCTCCCAGATCTCCAGATGCATTTGAGATATCAAAAAAGTTCTCCAGAGTGTTGTTCAGCATGGGGGTGAGTAGAAAATGAAGGCTAATCATGTTTTGGGTGTAGTATTCCTTTAAGACGGGACTTGGTCACACCTTGATTTTACCCACCTTCCCTTCTGTTCTCCTTGAAGGTACTTGACAGCGGACGCATCCAGGAATTAGACCGACCCTTCACTCTGCTTCAGAACAAAGAGGGTGCTCTCTACAAGCTGGTGCAACAGACAGGCGAGGCCGAGGCAGAAGCTCTGCTAGAATCAGCTAGACAGGTGGGCTGGAAATTATTATTTTACTCTCTGCCACTGGGCAGGCGTCTTTCATCTGGATTAATAAAGGTTTTCCAAATGTTTCCGCAGTCTGCTTATGAAACTGCAAGGCTGTGATAACCGAGGCTGGAGGAGCACATTCCCGAAACAAAAGGCTGTCATCAACGTACAAATAACATTTGTACCTCAGTGGAGATAGAAGTAGCTAAAGGTAACATGAAAATACAGGTGTATCTTGATAAACTGGAATATGTTTAGAAGTTTTATTATTATAGGGCTAATTTATAGCACAATTTACAGTCAAATCCTACAGATAAGTTTATGAACTTAAGAGTCTGGTTCTGGCTTACAGGTTATGAAAATCCATCCGATTACATGCGTTTGTTAATCCTCCCAGTTGTAGATCAGTGGTTTGCCACAAAATTCAGCACAGGTGTTACTTAGCAAATGATTTTAGAATCACTGCCCAAAGTGAATAGACTGATAAACCAGACTAAATGAGAGATTAAAGGGGTAATTTAGTCTGGTCCCGATGAATGAGGCATCGGATGATTGTTCATGAGAACAACCTGTTGTTTTTCAAACCATGTCTGTAACGCTCTGACTGATGGGAGCAACTGACTGTGACGTACGAAGCGCGTCAGAAAGCTGTGGGGGAGTTTAAACAAGCAGCCTGTCGGTAAAGCGGCGAATACGTCCTTCTTAAAAATGTAGGAGCGTAGAGACTCTTCCTCCCCAAGTTGAATCCTTCCAAAACTGAGTCAAATGAGAACTGTTCAATAGTTGTTGCCATCTTCCTTGTTGTCGTGCAACTTTGTCGTCCCGCCTTCAAAACCCCGCCTGCTTTGCATCTAGGAATTCAAAACCAATCTCTGCGTTGTGATTGGCCCGCCAGTTCTAGGGCCTGGGGCATTGATGAATGACTTTGGCCGCTGGCGGGTGGGGCTAGTTTATTAGGCTACAAAGTGAAGGTCAGGAACCTGAAGAAGCTGTGAAAATAAATTTATTTTTAGGGTTTGTTAGTCTATGGCTCAGTCCAAACCAGGCCTTTAGCTAGGAATATTTTATAGGTGTACATCTTGGTGCATCACCACTTTAAGCCTTGCATGGCATAGGAGGTCCGGGATTATCCTCCCCTGGAAAGTTGTGAAATGTAGACTCTGTGTCATGTTATTTCCCGCATTTTGAATTGGAATGCAGCTTTTTGTCTCTGTTTCAACACTACTTTTGTCCTGATTATTGAAAATTTGTGCTTGAATATAGGTGGACATTTCATAGTGT
>NW_015150462.1:1734107-1736210 GCF_000732505.1 Cyprinodon variegatus | reverse complement strand
TTCATAGTGTAATGCCACGTTCACATCCCTTGCGCTTTTTGCAGCAAAAAAAGGCGCTGCTGCTTTATTTCTGACGCTGCTCAGAGGACCATCTTTTTTTTTTTTTTGAAGTTTTTACGGCACTAGTGGCTCGTTTTTTCGACAGTAGGCTGACAGAAAAGGACCACAGGCCAGGTTCAAACCCGGGTTGAGGACGAAGGCCTCCGTGCATGGGTCCTGCAGTAAAATAAATCCAGATGCTTCTGCTGCTCCTGTGTTAAATGGCAGAGAGCAGCTTTGCTACATTTGTTGCGATAAGTTGATAAAAAGTAGTTTTAACATATTTTTGTGTAAGAAAGTCCACCTGAAAACATCGTCTATACAATCAGTTCATCCAGATTACCATCCTGCCTTAAAATATTATTTCTCTGTTGGAGCCGCTCAGACTCCCACATAGCGGCGGTGCGCTGTCACTGGGAATCCCCAGCAGCAGCGTCCTCAGGCCCTGTCACCTCTTTGAATTTTTTCCTCTACTGTTGGTCGCGGCTGGTCATAGATGTAAGCGTTTTTCAGGTATGTGGTACAAACTGCAGGCACCAGGATAATAAAAGCAAACATATTTTGCCGCCAGGTTTCGACATTTTAAGTTAATTCAGGCATTAATAAACTGTTTCAGAGGAGTGATCATTGCAATCTGCATCAGTCTCCCTGCCCAGCTTCTCTGATTGGTTGACGTGGCATGTCGAGCAGCAAAAGTTCAATTTTTTCCAACTCCAGCATCGGCTGCTTTGGAAATTTTGAACATTTGAGCATAGTTTCCAGGGGTAAACTTTCCAAAAACAGGGCGTACAATGTATGGCCGTATGCATTGGAACCTCCTGAGGTTTGTAGGTTCTGTATGGTTTCCCACAATCTCTTGGGTGACAGGCGGCATAGCTCACCTCATGGAGGTTAACTTTTTTTTTTTTTTTGGGTAATTCTAATGTGATCGGCTTCATTCATGTGTTTGTTGCTTAATGAAGGCTGTCTGTATTCAGCACAGTAGTATAGAGTACCTTTTTTACCGTCGACCCTGCAAAAGGTGAAAGAATAGGAGCTACAATTGGAGTCAGTCTAAAGCTCTATTTGAGTTGAACTGTAAGCCAGAATCATCAAAATGGTAAATATTGAAGACCTTTATAATTAATTCAAATATTCCATTATTGATGTCACCTAGATACAGTCATATTCAAGGTTAAAGAAGTTATTTCAGCAATTCAATTACACACAAAAAGTCTTTATTTCAGTCTGTTGTGACATTTCAGATTAGAAAATAACATCATGCCAGAAACACTTCTTACTTTAACGAAAATGATTATTATTATAGTCCTTTGTGGTCATAATTTTTCACAAATAGACTCCGAATTGAAGCTTTACTTTTTGAAATACCATGTTCTATCTTATGAAGATACACCTGCAGAGAATTATTGAAAGGCGTATACCAAAGAGTGTTTAACCCACTGATTATCACAAGTGCTGCAGATTCTTTTCAATATAGAGCAGCCATTTTTTAGATCTCAAAAACACAATTAGTGTGGAATAATACCAGCATGGCTGTAATCAGCATAAGATGACCAGAACCATCTCTTTACGATTAGACTGGATTTTTCCCTGAGCTACAAGCTAACTCATGGTAATCCAAGTTTAAGAAGTAGCCTAGCGGTGCTAATCCTAGCTGTTGGCTTAGTAAATGCTGACTTTTCTGTGTACACTCCGTATGATTTACTTCCTATAAGGAGGGAAAAGCTTAGCTGTGAAATGTTCCATTTGTAAAAGACTTTTTTAAATTAGATTCCCTGGTTCTATGTTCAAACCTGCAGCCAGTACAGGGACCAAACGTTTAAATTCCTTAGTTTGCTGTTGAAGTATTTTCTCTGGTTATGACAAACACCTTTTAGAAATGACCCATTATGGTTCCTACAGTTAGCCTGGTGCTGAAAAGATGGAGTTTAAAGGTATAGTGGAGGATTTTCATCAATTTTGGGGAAGATCCCTCTTGTTTTAGTCTTAAAATTTGCTGTTTCCATAGCTCACTGTGTCTGAACCATCTTATCCCAGAATGCTTTATGAGGAGAGCTCTCCTCA
>NW_015150462.1:1701936-1733855 GCF_000732505.1 Cyprinodon variegatus | reverse complement strand
GCGTAGGACGGCCTTACGTAAACAGAACATCCTCCACTATACTAGACTGGTTCACCTTAAACATACAACCAAAGATTTAGATTAAGGCACTTTTGACAAAGCTAAAAACCAGTTTAAAAAACAGACTTTTACTGAGACCTCAAGAGATTCAGGGTTCAGATTTGTTTGCTTTTTCAGTGCAACAGTACTTACAGGTTAACCTTTAACAACTAGAGGAAAAAGACTCGAGTCACTTCTTTAAGGCACCGGCGTTAGAACATAGCCGGCAAATGTGAAGCGCTCTACCTGAACATTTTTTTAAAGCAGCTGTAAGCCAGCAGCATTGTGTGCAAATGTCCGGCTGAGCTGTTAAATGCCACACTAAGGCGACGGCCTCTCTGTAGATCCTGGCCTCCTCGCTGCAGTGGATCAGCGCCACAGAACGGACCGGCCCGTCTCTGTTCTCTCCTGGCATAGAAGCAGCGTCGCATCTCTACGCTCACATAGCCGTCTCAAAGATCACCAAGTTTCCAGCTGCCGTTTCTGCGTGTCCGTTCGGTATGCTGGGACGGCTCCTGCTGTCGTACGCCTGGAGACACGTTCAATGTTAGTTTGGCCTCAGCTTATTTCCAAACCTCCATTCGTTCAGACTCTAACTCACCCTTTTGGCTGCTTCCATTAGCGCCGCCGCCTCCTGCTTTCCAGTCTGCTGCACCATTTTATAGAAGATGCCTTTAGTGTCTTGTAGCAGGACGTAAGGCTCGTCGTATGCGTGGATCTGGCCTGCATCCAGAACCTGCAGAAAGGTGTTTAGGGTCGAAACATGAGAATAGAAGTCCAGTCAACACACAAGAATCTGAACACTGTCGGGTCTATGATCCAATTATTTAAAGCGAAGCGGATCTTAAACTTTTCTTGCTTTACTAGAACTTTTAACAGATGGTAATTCCTGCGTTTGTGAGGTCCTTCGTTGTCTAACCATAAACTGATCTGCAGAGGGATCCAGAGCAGCAGCAGTCTACCTGAAGCCAACAACCTTTGTATTTAAACATGTCTTTTCATTAGAGTATTTTTTTTTTGTACTGCAAAAATGTAGATCTTTAAGTATAGAAATCCAAAGGCATGACTGTTATTCTTTTGTCTAAAGAAGTATTTTCTAGCAGGAGGTGCAACATACAATCGTTTAAATGACTTTAAAATGTCAGGCTATTTTTTTTTAAAACCATTGTTTTAGCTGTTTCTTAAAGATGTATAAAACTGTGATCTGATGAAAAGTGTTTTATTTTTGTGTTGACTGTTTTCCTGTCTTACAATAGCAAGAAAACTGGTCATGGCGACCACAAACAGGCTTAAAACGGAACCTATTGGACTATCGCTACCTAGCTAGTAGTCTGAATAACTTTGCAGTTTAAAAATGTGTAAGGTAATTTTAGATGTGATTAAAATGAGATCTAAAGGCACCTGCTATTCATTCTGACAGCATCCAATTAGGCGTCTACCGGCCACGCAGCTTGCTAAATGTGGATTTTTAGCACGTCAACCCATGTTTAGGAGTTTTAGTAAATTCTGTTGGAGCTCTGATGTATTTAAGCAGCATGGAGGTCCATTCTCCTGCACACATTCCCAGTCAGATGCTAATCAAATAGCTAACCCTTGTTCTGCCTATGCAACTTCTTGGGAATTAGTTGCTTGACTGAATTGTTAATGTCTAGAAGCTGAAACTACAATCCTCCCCCTCTGTGCAGTGATGGCTTTTCTCTTTTCACAAATCTAGCTTCCTTTGAGAAAATAGAAAAGCCATCACTGAACAGAGGAGGATGATTGCAGCTTTAGCGCCAAAGATTCAAAACAAAGGGAAGTTATCTGACTTGAAATGTATGTAGAAGGTTGGTACGTCAGCGCTTCAAATAGAGTTTGCTCCGGTGCAGCCGACAGAATTGAGAAAGACTCCTGGATCAGAGTAAAACTGAGCAAAAGTCCAATTGCCTTCCATTTGAAGCCTTTTGTGGTTATCCTGCACTGTTCATGTAAAAATAAGAAAAACAGCTTCAACTTATTGACTCACCAGTATGCGGTCGCTGTCTATGATGGTGTTGAGGCGATGAGCGATGGTGAGCACAGTGCATTCTCTGAACTTGTCTCGTATGGTTTTCTGGATCAGGTCGTCTGTCCTGCAGCAACCAGAACATAAAATCCCGGTTATGCTAAGAAAAATACTTTTTAATACAGAAGTCTATTCAGTGGAAGAAAAATGCACTAAATACGGCATTGATATACATAGAAGCGGTGCAACCAATGGGAGACGCCATTTTTGATCAGATTAGGTTATGGGGACACTTTTCAGCCATGGAGGACATTAGTAACCTTTGTCCAGTAGGAGACTTTTACTAGGTTGGGACTTCTGAGTGAGCTGGATTTCAAAATCGATGCAGACGTCATTTGTAATTTATTTGGCAAAGCACTTCAAGTAAATATTTGTGCCTTAAAAAAGGGCTAAGGGAGACTTTACTCCACTGAGAAACAGTCCAGTCCCTGTTTTCCTAATCCTTAGTTAGAAACCTCTCAACTACACGCTCTGTATCAATGCCCTACGCCATTACTTCCTGAACTTCCAGCAGATCCTTTCATCATTGGACAGAGAGATTAATACAGGAGTCTCTCTCCAGTGATGAAGTTCATTAGTAGTGGCGTTGAACTTGTAGCCCGTGTCCTGGAGACAGTAGCCCCATTTACACTACCCCTCTGATAACTGAATCTTACCGAGCGCGGTTCCTCACCTTCTAGTGGCGACCTACGGTACTAATGCTCTCTAGATGTAAACAAGCAAACCAACATGGCGGTGCCCGTAACATTCAGGAAGTTAGGTTTAGTTATCATTGTGACATTTCTTTGTTCGCGGACAGTCAGACGAAGAAGGCAGCCTTTGGGAAGTAGATACGGAAAAAGATGGCCTAATTAGGGCTTAGAGACGCATGAAACGACAGAGGTTGAAGTTCACCACACTGCTAAGCAGAATAATCACTGGAAATCATGTGGCACGGTAGACATTTTTGATATATGCCCAGTGTTGAAGTGTGGTCTGCGCTATACGCTGTGGGTCTAGAGGCGGTGAGGAAGCAGAGGCGAGATTGTCCGACAGCAGAGGGACATGAGGGCGAAAAATAGCGGGGATCCAGGTGGAAAAAATGCCCCAGCGTTCTCGCGCACCTCGCTCTTCTAGCTGGTCCAACTTCACGAGTAGTTGTCCACAATTTCGGTCATAAAAACAAAACAAGCCGGCCTCCTGTCTGCGGTCACGTCTTTTGTTCACTGCGACACCTACGCAGACAACCTATTTTCGAAGTATCAATCAGCCTTAAGGAGATGATGCAGTCTGCTCATTCACTCTTTGAGAACTGAGCCAGAACTAAACCGCGCTGATGAACTAGTACCAGTTTAGCGCGGTTCTGTTGTGTCTGGAAGGGTCCGGTTCCGTTTTGCGTTCCATTAACACTCAACAGTTATCTCCGTTACCGTGCTCGGACCGATCTCACCACGGTTTCAAAAGGGTAGAGTAAATCGGCTAGTGTGTGCTGTGACTTTCGATCAGAAACTTCAATGTAGTTTAGTTTTTCCTTCCACTCAAGTTTCCATCAAAAATAGCTGAATGGAGGAACTCTACAATCGGGCGGATTAATCACTGTGAGCTTTGGCCTATTAGTACCAGTGAAGCATGAATAACTTTCAGTCGTCTTAATCATGACTGTTGGCATTACCTGGGGTCCACGTTAGCTGTGGCCTCGTCGATGATGAGGATGCGGTTCCTCCTCAGGATGGCTCTAGCTAGACACACCAGCTGCCTCTGACCCACGCTGAAGTTGGAGCCGGACTCTGCCAGAACCGTCTCCAGCTTCCCTGGCAGCTCCTCCACCACAGACTTAAGCTGCACCTGGTGGAAACATGCAGGACATCAGACGTCATTTCCTACAGCAGAGATCACGGATTAGCGGACCGTGGTCTGGACACCTGCTGGCTAACCCAACCTGATTGAAAACATTTATAAATTACTGCATATTGTCTAACTTAATTTGCACTGCTTCTCCTGTTAATATGGTAAAGCCTTCTGGAGCGTGGCTGCACGTGTTATAAATTAACCAATGAGCTGCTGCTGCTACTTTTAGACACTGCAGGCGAACCTGTGGCAAGCCGGGCGATGAGAGAGCAGAGAAAGTGTGGACTGCTGGAAGAACTGCGGTGAAAAGTGAAATGGCGTGCTCAAAGATGACCCTGCACATTTTGAGTATGTTCGGCTCAACCTGCTGCTGTGAAGCAGGATTCTCCACCATGAACAGAATCAAAAATAAATAAATATGGATCCAGACTCAGAATGAGCTCCTTGATATGTGCTTTAGAATGGCTTTGTCTCTATTCAAACCCAGATTTAAAGCCTTGCAGGGCAGCATAAACCCCACTGCGAACATTAAGACAGAAAAAAGACCACACTGAATTATTATTGTTCCCTACTTCAAAAACAATTTAGATTTTAAAATGGAAACGTTTCATTTTTTATGTGTTTTATCTAATAAGTCAATGTATAACATGGATGCATAAACACCTGCATTTTATTTCAGTTTTAAATTCTGTTTAAAGTAACGGATTATAATTAAAAATGTCTCCGGACCTTTACTGGTTGTTGATTTTCTTTCCTTGGACCCTGCTGATTTTTAAATGCTACACCTGTCCTACAGGATCCGTTCCAACAAGAAGCATCTCCGAGGGAAACTCTAGCTTTAGGCTAAATGATGTAGAGCAAATATTTTGGTTTTGTGGAGGATTATACATTTAAAGGCTTAGAAAATGTAATCTATTTTTTAGGCAAATGCCTCCATCAATCACATCCCTCATTAATCCTCCTGCAAGATGCAGGTCATGTTTAAAAGCAGCTTAAAGGCAGAACATGCTGGTACCGACCTCCTGCAGGGCGTTCCACAGTTCTTCATCTGTGTGTTGGTTGAAGGGGTCCAAGTTCTTCCTCATGGAGCCAGTAAACAGCACAGGGTCCTGCAAACCAAACCAGAGAAAGGACACGGTCAGAGACGGAGGCACCACCACACGCAAACCCTCACAAAAACATTCCCAACACTTGAAATATTTTATTAACAGTTTGGATTTGATAAAGCAACACAGTTTACGATTGTTATGTGGAATAAAACTACTGTTTTCATCTAAAACTTTAAATAAACTGCAGGAGATCTGTGTAGGCTTGGTAAACCTAGGAGATTGTGATACATAGATCATGAAATAAATAGATACAAATTGTATTATATATGTCATTAATGAATGTAGAAGAGTGAAATTCTCTGTATTTTTTAGGGAGATCTGAAATGTTTGAGAAGTAATAATGTTACAGACATGTTAGTCTGTAAAGCGCAAGAGGAAAGGAATAAATATAAAAGCTTCAGTAATGCTGCTTGTTATGCACCACTATAATGCGATCCTACTAGTACTCATACACAGTGTTGGCAGTATCATACTGTGGGGAAGATTTTCTCAACAAGGCTCAGATGTAAAGTTAAGGTTTAAATCCACTCTGTAGGGGAAAATGCACGTATGAAATGTTTTATCCAAAAACATTTACTGATGTTTAAACTCACATTTACACTGTGTTTGAAAAATAAAGGAATTTTCATTAATTCCAGGTTTCCTCTACGTTATTTTTTGTAAATAACTGCAGAGGTGGGTCATGCATACGTGACACAAAATTAGAATTAACTACTTCAATATTGTTCAAATAACCTCAATTTGTTCAATAACATATGCATGTTCATGTATTGCCTGAAAATATCTAATTTTACCAAAAAGACATCAGATTGTAAGGCAACAGTTCTAGATAAAAAAATAAAGTAGATAAAAACTATATTTATAAGCTTGTTTGTAATCCAGGGTGGAATCATCAGCAGCTTTAAGCATATATTAAAAACAGAGCAGGTCTCTATGATGGCATGTGAGGCAGCGTTTAAGGAAGCAGCTACCAGTGCTATTGTAAGGCAGTAACAGTAGAATGACTGCTGCTTTTACATTAAATCGTTTAACTTGCCGAAAACACAGAAAATTCAGTAGATTTAATAACTACCGTAAATTCCAGACTATAAGCCGCTACATTTTTCCCGCTGTTTGAACACTGCGGCCTATAATACAACGCGGCTAATGCATGTTTTTTTTCATGGCGCGAAAAACAGACCAATAAAATTGATGAGTATTCCCAGAGGTGATGACCAGTGGCGAGAAATCCTTCACCAAAACTGGCCGCATGCGAAGGGCATCTTTCACTAATGTCTGCCAGTGGGTTCTCAATGCGTGGAGACGTGGGAAAACATCCAGCATCACCGGCGGGTTTCGGAAGGCTGGGCTGCTGCGGGATGAAGAGGACCGCGAGTGCTCAAGTGAGAGCGACAAGGATGAGACTGAAGTCAGGGACAGCATCCTGAAGCTGTTCCTTTCAGTCACCGAGGAAGAGGAGTTTGAGGGTTTTAGTGCGCAGGAGGAAGAAAATAGTGATTAATGACTTTTCCTGGTTGGCTGCAATGTTCTGTGCGTTGTTCAGTTAAAGGTACCGGTATATACAGCGTTATTTGCGTGTTACGGACACATACCTATATTTAAATGTTACAGGTAGTTTGAAAAAAAAAAAAAAAAGCATTCGTAATATGTACCGTATTTGTTTGTTTTATCATACGGATTAAACGTTAAAAAAATGCTCACGTGTAATATCTTTATTTGTAAATATCTCATACGTGGTTAAACCTGCGGCTTAAAATCCGGTGCGGCTTATAAAAGTACAAAATTGATTTTCTTTCTAAAATTAGAGCGTGCGGCTTGTAATCAGGTGCGCTCTATAGTCTGGAATTTACGGTAATCTTTTTCTTTAAGTGATTAAAATTACTAAAGCTAGCAACACTGGATCATCATCTCCCGTTTTTCTTCACTACCGAGTGCAGAGGAGCTCACTGTGATCAGCAGTAACTTATTTTATTAAATAAATGTGAACATTTCATGATATTTCATTCAATTCAACTCCGATAATATTAAGTGTGCGAACATACAGTATCATATTCTTTGAATTCCTTCTAAAGGTGTGCTGGCTTTTATTTCACTGTGGCGGTGCGACATGTAGTGGAAACAATGGTTTTGTAAAAATTCTTTTTCCACTGCCTTTAACTACCATTACCTCAATTTTAAAATAATACCACTATTAATATGTTGCGTCACTACACAGTGATGCAATTCAGGTAACGGCTAAAACAATTAATTTTAATTTAAGCAATCTAATTAAGACATCGGATCAGAATGGAAAGAATCGATGCGAAGTACGTTAAACAGTTTGGTGATTTCAATGAGTTTATTTAATTGCAATATGTAATTTACTGCAGTTCTTACTTTACTTTAAGGAAATAAAAGGGTGAAAAACTTTCCTGTAAACCAAATAGGAGCCCAGCAAGAAAAGTATTGGAACCAATGGCCTAGTCAAAGTCCAGACCTGATATCAAGAGTATTTAGCTAGAATCAGAATCAGGTTTATTGCCATTGTTAGTGAAGGAGTTCACAACTAGGAATTTTTTATGGTACAATCGTGCAACATGAAACATATAATATGAAATGAGTAAAAAAAGTAAAGTAAAGTTAGACTCTCCATCTGACCTGACTGAGGTTTATTTCTACAGGGGGCCAACCTGTCCGTCTCTGGATAGAAATACAGACTTTGATGAAAAAAATGTTTTGCTTTGCAGAATATATATATTTATTTTTTTATCTCTAATAGTTGTTTGCACTTGATCTCATCCTGAAACATCCGTTTTAAGGCGGATTGAATGTAAGCCAAGATAATAAATTGATATTTTTATTGGTAAAACAAAGCATCCTGTTCTTTTCACTTCTGTTTGTCATAAAATACTGATAAATAAATAAAAGTTTGTGTTCGTTTTAGGTCAAATAATACATGTCTGCCTCCATCTACAAAACAAAGCTATTTTTATTTAGAGCTGATTCATTTAGCAGATTGTTATGGATGCACATCTAACATACAGTGCGCAGCAGTGAGCTCCTGTTACTTTTACTCCTTCATTTTAGTTTACCTGAGGAATGATGGACATCTTCTGCCGCAGGTCATGGAGGCCGATGTCTGAGGTCACCACCCCGTCGATGTAGATTTTTCCCTGAGGTTCCGCCAATCGGAACAGAGCCGAGACCAGAGAGCTTTTCCCCGCACCAGTTCTCCCAACGATCCCCACCTGAAGCACGGAGGAACGTCAGTTTCTGTGCCTCAAAGAAGACGTGCAGCTTCACAGATCAAACATCTCACCTTCTCTTTGGGTCTGAACATGGCCTGGAGGCTGTGCAGCACCTGGGGGCTGTCATCGCTGTAAGAGAAGCTGACGCGGTCAAAGGTCACAAGGCCTTTGCTCGGCCAATCAGGAGGAGGGCGCTTCTGGGTTTCCCAGGGTGCTTCGCTCTCTAGATCAGTGTACTCCACCACTCTCTCCACTGAGGTCATCTGTGGATAGAGATGTTAGCTTAGGTGCTTCCTTCAGAATCAAAACATTTAAATTAAATGCAAACATGATTGTTTCCTGATTCTTGATTTTGAAATCTGATGTTTTTGCCAATTCTGTCAACAAGATGTATATTTTTTTACTTTTCAGGATAAAATTTGGAAAAGATAATATCAATAAAACTGTTTTCAGAGAGTGAAAAGTTGAGTCTTAATTCAATGAACTGTTAAAATGCAAACAAGTTAAAGTATATCAGTTTTATTTTATTTTTTTTATTGAATTCTGAGCAAAACAAAGAAAAAAAACAAAGAAATCCCACACTAAATGCACACATTTTCCCCCCCCATTCCTGTAGAAATGATCACTGGTTAAATTTACATTCATTTTAAAGCAGCAATAAAGAACTTTTCAGTTCTTGTCACTTTGGCTCCCCCTAATGGACAGAAGCTGTATTGTTTTGCCAGCGCAGTAAAAACCATAGCAGGTAAAAAAAAAAAATCCTGATCTCCTGCAGTTGGATTGAACTACATTCCTGTTTCCATGTGAAAGATGAATAGCAATTCATCAATTTGTGTTTGCATATATATTTTTGCTATTGTTCATTTTAGATTTCTAGAATAACACCTTAATCTAAAATTATTGTCAAACTTTGGTTTATTTGTTTTTCTCTAATGTATATAAAAAAGCAGAGATTGTAAAATGATAGTTTTTCATGCTAGTAAATGTTTTTAATGACTTTAATTTAACAATTTTTTATCAAAAATGGTACCAAGTATCTAATATTTTCCTGTATATCGCAATTAAGTATCATGACAACTCTAACCCATAGAAGACTGCATTTTAAAGCTATCCACTTGATACAGGTTTACATAAAAATAAACATCTTTACTTGGCATTTTTAAGGACTCATCCTCTAACATGTATGTAACATGCTACAGCACTTAGCAAAGCCATAGCTCACAGAAAATAAAAAAAAATATGAATAAAAGCCTCAGTAATAACACTGAAAACATAAATAAAACATCTACTTGTTTCCTACCAACTGAGTCACTTACTTCCAGTTCAATACAAGAAGCATTATTATTTCAGATTCATTTTAAGCATTTACTTTATATTTATCAATTCTTGCAAATTTGTTTTAAAAAATGACCTTGTGGTTAAAGAATTTTCTGCACAAAAAAAGTAGAAAAATGATATAAAAATGTTGAAGATTTGGTGAAAATGTTTTGCCTTTGCTTAAAAAAACCCATCAGTTGTCTGTTTACAGATTAGTTTTTGCTGAATATTTTTATATTTCAATATATTAAAAACAAAAACTTCTTAATACACAAAATGGGAGTGATGCGTTTCTTCTGAGTGATTCTGGATTTGGTCAGAGAGAGAAACCAGATCCTAACGTGTTAATCTTATTTTCCATTTCCAGAGGCAGAATTAAAGCAGTCTGATTCCTCTTTTGCGATCATGAAAGGGTATAAAATCCAAAGAAGGGAAGAGTTCAGCACTTGAATTAGATGTCTAACGTCTGCATAAAACTGGGTTTAAAAATAACCAAAGTCTCACCATGTTCTCCACCTCAGCGCTCTGCCGGACGCCCCACTGGAACATTCCCATCAGGGTGACTGCATAGCTCAGAGCCAAACCAACAGAACCAGCATCCAGCTCTGAAACCACAGGACAGAAAGGTTATCCTCTGGCTCCCTCTAGTGGCAAAGAGATAATCTTTAGATTGATGATGTAGAGATTAAAGCCCTCCTTACGATCTCTGAGCAACAGGCACAAAAACGTGGTTATGGTGACGAAGAAGGAGCACATCCCATCGAGACGGACGGCAAACCAGCGAGAGGTTGTCAGGAACAGGAAAAAGGCCTCTGTTCACAATCATAAAGTGTCAGTACTGTGGTGACAACAAGCCACTAAAAAGCCCAACGTTTGGAAAGAGCAGAACAACCTGAGTGCAGATTCTGATGAGCGTCGAATATTTGTTGGAACCTCTCCTCTGCTCCGAATGCCCGGATGGTCCAGAGCCCCTGAAGAGACGACGACAGGTGGGAGAAGACGGGACTGCGGGCTGCAGGGAGGCACAAACAATGTCAAAAAAGATGCAAACATTTAAAAAAAATAAATAAATGTTTGGATTAACACCTTGTTGCAGTACGAGGTACTTACTGGTGGATTCAAGGCGCTTGACCTCTCTGGAGGTCTGCAGGAAGTAACGGCGCAGGAAGAGGAACACCACGAGGAGCGGGACGACCGGGATGAGGATCCACGGGATCACGGAGGCGGCTACAGCGATCACACCAACGATCTGCAGCAACAACTGCTCAGAGACAAGGAGAACAAAGAAGAAAATCATCAAAGTCAAGAAATACTGTGAATGTTTTTTTTTATTGCTGCTTCATGCAACAGACTAGGAAAGTAATGCATATCTCTTAGATTAACAAAAAACAGCACTGGTCCTATTTTGGATTTAGGGTCTGGACTTGGACTAGGACATTTTAACAGATGGCTATCTAATACAGCTGCTAATATAAGTTTTTCTAACATTTATTTCCTGCATTAAAACAACCGTATGGAATGAAAACCAAGCATCACCTGGTTTAACCAGGATAAAACATGTTTGACTGATTAAACTGGGTGATTTATTACAGCATAATTACCCATAATGCAACAGTATTCTTCTTTAACCATAATTGACAAGATTGTAGCTGGAGTGGAGCAATGTTTTCAATATGTCTTTCATTATTTTCCAAATAAGCTCGATATATCTTTAAAAATTTAACACCTGGCTGCTGTCAGAGCTTTTCTTTTTCAAAGAGACGTTTTTCCTTCACTGTTTTTAATCAGATTAGTTTCAAACCGTTTCCTCCCTGCCTATAAAATCAGGCTCTACCCGTTTCTTTCCAGAATGATACGCCATGTTTACACTGAAAATTAGTCTGGCTGGTCAGCCTAGTATAGCAAAGGGTTTCACTTTAATTAGGCTACGTTCACGCCGCAGCCTGAAGTGACCCAAATAAGATTTTTTTGACCCATATGCGACCTGGATCTGATCTTTTCATGGCTGTCTGAACAACACGGATCTGATTTTTTCCAATGCGACCCAGGCTGCTTGGCTGTGTGTCCTGAATCCGATACGAATCTGATCTTTTCAAATGTGACCTGTGTGGGAACGGCCAGGTCGCCCGACAAAGGTCACTATTGTGGGTCTTGCTATGAAGAAGCGGCAAGAAAAACAACAACCATGATGGATGATGATACGGAGAGCAGTATTTATGTTAAACCATCTTGAAAAGATTGTATTTTTATGGTTGGGAAAGATCGCTAGATGCACTCCGGCACTACCCTCCATGTTTACTTCCGTAAACACAGAGCACTATAGCCGGTGACGTCATTGCGTCCTCGACTGCGCATGCGGGACACTTGCGTTGTATGACTGCAGTTCACACAGGAGATCACATACAAGTCGCATATATTTGGAAATATGAACGGCAACGCAAAAGAATCAGATTTTACAAAGAAATCGGAATGCACTGTGAACGTCGCCCTAGTCATTTATTTTCATCCCTGAATGTGTGAAAAAATGTTTTAAAAGCTCGAAATTCTACTTTATTAATTAACCTATTTTGAGAGAAAAAAGGTAAAGAAATACTTTTTGATAAAAGCCTTTTTCCTTCCACTTCAGTTGTGCTCTACTTTTTTATTGGTCCATCGTATAAAATCATATTAAATATTAAAGAGGAATAGGTAAAGAAGTTTAACATCTTAATTTTTCAATTAATTAATACCTGTTTTGCAAACCCAAATGGGAAAAAAAATAAGGAATTTGAAATCTCATTTGAAATCTTACACCTAGTTTCTGAAAATATAAATGAGAATAGTGCGACTACCGTAGTTAGTTAACAATAATAAGCCTGATAACAGGCTTGTGTCGTTACATTTATTCTACATCATGTCGATCACAAGTGCAGGAAATGTCAGACCCCCGGGTAGAACAGTCGGAGTTAAGGGACGTTTAACTTCAGAGGTCAACAGCGTCTCCAACCCTCCAAATTGTGCCAAATGCTTTTACTCTACTATTAGACCTCTACAATCACACTGACGTATTTTGATGACCGCAAAATAAAATTTAAGCATATTTTTTCCATTTTTCTAACATTTTCATCCGGTTACTCATTTCAGCTGACAGTTTTGATTCATTGTCAGATTATACAGAATATGAGAAGTGAGCTCCAGTGCTTCTTTCATTGTGTTTTTTTTTTCTTTGCCTTAGGCACTTAATAAAAATAAGCAAAATCAGAAATATATAACAAAGTATGCGTTCTGCTCCTAAGGTTGCAAAATGCTCTCCTTTATTCAAATTAACCATGCCTTGTTAGAGAGGTAATTTCATTGGCTACATCTTCTTATCAAATACTTTATGAGGCTTCAAATGACGGGACTCTGTGCGTACTTGGCTTACAAACTGGAGTCAGATCCTAACAGAAATTGTTTTTTTTTGTAGGCAGGAAAGTCGAAACAAACCAAACAGAGGAAAAACGTTTGGGGATGAAGCCTTCTCACCAGGACATGTAGCTTTAGCTTTGATGAGCTAACTTTTCTGATAGCATTAAAACAGGCTTTAGGTGGCGATTTTCTCATCATGGAATATTTTTATGACAAATATGCTGGATTGCTTTTAATCTGTGGATCCTTACAGACAATTAGAATATAAACAGTGAAAGATTGGACTAATAATCTGGCTTCAATAGTCCTTCAAAGGTAGGGAGTCATATATGCTCTTCATATTTATGTTTTAGAATGCTGCTATATCTTTATTCATTGTGCTTTGAGGCTCGTTATGTCCATAAAAAAGAACTTGTTTAAATTGGGAATAATGTAAGCACATATGTCAATATTTGCAAGCATTTAACCATTGGTTTTTGCATGCATGTCGTTGACTTGGTTTTAAGGAGGTTGAGGGGTTCGAATAATTTAGCAAATCACCATACCGAACAGAAGCTAGAAATGTAACCAGAGCTGGTGATTTTCACTAGTTTATTCAACGTGCTATCGGTCCTCACCTGAATTAAGTCCGTAAATGTCCAAGGCAGCATGTTGTCCACCTGACCGATGTCCTTGGAAAACCTGTTCAACACTCTTCCTGAAGCGATAAAACATGAGAGCGTTTAGTCCAGAGCCGACGCTACATGAGGTCATCTTTGAATGCGAGGACAGAATCGCTCACCGATGGGGTTTATGTCAAAGAAGCGTACAGGAGCTCTGAGGATGGCGTTAAACATGCTGTTATGGAGGCTCTGAGCAGATTTCACCAGCACCGTAAACAAGATGATGTTTCTCATGAACCCAAACAGGATGGTGGATGCAGTTAAACCTGGAAAAAATAAATAAAAAAAAGGTTCCCCTGATCAGCAGAAGCAAGGACATCCTTTAACCGAGCATGCTGGGACGCGCAGTCAGATTACCTCCATAAACACCGAGGTAGAAATCTAAATCCAACTCAGTCACATTGGATCCGTTCACAGCCATGCTGCTGTTAACGCTGCTGGTTAGCTTGTCTTGCTGTCCCGCCCTGATCAGTCACAATAAGACGATGTCAGATAAAATGTAAGAGTAGCTGTTAATCTCTAGTCACAAACATCCTTACCAGTAGGCCAGCCACCAGTCATTCATGACATATGATACCTAAAAACAGAATACATTGATTATTTACAGGTTATATTGAGATAATTAAACAAGCAAAGTTTTCTTTATGTACCTGAGCCAGGAGGTTAAGCACAAAAACGAAGATTAGAACCAAAATGTTTGCTCCAGATTGCAGGTATTTCAGGTACAGTTTCAGTCCAATGGTTCCTTGAGCTCGAGTCTCCTCTGGTACCGTCTGCACCGCTTCTGCCTGCAAGGGAACATTACAATAAAAAAAATTAATTAAAATCAGTGTTCTGCAGCTAAACCATCTTCAACTTGTCAACTGCATAATATATGAAAACTCTAGTAGGGTTCCTGCTTTCATTGCAACCCCCACCCCCATACAGGAGTGCAGAACACCTCACCTATTCAGCCAGGCCAGCAATTCCCTCTAACGACCCCCCTTTCAGAGACATAGACAGGTATATATTGCAGGATAACAAAGGACGACCCATTCCTAAGGGGCGGACCCGTTTGTCCGGTTCAATTTGCACGTTTCAAAGCCAAAACAAGGCGTCGTTTCAAACGCTATTATTGACATTTTGAACTGAAAAATCTTCCTGGATGGGAAGCGAAACGTTTTCAATTTTTGAAACAAAGTGTAGTAGATTGTTTTTTAACTTTCTGGAGTTGCTCTTAACATGGCTGCACACCCGAAAACAGCACACCACTCTAAACAAATACAGCAATGTCCAAATCATCTGCTCATTTTCCACATTTCTCTCCTTTCCCATCACCACGATGTCTGAAACTTTCTTTAAGCTTTATTTTTAGCCGTCATTTTTAGCCCCAGTACCTGTTGAAAAACCCAGACCTGAATGAGAACAGGCAAAGTCCATGCAGAAAGACCCAAAGACAGGATCAGACTTTCGTTCTGTAAGAAGGCAGTGCTAATGACAGAACCACCGTCCACCTCTGTAGAAACGAGCAGAAAAGCTGGTTGGTGGTAAAAAGAAAAATGTGACCGGTGTGACGCAAAAAGAGTTATTCCCACGATTATTAAGAACACTATTAATCATTTTTATTTACTAATCATCAATCTATATTTAACAGAGTGGGAAAAAAAAAGTGAAATAACGATGTGTGCGGTTTGATTGGCCCTACATGAAAGAAAAATCATGCCTTGCAGCAACAACGTTCCAGGTTCTCTCAGCATGTAGTTTGCATGTTCTCTCTGTGCATGAATGGGTCCCCCCCCCGGTACTCTGGCTTCCTCCCACGGTTCAAAAACATGACTGTTAGGCTAAATAATTAGGTCAGAGCGTGTGCATGGTTGTATGTCTCCATGTTGCCTTGCAACAGACTAGCGACCTGTTCAACGTGCCTTACGTCCTTGTGCAGAATAGTTACTGAATGTTGTATCTTGATTAGTTTAATAAAATTGTGATGTTACTTGATCAATCTCGACTCTGTTTAAAGATACATTTTTTAATTTTAATTGTACCTTACTAGTAAAATAAAATTTAGATTACAAAAAAGGAAAAAAAAAAAGTTAAATAAGCAAGAGTTCAATGAGCAAATTTAGGGGAAGTCTCGCGGATAACATGAGACATGCAGAAATGACTCAAAGCATCTGACCAAACGAAAAGAGGATCTGAAATTAAAGATATATTTGAATTAGAGGCTGCCATGTTGAAAACAACGCCCTCCCAGATAATTAACATTTATCGCTCAACATTAGTTGAGGTCAAAGGATTAAATTCTCTATCCAATTTAAGCTTAAAGTCTGTTTTATGGTGAAACGAAACCAAAGTCATTAGAAGACTCTGTAACGAAACAATAGCTAATGAGGACAAGCTGCTCACAGCTCTCCCTCTTGTTCTGGACATTTATAACCACTAGAGGGCGCAAGAGACCAGTGTGTAGCCCTGTACAAACCGGTAAATGGTCTCCATCTTTGACCGAATGAACCGAGGAGGTATGGGAGAGAGTCGAGTTCTGGGACAGAGTTCTGATCCTAGCAGGAACATCTTGAGGTGGTATTTGCTGCTGATCTTCTTCCTCTTCCTTCTTCAGCAGAGAAGTGAAGTCCACCCCAGAGCGCTGCAGCTCGTTGTAGGGTCCTTTCGCCACCAAGTGACCCTGATAAACACAAACAGTGGAAACATCTCAGCATGTTAACCCTTTTCTTTAACCATCTAGGAGATGAGAAACAAAGCAGGTAGGAAAGTTGGTGCAAAAAAGCTTTAGATCCTTCAGGGTTTGTAATCTTTACCCATCCAGGGTCAGAAATGTTAGCTGATCTGCTTCTGTGAACAAATTTTTCCATATTTTGCAACAGATTCTAAGTAAACCTCGGTCTGGACTTTGATGGGGACTTTGGTTCTGGCTGTTATCCAGCTAGAAGGGGAACCTTGGTCCCGCTTAAATGCTCTTTTAGACAGACAGGGTTTCCTTTTATACCACAGCATGCTGCTGCCAACACTGTGTTTTACTGGCTGTGTTTTACTACACTAAAATCCACAACTTTAACCCTTATCTGTCTGCCATGTTCCTTGGTATGTAGTTTCTGTGGGTCACTATAGTTCAGCAGAGAGCCAAGGCCTCCAAAACCAGCTGAATTTATATGGAGCATAAACAACACCCACATGGACTCTATAAACTAACAGGCAGCTGCTGAAGGCAAATAGCTTTATTGCAACTGATTCATTTTAATGGAAATCTGAAAAAGCTACAAAGAGTAGGAAATATTATCCTGGCCCTGTAACTCCAACTGTAATCGATCCAGGCGCGTCTTTTCCAGACATCAGGCTAAGGATAAATCACCAAAGCTTCTCTATTTATTGGACGCCGTCCACCCACAGCTGGGTTTAAGAGGAAAGTGGAGGAATAAGCAACATTAACCAGCAGGCGGCCTTAATGAGGTAATGAGGCTGTGGGTTCAAAAGCTTTCAGTTTAAAACATGCAAACAAATCTGACCCACAGACGGGAGGAAAAGGTCAGGGGTCGGTTTGAGCTCAGATAAATCTACCAACCAGGTTAGATGTTTGTAAACATCTCAGCCGTCAATAAGGTTCACATTTAAAAGCTGCTTTGAAACTCTCAACAAAACATGTCAACCTTATTTTCCAAAACTGCTAAGCTTCCCTTCAAGCCCTGACCACCTCACAGATCTCAAGCCTTATTTTACAGATGCTTTTCTTTTTACATCACAGATCCAGGCTTTTAAATCTATTCCTCTGTCAATCCAGAGTCAAATAACTGGTGCAGATAAACAGGAGTCAAACAGGACAGGTTTCCTGCAGAGAGCAAATATGCAAAAAAAGAAACAAAATCCAAACACACCTCTTTGAGGACTAGAATCTCGTGGGTAACCAGGATACGAGGTTTGCCCTTCAGAGCCCCACAGATACNGCCGCCTTCAGGTACTGCAGCTGGTGGGTAACCAGGATACGAGGTTTGCCCTTCAGAGCCCCACAGATACACCTGATAGACACAAACAGGAAGCCATAATTAGACATGAAAAGGATTAAACCCTTAATGGGTTTATGGGTTACTAAGAACATATTTACCATTTAATTCAAGCACTAATCTAAAGCATAGGAAACGTATTTATTATTAACCTTCATCCTTGCCAGTCATCTTTTTTTCCACTCCTTTCAAAGGGGAAATTCTTTCGATTTTAGATTAAATAAGTATATTTTTACTCACTAACCAGAACAGGCTGCATTCAAGTATTGTTTTCTGGTCAGAGTTGCAACAAAAATAAAAAAGGCTTTTAGTACTTTAGCTAAACAATAGCCAAGACCTTCAAGAACCCAATAAAAGACAAACGCTACAGTTACATCATGTTCAGAGACTTCCTCTAGCTCTTTCCCGTCTGGGAAGTTCATTGTCCTGCGAATCCATCGTCCTGATTAGTGGAGGCTTAAAGGGAAAACAGCTGAACAGACTGGATAGGACTCACTGTTCAAAGAGGTGTCTGCCAACCTCGGCGTCCACAGCACTCAAAGGATCATCCAGGAGGTAAATGTCTGCATCCTGATATACAGCCCTGAAACAAAAACATAGTTTTAAAATGGAGAAACGTCACTCCTGCATAATTTCAGGATGAGTCTCAGTAATACAAGAATTATTTAAACAGTAAAATTATTTATATCACTCAGAAGCAGAAAAATTCACATTATTAACCTTTTTTGAAGCGGCACAAAGTAAGAAGAAGCCTACTAGGAAAATATGCTCAGAATAAGAGCAGATAATCTGTGAAGGCTTCATTGGAACACGAATGGACAAACAGTGACGAAGGCCGTGAAACGGAGCAAACCACTTAGGGAGAAAGACGCACACTTCAATAAAGGGTTCGTTTATAAAACAACACCCAGGAATTAACGTTAAGGATTTTTACCACTTGCCGAAAGGGCAAGTGACTTTCACATTTCATTTGCCCAGAAACAATTTTTACTTGCCCAGTATAATGTTTGATAAATATAGTTCCTAATATTCATTTTTGTATATATATATATATCAATGAAACATGTTTGTTTTTTTAATGTTTTTTTGTAATTCAGTAAGTTGACAGGTTCCTGGTGTGTATCTGCATGCGTCAGATAATGAACTCAAGCCTACATTACCGTGTTAACATGCTTTTCAAAAACCTTCCTGCACGTTCTTTTCAAACTAAACTTTGCTTTAAACTGTTGTGTGCTTGGAAAAATATTAATTGTAATGTTAAAAATCAAAAAAAAAAAAACTTACACTACTACTACTCACCAATTTAACATGTTTAGCTCTATAACATTTAAATGCACCACTCCAATGTCTAAGAGAAAACAATTTAATGAACATTTTTTAATGTATGACCACTGTAAAGAAGACTGCCATATGATGGAAATATTTACACTGTGCGCATATAATTATTATTATTATCTTCCTAATCCCTGACTGATCATTTTTAATCTAGCATGTATTATAGTATAGATTAAATTAATCATCCAGCTGCTGCTCTGCAGAATTCTCTCCCCAAGAGCTGAATCACGCCATCTAGCGGAAAATCACGGCGGCTTTTTCAAATCACGCGAGAATGTGAAAAAAAAACAAAGATGGCACCGGCAACGCTTGTGGGTCGTTTTCAGCGAATGTTGGTGATTTCAAAGTCATTTTGAGTGACAAATAATTTTTTTTTTTTGCGATCATTGCATTTGCCCGGCGGGCAAATGCAATGAGATTTTTACTCTCTCGACAATAAAAACTACTTGCCCCGGGCGATCGGGCGATGGTTAACATCGAGCCCTGAACACCCCAAACAGGACGGTGCAGTTTTATAAAATATGCACCAATACTGAAAATTTGTCTTGGATGGATAAATAATGTTAATATAAAAAAACTCAAGGTGGTGATCCTGGAACCTACAGGAGGATACATAAAACGTTTTATTTGCCTTACGTTAAGGTTGAGTCTGCTGGTTTGGCAAATAAATAACTTCATACTTTCTCAATGACTTCCTCATATCGTCTTAATTTTGTCGTAAACCTTTTATGGTGCTGTATTTTGCAGCTCTTATCCACAGCTTTTAACATCCCTCAGAGGATGACTCAATCTGTCATCTCAACAGTAATATTACAGTAAACCTGTCAAATGTGATCATTAAACTAAACTTGAGTGTAAAGATGGCCACAGCATCTCTGGAGGAACTGCAGGCATCTGAAGCTCAGTTGGATAAGTCTGAATGGACATTGGTCGTAGATTTTCGTTGAGTTTCCAGAAGAACGTCACAACCATGTCCGTCATGACATGCAAGACAAGTTTGTGAAAAGATAAAAAGAGACTACGTCGACCTGAACGCATCCTGATCCAGTGGAAAGCTGCGCCACAGACTCGCACCATTTAGCACAACTTTGACGTTTATCTGCCAAACTTGTGCAGATCTCTTACGAAAGTTCAACAACTCAACTGGATTTCTAAAAACCGTAGCTCTGGATTGTCTTCTTTAGAAAACACGGAGATGAACACAAAGCGTAAAAAACAATCCACTGGACTTTGTTTCCAAGTTTGAAGACATTTCGATTCCCATCCAAGAAGCTTCTTTAACTCAAAATTTCAGGAAAAGCGTTGAGTTTGAGGATTTATACAGTAGCCCATAAAAACCTTGTTTTTGTTTTGAAAACATGCAAATTGAAACGGACAAATGGGTCCACCCTTTTGGAATGGAGGTCGTTTGGCTTCTTTTGTTAGCCTGCAATGCCCAATTACTGCCTAAGTCTCTGAAAGGGGGGGGTTGTTAAGGGAATTGTTGGTCTGTCTGAACAGACAAGGTCTTCTGCTCTCCTGTACAGGGGTTGGGGTTGCAATGATAGCGGGAAGGGATCAACTCACTACTGTACAACTACTGTATAAAACCGCAAACTCAACGCTATTCCTGACATTTTTAATTGGAAAAATCTTCCTGGATGGGAAGTGAAACATCTTCAAACTTGAAACAAAGTCCAGCGGATTTTTATTTTTTTTTTACTCTATTTTTAATGGCTATGACCTGGATGACTAAGAATCTTCAACAGCATAACAAAGACATTTCAATTTTGAATACTATTCTTTTAACCTGTAATCATGCAAAACTTTGTGTTGATCAACCACATAAAATCACAAGAAAACATTAACGGTTATATATTGTGGTTGTAATGTTTTTTTTTCCATGGCTGCAGCCTGACCTGGCCAGGTTGACTCGGGCTTTTTGTCCCCCGCTGAGCGTGGCTCCTCTGTCCCCGATCACAGTCAGATCCCCGTCTGGGAGCAGCTCCAGGTCCTACACATAAACGCAGCTTATATTAAACCACTGAGGACTTCAATATCACTTGTTGTCAACATAGTCTGAAATTGTAAAGATGATGAGCGTAAACAGGTTAATCTGGCAGTTAGAAACGGATTACAACACAATGACTCAGCAGCTGAATAGCTGACCTTCATATGAAACACAGACAGGTTGATAAATA
Organism: Cyprinodon variegatus; assembly: GCF_000732505.1. Classification (NCBI taxonomy): domain Eukaryota; kingdom Metazoa; phylum Chordata; class Actinopteri; order Cyprinodontiformes; family Cyprinodontidae; genus Cyprinodon; species Cyprinodon variegatus. Next base: position 1,712,736 of record NW_015150462.1, on the reverse strand, counting down.
GCAAGTCAAAGGTTATACAATTCATTTAGGACCTTCATGGCCATCCATGCTAACTCATTAATCAGGATAGTAAACATTAACAACCCAACAGACTTCAGTGGACAGAGTCTGGGGCTAAATGTATCACTTTTAAAAGGTTAAAAAGAAATTAAGTTATTTTTACATATGAGCAGCTCTAGTTTCAAAATGCCTTTTTTTTTTTTTTTTTTTTTTTTTAAATAGAAAACTGAAGCCATTTAGGTTTTAAGCAATCGACTCAAAAAAAAACAGGAAACTAAAATATCTAGAATATAATTATCTTGAGCGAAATCAAAAAGACAACATGACACATCAAATAGCTACAGATGTATCATCCAGGGAAAGTTGGCAGCTTTCTAAAGAAACAATTAAAATGCTTTCACTTTATTATGCAAACATAAATTAAAATATTTTCCTTTTACTCCTCAATAAGTCATTTAAATAAAAAGTTTTAAGTATATTAAAAGTAGAAACAAAGCCTTTAATAATAATTTATATATAAAAAAGTGCATTTATTTGAAACAATGAGTCTCAGTTTTTGTATCTCTGCTTCTGTCTCCTTGAACCCCAGTCGGCCTCGGCAGATGGTCGCTCACTCTGAGCCTGGTTCTGCTGGAGGTTTCTTCCTGTTAAAAGGGAGTTTTTCCTCTCCACTGTCGCTACAAGCATGCTTAGTGTGAGGGATTGTATTTGAGTCAAAGAGCCGATGATATCAACTGGTTTTCCTTAGATAGAAAACTTTGAATCAATTTGACTGGATGATCAGGTGAACTGTAAAAGGCCTTGAGATGACATGTGGTGTGAATCGGCACTATATAAATAAACTGAATTGAATTGAATAAGTGTAATAGAAAAAATAAACCTCACCCTTTTCAGAGCACAAGCTTTGATGACTCTTTCATACTTCTGAGGTTCTAGATCTTTTCCGAACAAGATGTTGCTGCGAATGGTTCCAGGAAACACCCAGGGCTGCTGAGCTGCGTAGGTCAGCTGACCTCTGACTCTCAGGTCCCCTTTCTCTGAAGGGAGCTCACCCAGGATTGAGCTCAACAGCGATGACTGAGAGAAAATGCGAACGCAAGCATGTCAGGAGACAGTATTTGCCCACCAACAGACTTCTTTCTTTTTTAAGGAACTGAAACATTCAATATTAAACAAAAAGAACCTGAGATCATCTCAACACTTTCATTTAGGGTGAAGCTTTTCAAACCTGTTCCAACAGGAGAATCTAATTGCTTAATTCATTAATTAATTGTGTTTCAATAGTCTGACCCAGGCCTATTTACAGCCACATCAGGACAAATAAGCAGGAAGCCAGTACTTCTTTACAGCACTGAAAATCGAAGGAAAAAAACCCTCACCTTTCCAGCTCCAACTGGTCCAATAACAGCCAACAACCGATTAGAGTCCAGGGAGAGGGAGATGTTCTGCAAAGTCGGAGCATCTAAATTCTGGAGGAAAAACAACTTTGTTATATTGGCTAACTTCATCACAGTCCATCTTAAACAGCACAGTCTACTTATGTGACTTAATTTTTTTTACAAATACGCCCAGTAGCTCGCTCTGGTTGCATACAAAGTTTTTTTCTGAAAGATAACGTCCTGCTGGTGTATTTCTTCTTATTTTTGTGCCTTCGTTTTGCTCAGTTTGTTACTAAATGAAGGTGTGGAATCAAAGTGCGCATGTTCACAGGGGGGTGAACAATGAAGCAGCTTAGTAAAGCTAGCCAGTTAGCAACTCTAAGCTAGGACCAAGATTCAGTGGGGAAAATGCTAAATAATATTGATTCCAAGAGGGATAAGACTGGAATACAGAGTGAATGTTTTAACATCCACCTCATTTTGGGTAATTCTCGCCTACTTTTCATACCCAAATGGAAAAGCAAATACCTTAGGAACTGTAAGCCAAAATTACATGCGCAATACATTATTTGAAAGCCAACACCCTCTAGTTTAAAATTGGGTGAGTAGAACACAGACCAAGCTGCATCGGTTCAAACATGACTCAAAGTTGTTGTTGTTTTATTCTCTGCAATGATAAGTCTTTTTTGAACAGCAGTAATAAAGACATTCTTGAGCTGTGGGGTTTTGAACGTTTGGTGTCAGCTTGGAGCGGCGCGCAATGGCTCCAACTGCTGGTGTCTGTTTTTCTCTTTAACACAAGCCTATAATGCAGTACCCCTTTAAATAAACTACACACTTTCGTTCGAAAGCTTATTTTTTGGCTACAAAGCCCAACACCCCACGTGGTTTTAACCAATAATAGAGAATAATAACGTGTCATATCGCGCATCACTGGCTGAGATTTCGGGGACTTATATCTCGCTCAAATCGCGTCATAAAAATATGCAGACACTTGTGTGTTGTACATAAGAAGACGATGTAAAGAACCATACCAAATATCGCGGGCTAACAACCAAGGAAATAAGTATTAAAAGTAAATATTTGCAAGATGCTGAGAACAAGCTATGACCAGCTAACTTCTCTGATGTCAACAACCAGACGTTAGGGACAATTTTCTCATCATGGAATATTTTTATTACTATAATGCTGGATTACTTTTAATCTGTGGACTGTTATGGATGAATGGAGTATAAACAATTGAAGACTGGATTTATAAAACGGTTTATGGATGCCTTCAAAGGTATGTAGCTGTGGCTGCTTTGTTTGTTTACATTTTGGCATGCTACTATATCTGTTTTATCTGTGCGTTCGTGGTTATATTGTGGAGAATCTAAGCTTTCCAATGATGTCCAAGATGTCTATATTGGTAAAATTTTACCGGTGGAATTTTTTGCATTCTGAGTTATTACCACACTTAACATCCACTGAGTCGCCGGTTGTCTTAAAGAGGTTAAAGAAGTGAAAGTTTCAGAGGTGTTGAGTGGAGTTGATGGATGTGAATAACTCCTTCCTTACAGACACTGAAGCGATAGCAATGTTATAACAAATAGATAAATTAGATTAGGTTTGATGGATGAAGTTTCTTTCCACTTGATGTTAAATGAGGCTTTGGGAAGGATTCACTAAACCTTACAGCTGCAGTAAATCGGCTTATTTCATTCCTATCTGTTGGTCTTTTACTGCAGCAAGCTGTTTTTTTTACAGTGAGGCATTGCAGGACGGTCCAGTTCTATTTAATAGTGGCCACCTGGCTCTTTAATAGTTCTTCAGTACTGCAGGTAGATGGAGCAGTGATTGTTTGTCACCCACTGCTTCATTAAAAAGGACTAAACACTATAAGGACCAAGCCTTAGTGTATATAACTTTACTTTTTCATGATAAAATGGTATTTAGTTTTTCCTATATAGGCACATTACCTGACTATGGTGCTTTAAGCTATACTGAGAGCAGATAAAGGAAGAGTTTTAGGAATCTAACCTTGTCCCAGTAGCAGGTAAGATCATTAATCTCCACACCAGTATCCTTCTTCTCGTCCTTTGACAGAATGGAGCTGTTTTTTTTTATCTCATCCAGCAGCAAGAACTCCTATAAACAGGAAAAAAAGAAGAATTATAGATAAAATTCACCCAAATAAACAAAGAGAAAATACTTTAAACATTTACATTGCATACAGGAAGTTAATAACCAGGATTGAACAGAAATATATGTCCATGAATTCTTATCTGAAGGATAAGACTGAGTACATTTTATCCAGTTTCTACATAAAACCTTTAAACATTAAAAATCAATGTCAAATGTTTCGGTCCCCAGTTCGCTTAGCTTACTGCTGTGGTTGAATTTTCCCAGCACTGATAAAGGTTAAACACCGATCTATTTTTAGAGCAGTGCATTATTGATGCAAGCTGAGAACCGATGAAACATAATAGCTCTTAAGATTCGCCTGAAAAACCTTTAAAAATAAAACCAACAACAGATGGTTTAAAGGTCGTTCTCCAATATGTAGCATCTTGTGTTTGACTCCTAAGCTCGACATTACTCAGCACATTTATGCAGCCTGCTTCAATTTAGCAGAAGCCTTTAGATTTTCTTCTACAGCCTCAAACTTAAATTTGAGAAATATAAAGCAGAACAAAAATCATAAATTGCTTTAAAACAGAACAAAATTTAACATTTATACTGTTTATATAAGGTAACTAATGATTTTGCATGCAGGTTAGGGAGAGGAATAAACAGAGGGGAGCCTGAGAGGAACCTAGGAGAAGCTGCAGAGATCTACAGTTCGAGCGAGATGATCTATAAAGGGAAAACAGACCTGGAAGAAAACCTGTTTGAGGCGGCAAAAGAGTTTAAGCTGGGGTCGATTTGCATTTCTTAAGCATATAAAGTGTGTTTATTAACCCTCTCCAGGCAGATGTTGCATATTTGCAACAGCTAAATGCCATTTAGCTAATTACTTCACATCCATATTTTAAGAGCTTTTGTTACTCAGAGGTACAACAGAAGGACTTAGTTGTGCATTTGCAACAAACAGTTTCTCTCCAGCTCACCACATGACACCGCTTTTCTATGCACCAATTTCGTGCAAGTATCACTGCCAATTTCCATTATTTTGAAATCAATACTACATAAGATGAATCATGAATGTGTATACAGGGGTTGACGTTAAGGATTTTTACCATTTGCCCGACTTCCACATTTCATTTGCCCAGAAACAATTTTTACTTGCCCAGTATAATGTTTGATAAATATACCGTAAATTCTCTAATATAGGCCCGGGCCTTTATTTCACTCAAGTGCATCGCGGTCCAGGCCTTTATTGGATAGAGGCCAGTATTAGAGACAGGCCTCTATTGCTATTTGAGCAAAACAGACTACCAGTGGAATGAATAAAAATGAGATTTTGTGTCTATTTGAACCTATAAAACACTAGGTTCATTTATTGAAAAAGTACAGTTACCATGTCTCGCTTGGTTTGAAGTAAAAAAAAAATATAAAAATCCTCCAATTCTGTTTAATTCTCCTCCTCAGTTTCCTCCTCCTCTTCATCTCTCCCTTTATTCTCCTCATCACTCGCGCTGCTCCTCCTGTTCTGCTGCGTGTCTGTTCTCTTCCTCGCGCAGACGGGCAGCAGCAGGGCTTGTCGTTCAGCTGCGCAGGGCTGTGGTACTTGTATGTTACTTACTACCACAAGTATAATGTTGAGGTTTGCCCAGAAAAAACGTTTATAGCCCCGGCCTGTATTAGAGACCGGCCATTATTTACCTCCTCTGACAGCGAGACCGGCCATTATTAGAGACCCGGCCGCTATTGGAATACAGGCCAATATTAGAGAATTTACGGTAGTTCCTAATATTCATTTTTGTATATATATCAATGAAACATGTTTGTTTTTTAAATGTTTTTTGTAATTCAGTAAGTTTACAGGTTCCTGGTGTGTATATGCATGCGTCAGATAATGAACTCAAACCTACATTACTGTGTTTACATGCTTTTCAATCCTTCCTGCACATTCTTTCCAAACTAAACTTTGGTTTAAACTGTTGTGTGCTTTGAAAAATATAAATTGTAATGTTAAAAATCTAAAAAAAAAAACTTGACAGGTTAAAAACTTAAGATAAATCACAAGATAGAAGTCAATGTCACAAAGGAATAAGTTATTTTAGAGTCACAGTATGTTTATACAAGATAATACTATTAATATAATGTGACTTTTCTAGAGAATCATTATACATAGTTATTTTATACAGGGTTTCCACAGTCTTACATAATTTCAGAATTGCCTGACTTTTAACTGACTCAGGATTAGTTTTCCCTGACAAAATAAATGCAGCAACAAGACAATAATAATAACATAACAGGTCACCAATTTAACATGTTTAGCTCTATAACATTGTCTAAGAGAAAAAAATTAAATGAAAATTTTTAAATGTATGACCTGCATCACTGTACAGAAGACTGCCATATGATAGCGCTTTTAGCTTGTTTGTTGTTTTGGTAACTACATCAAAATTACCGCTAGGCGCCGACTGGGTCGTTTTCAGCGAATGTCTGTGATTTTAAAGTAATTTTGAGTGATAAATATTTTTTTTTGCGATCATTGCCCTTGCCCGGCGGGCAAATGCAATGAAATTTGTACTCTCCCGACAATAAAAAGTACTTGCCCCGGGCGATCGGGCAATGGTTAACATCAAGCCCTGGTATAGATATGACACATAGATTTTATCTACTCTGGGTTTTTCACCAGAGGCACCTCAATTTCAATGTTGTGGATTTGCAACGTGTGCCCTAACAGGTACCAATGGATGCTACATGCTTTCTCTACTAGTTTGCCTATATTTAGAGCAACAGTTTAACAGAAACAGCCTTAAAGAGGTTTTCAGATTTTGGTGGAGAAAAGGTTTGAGAAAAAGTTGTCTCTAATTTTGTGAGAGAATTTATTTTTTTCGAATTTTGTTCTGTTAATTTTTTGTTTGCGACATTCTAATAAAGTTAACGTTCATATCAGACTCAGTCTTCAGTGTTAATTTACCACTCCTGGCCACTGTTGCAAATCTGCAACATCCCAGAATCCATTGCATGTGAAGGTCTCTCTCAAAAAAAAAAGTCTGAATTGTATATTACTAGCCCATATGATCATTTTCTCCAAATATCTCATTTTTCCTGCAACTACAAATTAATTTGAGCCTGAGAGGGTTAAGAGGCGAGGGACAGGCCAAATGATTGCCACACTTCAGCATTATTTATTTTTAAATTTCCTTATGTGCTGCACTGTTTTTCCATCAAATAAACACTGAAGTCTGTAGGGATATTGTTACAAAAAGTAAAGCAATAGGTTTAAAAATTATCCTGAAAAACTGGTCTGATAAGGTTTAATGAATTCATTGCTACAACCACAAAGTTTGCAAGTAAACAAGGTTGAACCTTAGAAGACGTTCAATCAAGGTTCCAAGTTAAAAGCTCAACTCTGTAATAACTTTAGACATTTAACAGTAAAGCAACCTCTTGTCTCCAACTGAGGTGTTTTTATGGATGTTTTACTGCAGCAGTCAGGAGGCCACATGAGTTTATCGGGTATAAAAACTACAATGAAATCTGGACTGGAAGATAAGACATTTAAAGAGCAGAACATCAGACCTGAAACGGTGACTAAGCAGCGATTACATCAGAACTGTAGCAGAACAGCAAAGTCAGCCATTCTTGTTTTTGTTTTATATAAAACCCTAAATAATCCAGCTACATGAGACCTCAGAGATCTGATCTTTTTCCTTATGTCCTAAACAGAGCACTCTGCTTGCGATCTGCTGGTTTCTAGAAATTCTAAAAGCAGAATGTGAAGCAGATCTTTATCAGGCTCCTCTCCTGTGGAACTAACTTCTGCTTTTAGTCCATGAAGCAGACACTCTTTCCACTTTTAAGACTAGGCTTTATATTTTTCATACAGCGTAACACATCTGTGCATCTCTAACTATATTATTATTCATTTAAATTAATATATTTTCTTCAGTAGAAGGAAATTCTAGATCTGTATTAGTGAAATGGGCCCAATTCACAGGGGCATATCTGTACCATTCTACTTCTACAATAAGTTTAAGTTAGATTAAAAATCTCTTGGGTAGAAGGAAAGTTTAGTCCTTTATGAGCATCTGTTTTTTAATATTAAATGAAGTAAATTTTAATCCCTAGAGTTGGAAACACAATTTTCTGATTTTAATTACTGCCTATTCTGACCGTATATTAATCTCAAGTTGCCTTTTAGGATGTACATGTGCATATTCATACATATACTTACCACTAAAAATCACAGCAGAGCTCTGCTATCGGAAAAGTATTGGGATCTGCAGATATCCGAATTCATTATCTCTATAGTTATGCTCCTATAGGCCTGCCACACATGACTAAGATGTGACTTCCTGCTGATGTTTTCTTTAAGGGATCCCATCTCATCCTTTGATGGTGGAGATCATCTAAACAATATCTCCATTTTTAATTACCGTTTAACAAAAGACTTTCAGGGCTTGTGCTCTCTTAGCAGTTTCAAACCTTAACCTGAGAACTGAATACTAAAGAGTTTAGTTCTCTTTATTATTTATGCTATTTTTTCCCCCTTTCCTCATCTTTCTTTCCTCTGGATTAACCTTGAATGAGTAGAGCGCCTGAGTAAACGAACTCCACATCTGTTCGTCACCTAAACATCTCCATCTCTCCGTTTTGACCTCTTTAAATTATATTTGACATGACCACACCTAAACTCCCCAAACTCTGCTTTTTGTCTCTCCATAGTAGTAACATCTGGCTATTCTCGAGGGGTGAATCTGTGTGGCTGCTATGGTAGAGATCTGATGCTATATAGAAGATCCATTTGTTAGTGAAACTGTCCCTTTCAGGCATATTTTGGCTCAGCTTTTACTGCGATTAACTGTATGTACTTCCTTTCACCTTCTAACTTTAATTCTCGCTCAGAACCGTGTTTCTCTTCCATATGAAGACACCAACAGAGCAACTAGCTTTTAGCTTTTCTCTCAGGTGAAAAGTACTTCTGGGTTCACTTAAGTGCGTGGCAAAAAGGACAGAGCAGAATGGCTGAAAAATGTATCACGATACCCTTTCATATCAGTCATAAATACTGATTTAGGAGTTCTAGATATATCGTATTGACAGACGAAAACAATGTTTTTATTTTTATCTTAAATGCTAAATAATATATATATTTTTTTACAATTTTTATATAATTACTGCTCTAAGCGGGTTGCTCTGACAGCTAAAGGCATCTTTTATTGTCTCTATATTCCATTTAACAATTAATAGATTACTAAATTAGTTGATGACCATTTCAATAATCGATTAATCCTAATTGATCCTTTCCTCTGCCTACATCAACCAGAATACCATGTGGTTCTGGATCAGAGTTCCATAGAATTACTGAACATTTTATCAGATTTTTTTTATATTAGGAGTGATCAGGTTATCAGATTTATATTCCAGCCCTAGTGGCAGATGGCTGTTCACACAAACTGTTGCTATATCATTCTTAAAATGAAGGATTGATCCAATGTAATCACTGTACTACTGCTGCTATGTGCTCACCCAGGGTGACGCATTGGATGACGTGTCTTGTGAACAATATGAATTTTAATTTGATTTGGCCAAAGATAAGTGTTTTGCACCAAACTCTGCATTTAAGCTAAAAAGAGCAAAACGATCTTGATCCATGAGGAAATCTATGCAGCAGACAATGTCGCCTCATCATCATCTGATACATTTTTGAATGCTATATACTTTAGCACTATACCTGAATCCTCCGGATGCTGACGCGGCTCTCGAACAGCTTTTCGATGGCACTGGGGAAGAAGAGCGTGACGGTGAGCCGCACCGCTGAGTACAGCGACACGGTCACAAACACGCGGCTGGCAGAGATGGTGTTGCCCAGCAGCACGTAGAGGGTGAATGTGACGAAAACGATGATCTTGCTAGCACAGAAAAAAGAGGCCATGTTGAGACCTCGCAGGTAGGAGCTCTTCATGATCTTGGAGATCTCCTTCCTGGAACAACAAAGTTCAAATAATCAACAGCGGTCAGAAGTGACAGAAAGATCATAGAGCAATGCCGTGGATTATAAACTAAACAAATGTGCTTGTAGAAAATAGAATAATAAATAAAAAATATATACACTGAGTACTGGGTATTCAGAGTCGGGTATACCTGCAGGGGTTGACGTTACCACTTCGGGCAAGTGCCTTTCACATTTCATTTGCCCAGAAACAATTTTTACTTTGCTTTAAACTGTTGTGTGCTTGGAAAAATATAAATTGTAATGTTAAAAATCTAAAAAAAAACTTGACAGGTTAAAAACTTACACTACTACTACTAACTAATTTAACATGTTTAGCTCTATAACATTTAAATGCACCACTTCAATGTCTAAGAGAAACAAATTTTATGAAAATTTTTTAATGTATGACCACTATACAGAAGACTGCCATATGATGGAAATATTTACACTGTGCGCATACAATTATTATTATTATCTTCCTAATCCCTGACTGATCATTTTTAATCTAGCGTGTATTATAGTATAGATTAAATTAATCATCCAGCTGCTGCTCTGCAGAATTCTCTCCCCAAAAGCTGAATCACGCCATCTAGCGGAAAATCACACAGCTTTTTCAAATTACGCAAGAATGTGTACAAAACAACAAAGATGGTGCTGGCAACGCTTAATTTGCAAGAACAAGTTGTCGTCCAATGCATATTAGCATTGCTTCAAGCAGCAGAGGCAGCCACTTTACATGCAAAGTCAATGGTTGACGCCCATCAAGGAGGATCAATAGGTCCTTCAGCCTTCTTGACCCATCTGAGCACCTGATGCAGCGCCTCATGAGATTCTGAGCATCTGATGCTCTTCAGAAACAACAGATGCTAGAGTTGGAAAAATTAAAATTTTGCACCTCAATGCGCAACATCAACCAATCAGAGAAGCTGATCTGGGAGCCGGACACAGCACTGCTGATGCAGATCACTATGATCCCTCCTCTAATACAATTTATTAACGCCTAAATGAACATAAAATAACGAAACCTGTCAGCAAAATGTTTGCATTTATTATTCTGGTGCCTGCAGTTTCTACCACGTACATGAAAAACGCTAGCCTCGTGAGACCATCCTGATATCGCAAGCTTTCAAGGTTTCGCTTGCAAATAAGTCTGGGGACTCTCCGTTAAAGAAAAATTGGAGCCGTTCACCAAACGAACGTCCAATCAGCGTTGGCTTTGAGGCGGGTTGAGGTGTGATGCAACGAGAAGCGCGACAGTTCAGTCTAAAGAACATGGCGGCTTCAGCCGATGAAACTAGCGTTAGCGTGGCTATAGGGCAAGTTTTATCG
>NW_015150462.1:1697086-1701926 GCF_000732505.1 Cyprinodon variegatus | reverse complement strand
CAAGCAAGTTTTATCGGAATTACAGAGTATTTCTTCACTGAAAGAAGAGCAAAACACTGCTCTGGAGGCTTTTCTCAGAGGAAAAGATGTTTTTGCTCTTCTCCCGACTGGTTTCGGCAAGAGTTTGATCTATCAATTGGTTTGTGGTTGTGTTTTCGTCGTCTCTCTGTTAGTACGTCATATGCTTCGTTGATCTGATTGGTTTATTTGGCCCATCTACCACCAACATAGGCCAATCAGCTAACCAGTATTTTCGCCCCTTCCCAAAATTACTTCAACCAAAGGTCTCCAGATGGATATGCGGAGACAATCCAGCAAATCCATCTGGCGGAGTCAGGTTAGAAAAACGCTATCATCTAACTCCAGTCGCCATGAACAATAAGGAAAAACCCCACAGCTGCTGCAGGGGATTCCCAGTGACAGCACACCGCCGGTATGTGGGGATCTGAGTGACTCCGACAGCGAAATAATATATTAAGGCAGGATCGTAATCTTGATCGACTACACATTTGATGTTTTGAGGCAGACTTTCTCACTTAAAAACATATTAAAACTACTTTTTACCAGCTGACAACAGCAAATATAGCACAGCCACTCTGTGTACAAGCATAAAAAATGAAGCAGCAATTTCAGATGAAGATTGGCTAGATAAGTGGAAAACAAATCAGACATCCCCCAATTCACGGATATAGAGGGAGTTCACATGGAACAATCTAATACGATTTTTTATCATGCCTAAAGTCAAGAATAAATATAACGATACAAACATGGGGTAGTGGCCGAATTGTGGATCAATGAATGCTCTGGAACTGTCCTAAAATTGTTAAATTTTGTAAAAATGTACATGAAACTGTAAAGAAGATATTGGAATATGATATTCCTATGAACAGTGCAGTGCAAAGTACAGGTAAAAGACAGGTATCTGATTAAGATTTTGTTGATAGCTAGCAAAAAAGCTATCACGGGGAAATATGGACAGGCAGACCCCCCTTGTCAAGAACAATGGACTGGAATAACAGAAGAAATCTACATTATGGAAAAGCCGACACATCGTCTAAGACTTCAACAAACTCAAATGGAAGCAAAGTGGAGGAAAAGGACAAGATTCAAGACAAAAGACAGCGACAAAGATTAAAAAAATAAAGAAATAAACTAGACGGGACAAAGGCGAAATAGATGAATAGCTCCCAAGTGAAAGCTCTATGTTACGTTGAGTTTAATGTATAATGTTCATGTACACTGTATATGTAAAAAAAGTGAAAAATACCAATAAAAAGTTAAATGTTTAAAAAAATTAAGCAGCAGGTGCTTTTTGCTGCTCAAAGCCCATGAGGTGTGAATGTAGCACAAGGCAGCATAAAAGGTTCAAGACAAACATTGAAATGTTTTCCAGCTTAATCAGTGACAAGGCAGGAAAGCAGAGTGCCTCCCGAGAGAGCAGCATATATTTTCTGTTGGTAGGCAATAAGCACTCTCCACTTCAGGTGGTAATTCAGAGCAAAGTGTTCAAACCTAATGTAACCCTGAGGTTTTAACACCTGAAAATGAGCAAAAACAGCCGAGTTCACAAGACCTGTTGGAGTCCAACGTTTAATCCATTCGTGGTTCAACAAACCTGAACAGAACGGCTAAATCTGCTCTTTGGCACATAATCTAGTATAATAACTTGGCTTGATTTAGATTTAGACTCAAAGAGTGTGTATATATCTGAGGACTGTCAAAAATATTGATACTATGAAAAGTACAGATATTTATATGCTGTATCCAGATACTAATTTGACTTTATCAATACAAATACTTAAGTTTTTCTTTTTGCATATTTTTGCTTTTAATTTAGATTTTTTTTTTTTGCACCTTTACATATTTATTTGCAGACTTATCACAGATAACAGTATCTGTGATTCTGTTGATGCACACAATGAAAGGTATGAAGAGTATTTTTTATTTTTTTTTTCCTGAAGGTATCAAATATTTTCTTGGGTTACAATATTGAGCTTGAAATCTTATCATTGTGACAGCCCTTATATCTAGTAGGGATGTTGTCAATGGATTGGCCCGTGTTCCCTTCATTTTAGGTGAGCAGCGATCAGTTTAGGGCAGCAACTAACGATTATTTTGCAAAATGATTAATCTGTAGTCTTTTTTTTTTATTAATCAATAAATAATGGGATACCCAAGGTTTGTTAAAGAAAACTTTTTACAAATTAAACCAGGTGAAACTAAAACTTACACTTGAGGAGTTCTAAATAGAGCAAATTGACAGAAGAAAACATATTTTTTTATCTTAAATGCTAAATGTTTTTACAATTATGATACAATTACTGCTCCAAGTGGGTAGATCTGTCAGCTGAAGGCATGTTTTAAATCTCTATACTCCAGTTAATGATTGATTACTAAATTAGTTGATTATTTCAGATTAATCGTCATTAATCAAGTCAGTCATAGATTATTAGATGCTCAGATGTGTAACCGATCTTATCCATCAGTCTTATCCTCCTCTGCAAAGCCATAAAGTCATAAAAATCGTCCAACCTCAATGCTTTAAACATTCCACTTATAACTGAGAGCACCACCTTGTGCAGTTAAAAACAAATGTATATTATTTTTATAGCATTATTCAACGTTTTTCAATGAAATAACATTGGTGTATTGAGAAAAAAACAATAAAACCAGTATTGGTGAAAATCTAAATCAACAATTCAGGCTTTTTGAAGAACGGTGATCAGCCAGAAAACTACAATCGGTGCATCAATGATATCTAGATATGGCGACAAACGTGAAATGAGAAATATGATTCAGGCTTGAGGAGAAATAAAGACTTAAGTTTAAAAAAAAAAATCAAATCAGTTCACCAAGTATTGATTTCTTCACACACTAGGAATCATTTACAACATACTCGCAATATCATCACTTTTCAAGAAGGATACTACAACGAAAAACTGTACGTGAAGAACATTTCTACGTAAAGTAACAGTAAAACAATAAACACTCCCACACTGCATGAGCTTTAAAACCCAACAAAGCTGCAGCATCAGCAGGTTCAACTCATAACTTGTCTGATAAGAGCCGCGTCCAACTTTGTCATACAGACAAACATGATCCTGTTAGATTAATTATAATCTAAAACTCTATTGACATGAGTTAAATCACAGATTATCTGCTGTAAATAAATAAGCAGTAAATGGCTAACAGGTAGCAGCAAAGGTTTTCATAACCTCTGGTTCTTCATAGACACAAACAACATGTCCAGCTTTGACCGTCCACGACGTTGGGTTTTGTTTTTACCTTCTGACCTCAGAGACTAGAGCAGCGAAAGGTTTCTCCCAGGCGTACATCTTGATGATCCTCATTCCTGACACTACCTCGTTCATCGTCCGGATTCGGCTATCTGTTAGAATGGCGGTCTTACTCCTACAAAGAAAGGTGAAGCTGTGTTACTTTACAAAGTTTTTCCAATTCATTTTAATTTTATGTGGTAGAAAAACAAGGTAAATGTGAGGTAGAATAAAAACAATACAGGATTTTTACGTTTTTTTTTTTTTATAAACGCAAATCAGTCACAGCTGCAGGCATTTTAAGAAATCAACATTTTTGCCCATTCTTTGCATCAAAGTTCGGCCTCTGTCATGTAAGAAATAAAGCATTACTTCAGTTCCTGCAATAGGTTCTGAGCTGGATTCTTCCATTTTCTCTATTCCTCCTGAAAACAAGCATCCCTACAGTACACTCCAATCAGCACCATATTTCATCCGTGTGTCAAGATGAATCTATCTTATCTTTAGTTTAGCTTTTATTGCATACCAGCCAAATGAGCAAATTGTGCATAATAAAATTGTCCTGTGGGGAAAAAAACTGGAAAAAGTCAAGACTACTACTTAAATAACTTGATCTACAGCGACTAAGTTCTAGTGAATCCTCCCCAGAACATCAAGAAAAAAAGCAAATTCATTTTCCTACTAAACAAAAACAGGGGTAATACATCAAAGTTAGAGATACTTTGATTAAATACAGTTTTTAAAAAGTCAGAGGCTAAAACATTTTCCCATACAAGCTAATAATGGTCATTTAATTGGATAAGAACATCTGAAGTGGCAAAAAGCTGCTCAGTATTTACTGTGTGATGGAAGACAGAATTAAACTAAGGAGGAACCCAATGAGATGATACACAGGTCCTACCTGTTAGACCAGATGTTTCATACTTCACCTGCTGCCAGGCCATTTAATCTGTTTAGATTAAATGGCCTGGCAGCAGGTGAAGTATGAAAAGTTTGGTAGGACCTGTTAGACCAAACTGATAATGGCTTTTCATGCTCGTTCCACATGAGTTCAACTCTGGGTGGACCTACTTCGAGTTGATTAAACTAACTCAGAGCAGCAAGAACTGTAGAGTTTCGAACCTTCTACTAATGAATACAGAGTTGAGATTTTGAGTTCGAATTTCTTAAACCTGCTTTGTGAAAACCCTATCAGCCTTTTTGATAGCAGATATCCAATCCAGTGCACTTTGAATAGAACCATTATTTCTCTCTTTACACAACTTATTGGTTAATAAATATTATAGAGTAATACCTGTGTTGATTTGTTACTTTATTTTAACAATGTTTATATCAAGACCAAAGCATTCGTTCACATGGAAAGATTATTTATTCAACAGTTGAATCTGATACAATCAGATTTCCACCAATACGTTCAGCCCAGGTGTCGTATTGGGCTGGAAAAAAATTGATTGGTGCATCTCTAACCTGAACACCTCAGTAGCTGTAGCTTCCAGGCAGCAAAGGACCCCCAAACTGATGGTGAGATGGAGCGGGGACCCCCTAATTATATATATATATATATA
>NW_015150462.1:1690949-1695462 GCF_000732505.1 Cyprinodon variegatus | reverse complement strand
AAAGACAGCTATAATTAAGTCATCCCACAGCAGAATTTTAATACTTAACATAATGTTGCAATAACTCAAGTATGTGTTTTGTTTTAACTGGTTAAACCAAGTGAACTATTTAACAGCAACACCTTAAGGATGAAGGTTCTTATCCGGCTGCGGTATGTGTTATTTACCTGAACTTGGAGAAGAGTTTACCAAACATGGTTTGAGTGGGCATCAGGAACAAGAGGACCACCATCCCCGCCAAACAGGAGGGGCCAATTTCACCCCACAGCAGACCCACAACTGCAGCTGCCTGAAGGGGGCCCACCCACAGGAAGTGCAGGAATATGGTGACCTGGAGGTAAGGATAAAACATTTGGCTTAAAAATGATTGGAAACGACTCAGACACATTCAATAAAGTTTTTAAAAGCCTTTCAACGAGGCAAGTGTCTCCTTCAGCCATTAAACAGTGATCCCTGCTGTCCGACAGACCCGGATCTAATCGTGTATGAAAGCGTGAGACTGTGTAATTACTATCCAACCGCTGCCAAGAAACCAAACACCCTCAAGAAACAGAGGCTTTCACAGCGTGCTCTGCCCCTCCGATTAAAACGAAACAACATTCCTGAGAGACAAACAGGATTTGGTGTTCAAAGTAATTAGATCTGTAAATCCTGCCTGAAAAAAATGACCTACCACAGCCTCTGATGAACACATCTACAACCAGTTCTGACAAAAGGAGAGGAAGCCAGAAAAAAGATAAAATATCATAACTTTGCATTTATGAGCCAATAAACCTTTTATGTTGATACTTTGCTTAAATGGCAACTCATTCCAAAAGTTAAGTCCTCAGACTGCGTTTGTGTAGCGTGATCATTTGGGTTTCTTACAAAGGGCAGCATAAACCAAGAGTCATCTTTTCAAGAGGACATTTCATTACAGCACCTGAGGACCACAAAGTAATTTTTAGAGGCTGGCCATTCAGAGGCTGTATCCAAGCATATTCATAGGGATGTCCCAGTCCGATATCAGGCAAAAAAACTATTGGATTATATCAGCCTGCATCTAAAATGTCTGATAAAAACACAATGCTCCTGTCAAAAGTTTATGTCTGCTGTTTTTCATACCCATTTTTGCAAACTATTGTTCTGTATTTGAGTAAATTCACTTGATCAAACCTTTTCTATCATTCCCCACTACAAGATAGGTATTAAAAGGGGTGTATAATTCATGCTGATATCGTATCGTGTCATATCGGTCAGGTCATAAAGGTTCTAGATCAGCTTTGTATCGGAAATTAAAAAGGTTGTATCGCAACATTCTAATTCATAGAAGATTTAATGGAAGGAAAAAGTTTGTTAGGAAAAACGATGACTGAAGCCTTCAGACAAACGGGTTGGAGTCAGGAGCTACAGAAATATCCTTCACGATAGGATAGGAGCTTTTATATGGGCTTAAAAAAAAAGAAAAAAAAAAGAACCAAGTTGCTTCCCAGTGACCCGAAGTCCTCTTTTAGTAATCAGAATCCTGAACCTCAGAGAATCAATGAAGAACGGCCAAGAGGAGGATAAGAGACATCAGACCCAACAAAGCAGGTGATCTGAACGGTGATATCAGAGGAAAACTGGCTTCTGTTGGACTTCAGCAGAACCACAGGCTGACCCCCTTAATGCCTGAATGCATTTACGCAGAAATACATACAAAAGGAACCCCAACTAAGCATTGAGAGCATAGAACCAAACTTTTAAGAAGCCTGACATTTCTATTTAAATTATTATAGTAATCTTTTTTTGCCCATATATATGTTGAGACGATTTTTGGGCTTTAATTATCCATAAGCAATAATCATAAACCTTAAACAAAATAAAGGCTTAAAATATTTCACTCTGTAATGAGTCTATGTGAACTACCATGGTTACATGAGGGATAAAAACCCCATCAAATGTATAATAATCAAATTTCTTTACTTTTTAACTAATTTACCCTAATACATCTATTTTTTACTACCGTATTTTCCAGACTATAGAGCACACCTCACTATAAGCGCGCCCACTAAATTATATATATATAAAAAAAGCTGGAAACATACATATATTAGGGGCACAGCTGATATCTACTGAACTGTCTCCCACCAAACCTGTAGGGGGAGCTCTATATGTAGCCCCTAGAGTAGGAAAGAAGACGAATGCTAGCTCATGTTAGTTTGTTGGCTCACAGCAGCTCTTTATTTCAGCTCTGCGGAAGCTGAGCCCAGTCTCTTCATTGATTCAGCAGCTTTAATGCAGCAAATAATAATCCGTTTTGCCTGCTACTAGCACGTTGTTGTGCTAAATGAAAATTAGCCCCTTATTTTTTCATTTCCAACTTTGACTTCCCCCTCTAGCTATTAGGAAAAATCCACAGAAAAGCTGCACCTTCTTATAAGCTGCATGGTTCAAAGCGTAGAAAAAAAGTGGCAGCTCATACTCCTGAAAATACGGTATGTTCCTTTATTCTGACATCCGTACCTCAATAGTTTTTAATCAGTACACAATTCCATACAGACTTATCTTTCAGAGCAGTTTGTTGCAAAAAATAATTGAGCAATTTTTAACTTTAAACATTTAATAATTTTACAGTCAACAATTCTAATGCATTTTCTTAGAAATATACTCAAGAGCCAATATTTTTTGTGTGGAAAACCGATTTAGTTTATTGTGGCTTTATTCGTACAGCCCCCTTTAATCTGACACCCCTCAATAAAATCAGGTCCAATCAATCAAATGCCTTCACAGTTCCCAACTTTAGTAAACATTCCTCCTGTGGGAGGAATAACAAGGCAGTATTATGCTGCGGGCTAACCTTAGTGCTAATTTTGTTTTTGCTTAAAAACAATCTAAATAAAATCCATTACAATTTCTGGCAAAATGTGGAACATTTTAGGTCATATGAAGAATTTTACAAAACCCAATGAATCAGAAGATACAGCAGCACTCATTATTTTTATTTCTTCAACAAATAAAAAGTCTTTTACCTCATCAAACTTGTTAACGTCATTGGACAAGAGGTTGACTATCTGGCCTGTGGTGGTCTTTCCCATGGCTGAACTGCTCAGACACAGAGCCTTAGAAAAATAAACGGAGAGAAAATGAAAGCTGTTCATAAGTAATAGTTATATGACAGACATGGATACTAATGGGATTAAATCAGCTGACTTTGTTATTCCTCACCTTTTTATAGATCATGTGACACATGGCCACTCTGATCTTCATGCCGGCCCTCTGTACGTAGTAGAAGTAGAGGTGATGGATCACCGCTAGGCCAATGGTGCAGATGGAAAGCCCCGCTGCATAGCCCAGAGTTTCGTATAAAGCCGTTTTATTATCTGGATCGTAGTTCTCAAAGTACTCAATCACTTTTCCCAGAAAAACTGGCTGGGTCACTCTTATGGTCTCCTAATTTCCAGGAAAGAAAACACATTAGTGAGAACCTAGAAGTATGTTCTGATTTCTAAATTCAATTAGATTCAATTGAAAAATAATTCTGAAAGAGAACTAAGCATTTCTGGATTTTCAACAACAAACATGGCAAAACAAAAACAACATTTCAGATGTTTTTGGGTGACCTTTTTTTCCTCCTTTCTCTTGTAAGACTATGAAATAAAATGTTCACAAAATATCTGAAATGTGGATATTTTGTTTCTAGAAATATTGCTTAAAGAGATGGGCTAAACCAAGAACTTTATTGGAGAAACAAACACAAAAAAAGACAAAGTACTTGATGGGTTAATAGACAAAAATCACGGATCACTGGGTGGAAATATATCGTTTTATACTAATTTCCCAGTTGGATTTTGAACCCAGAACATTTCACAAATAGACCTCTAACCTCAAAAAGTGTAAAGAAACCCAGCAGTCCATAGGATTTCCAGTAGCACCGTATGATGACTTTGGTTAGTCCTGGCGTCCGCATCTCTTTGGTCGCTCTCTGCACCTCCCGATCCCAATAGCTGCAACAGACAAGAACCCAGAATTCATCCAATCAGGTCTCATCAGTCATTACATGAAGATAAGTTGAGCCTTGCATCCTAGTCTGCACCGACATTACTGAAAAAGAAAGGAATCTTAAGTTACACCATGTGAATGGCAGGTTTAAACACATCCACAGTCATCAGCTCCTCATAATGTTGGAGCAAATTTCGATGACTGATCTGAAAGCAAACCTTATTGTGGAGAATATGAGCGGTTTATCTTCTTATGACTCTGCATCATTTGTTTAGTTATACCCTTTCCCACTGGCTGAAAAACCTGTTTAAACCTGGGAACAATCGACTTTTAGTGGCAGTGGATCAGCTCACTGACGCGTGTCTACCCGGGTCAAACGAATCGGTAAGCGACCTGCGTTAAAAATCGCCTGGATATTCTTGTGGGAACATTAGAACCAAGTTGATCCGCTTAATTACGTGATACCATTGAGCGCAACATGCGGACGTCAAACACACGGCGCCTGATTTAAAGAGACGAAACAACCCAGTTTACATTCCATCAACATGGTGCA
>NW_015150462.1:1685118-1690402 GCF_000732505.1 Cyprinodon variegatus | reverse complement strand
CCCTACATGTTATGAATGAGCGCAACATGCGGACGTCAAACACACGGCGCCTGATTTAAAGAGACGAAACAACCCAGTTTACATTCCATCAACATGGTGCAACACTGGTAAGAGGGAATCGGACAGATAAAATAGTGAAACAAAAAAGCACACTTAATATGCACTGGCTTCCTTACATGTTTCTCTCCATTGTTTACTTTCCTGATTTCAGTCACTCTGGTGACATCATCAATGCTAACACATGGTGGCACCAGACACGCAGCTGTCAGAGAGTGGTAAGAACCAGATTTTTTTTGCCAGTGGGAATGGAGCCAAATGTCTCTGAGAAGCAGTGACTCTACTTAAAGCTCCCTATTAGGGATGGGACGATTTATGAAAACCGAGATGATTAAATTCAAAGCAGCAAAACATACGGAAATGATCCAGGGTTTCCGCGGATCATTTGAAATAATTACAATCCATTATTTTGGGGGGATTTTTTCATTAATTTCATACATTTTTATGGGATTTCGTTGTAACAATCAACATATACCGAATCGAACCGAAAACCGTGACCACGAAACCGTGAATCGAACCGAACCGTGGATTTTTTGAACCGTTCCACCCCTACTCCCTATGGATGATCCAATCACTAAAGCTGAGGGGTTTTTTTTGTAGGGGTTACGATCCAAATTCAAGGCAATAAATCAGGGAAGTAATGCAGCCAGATCAGTAAATTCAGAGTTCAGTTTTTTTGGCTTCACTCTTCCTTCAGCAAAAAACATCAAAGTGTGTAAAAAAATGCAACCGTCCGTCTGAGTGGCACAAGAAACTTCAAAATGACAGTCTCAACTCTGCCATGTTCAATACATTCATACAGTTTGATATACATTCTTCTGAAAGGTTTTTTATTTAATGTCCATTTGGCATTTAAACCAGTCTAAATCACTTTTTGTCCTGCCTTTTAGCTCCTAGTACAAATTATTTTACCCCTAATAAAAAAGCTGATTATTTGGCTTAAGGCGAGAAACCGAAAGTTTAACTTTGAGGATATTCCCACAATGATCCGCGACATTATGATGATGTGCCTATTTTCTGTTAATTTGTCTGAGCTGCAAAGACAGCCTGGAGTGATTTTTTTTAAAAAAAGATACACTAAACAAATGACTGAGTGAAAGATAACATTTTCATGCTAATTTAGGGTGAAATACGCGCTTTCGAGGTGAACCGCAGTTTGTAAAAATGCTAAATTTGTACCCTTTTTGGAGTCTGTGAGCTGCTCCTTTATTCATGTTTAAGAACAGATAGGTTTAAAAACTGAGCTTGAGTCAAAAGTTTATACCACCTTGCTGCAAAAAAAACCTTGAGGCAACTAATTATCACCATAACCAGCCAGAAATAGAAATACAATACAAGCCAGAGTGCTACCATACAGGTGCTGATATATATGTGGTTCAAATGTTAATGGGGCTGTCAAAACTCACTGTACCCAGGTAAAAAGAAAAAAAATTAAGTTTAGTTAAGAAATCTGCTTAGCTTTTACAAACAATAATTAGAAAATAACCCAAGCTAATGTTAAAACAAATAAAAACAAACAGTACACCAGCGGTTCAAGCAGTTCAAGACTCATCCTATCTATAACATCCTACCTTTGTGAATAGTGATTTTCTGTGGTTCCAGCGACCAAAACAAAGCTACGGAGCAGACTGGACATCAGGAGCACACTTTGTCACTGTCTCTGATTACGCCTAGATGGGACCGGCTTGTTGTTTTATTTTTATGCTGTTTGTATTTGATTTTATGCCAGTCGTATCATTTTACTTGATCGTATTTCATAACAGATCAAAACTAATATTGGTGAGTAGAAGAGGATGTAATAACGTAAAATCAATGGCCAATGTAAAAAAAAACAAAAAAAAACGGTGTTCCCCTTTAACTAAAGGTTACCTGTTCCTGCTTAAGCAAATCATTTAATAAAACATTATTCGGCCAAATGATGTTTTATTCACCTCATGGATTTGCATTGTGAATTGGTTTGAAAACATCCAAATTGCTCTAATTTGGTGAAAAGCTAATTTGATCATATACTTTGATTTTCAAACACAAAATCCATCTAAAACTGTATAGTTTTCAACCATGTTTTCCCTTCCTCTTTGTACATGGTAGTTTAGTTTCACTAGTTTTAGTCAAGAGTTTTTTAACTGAAATATGTTCGACTTGGAGCTGAATGATTTTTGTTAATAAACTAAATATTTTTAACAGAAGATGTGGTGAATTTATTCCATGTATGTGCAGAATTATCTGTTTGACCATGATTTAAACTCAAATCACTCTTTCACTTATTGTTCTAACACACAGCTGGTAGGGTGTGTGTGTTCATAAACAACGTGTAGGGTAATAAACATCTTAAAATATCACCACATAATATGAATTCTCAGCTGGCTGGGAATTGAATATAAAAGTTATTCACAACAACCTCAAGTGGAAAAGTTTTAGTTTCACCTGGTTTAATTTCATAATAAAAAAAAAAAAATCTTCTTTAAGGAACCTTTAATTCACAAAATCTGCATCACACTGATGACACCAAACCAAAAAAACTGCATATGTATACCATGTATATTTATGCTCTGAACTTCAATGTGGTTTTGCACCATGTTTTTTCCTTTTTTTCCCTCCAAGACTGTTTACATTTGATCACTGCTGCACTTTATGGAGTAGAAATGTTAATTTACCATTTGAAAACTATACAAAACTATCCGATTATTAATCGATTAATCAACAGATTAACTGACATGCAAAATAATCGTTAGTTGCAGCCCTAGTTTATAAATAAAGCTCTGTTTTATCAGCATAAGGGAAGCCATTTAATGATCTATTGGTGTCATTATTTTAGAATTAAGTACTCCTGGGTTAGTTGTTCTTGTGTGTCGTCTGTCCTCTAAAGGGCAGATTAGACTTCTGCATCCACCACACATCAAACGTTGCTTAGGTCTGATCGCGAACCAGTTTTGCTGGTATGCTTCTGCACCGTCAGTCTGGAATTTCTAGGGACGCAAGATATCACAAGTCACAGAGATGGATCTAGAGTTGCTAGACATCGAAGAGTAACAGGTTCTGTTAATGGAGTTGGCAAAAAGACAGATTTACCCTTTCGTCGCAGTTGTTACTCGGTTTTTAAAAATGGCATACCCCGGCACTGAATCGAGAAGGACGACCACACAGACAGCTGGAAAGTTATACCAAGGACCAATCACAGCTGCTTTTTGTCTGCACACTTCCGCTTGAGGTCTGCACGGACTGCGTCAGACGGTCGCAAACTACACTGACATAGTCAGGGTTTTTTTTTAGGTGCGCGATGACTGTGGCAGAACCTCTGCGCCGGGGGCGTGGTCACGCACAGATTTGACGGTTGCAGAGGCTATGCGTCAAAAGCATTAATTGGCCTTAAAACCTCCAGTGGTCACAGCAGGTGGCTGCTAGAAATTGAAATTGTTTCTTACTTTACAGAAGCTTTCCTTCCCACTGTTACTATATGCTTGGTATAAGCATCAGCTGTCCTCCGTACCCACTGGTCCATATAGTAGAAGGAGGGATTTTAAGTCAATTGTATTTAAAAACTCTTCTTGAACTGGTTGTTTAATAAGAGAGATCAAACTTAAACATACATAAAAGGTCTGATCAAATCTATTTAATACACAATTCTGCATATAAATCGGTTTTTTAATCATGTTGTGAAGTGGTGCTATATAAATGGGCCTGATGTAATTTCTGTACCTTTGCAGCTGCTGTCCCAGCACCTCCGACCTGTCCTCAGGGAGCACTTCGTACATGTCTTCTTCCTCCAGCCTGCGTTTGTAGCCGATGCTGAACAGAGGGTTCAGCCAACTGAAGGGGGAAAGAAGGAGAGAAGCGGAGTATGGAGGATTAATTCAGGATTACAAGTGGCAGATTATTTTATTTTACAGAGTGCCTTAGTAAAAATAAAAAAAAGACTTATAATAATGCAAAATATATTACTTAAAAACTATGATTTATGACTGAATATTTAAGGGAAAATAATCTGATTGGCTGGAGGCAAAATTTTCATGGTACTACAGAGGATTTGATTCGGAAGTTATGAGATTTTCATGCAGCAAATTATCAGCCGAGACCATATATGAACAGAGCAGCCCTTTATCTCTGGCTTCTCTGCAAATAAACCAGCACACACAGTCCCTGCCTCACTGTTTAGCTTAGAGCAGATATTTGCAAATCAAAGACACACAAAAAAAAAACTATGAGCATTAAAAAAAGGTTTTAGAAGCGCTAATTTCCACATAGAAAACACTAAAAAAAAGGTTGGAGCTCTGAAACTTGTCAAACAGTCTCATTCCATAACAGTCAGCCGATATACAGCCAGGTAGAAGTGATTGAAAGCAATAATTTCCTGGAATGAATCCGACTTTTTGAAACAATCTGGTACAAAACTAAATTACCTGTAAACTCAGCCTATTGAAAAAGTGGCCAAATTAAATGTCCAATTAAGAAGAGTGGTAAAAATATGTGCCTGAATAACAAAATGAATTTTCGAATCACTTTTTTCTGAAAAAAAAATTAAAAGAAGTTTATTTTATGATTTTGATCACTGCCCTGAGGGATGACTGTTGCTTTGAGAGTAATTTTATAGCCTTGCATTTAAGAAGACATGGGTTTGAACCCTACTTCCTTCTTACATCAACGTGCTCCTTGATAAGACTTTTAAAAACAAAAACGGATGACAAGAAACACTGAAATGCAATATTTTGGCTGATATTTTCATGTATTGAAATTGGCCGATACGTCTGTCGATTTGCATTGAGATCTAATGAAGCGCATACATTGCAGTTCACTCTGTTGCAATCCATTTTTAATGTTTTGATAGATTAATGTTTTGAAAGATTTACTAAAAAACTTAATCTATATAGATTTCAATAGATTAAATAAAAATGTAAACATTTTGTGTGTTTAATTGAAAACGTGCAACATTTCTATATATATTTTTTTTATATTTATTATGTACATGAAAGAAAAAGCTATATCTGTTACAAAAATTACCCTCCAAAATAATAAGCAGTACATTATGGGAACTGGCTAGTTAAAATAAATGAGTATTTGCCTTAAGGCCTTAAACAAACAACCTATATCAGTCGATTACCAATTTATGTAACATTACAATGGATTTTGAAATGGACAAATAAAGATATGATAGGTACAGAAATTATTTCAATTTGATATGTGAAAAAAGTAATTAATCCTGGTATTCTGATTTTAATCACAGAATTTTGAC
>NW_015150462.1:1679331-1684545 GCF_000732505.1 Cyprinodon variegatus | reverse complement strand
GGATTCTGACTTTAATCTCAGGATTCTGACTTTAATCTCAGGATTCTGACTTTAATCTGACTTTTTTCCTGAGGAAAAAAAAAATCAGTATTCTGACTTTTTCTCCTCATATTATACTGAAATAAAATGTACAAATCAGTTAACTTTTTTTCATTTTTTTTTTGTCAGTGGCCCTAATCCTCTTCCGTAGATAAGTTTTACGTAAACAAAAAAAAAAAATGAATTTCTCAAAAGGTCACGCGAGAACAAAGGAAGCCGCCAATAGGAAACGCCTCCTCTTACAGTACAGCTTGTAATCAGCTGTTATCTAAAACACCTGCGCCGTGAGAATCCATAAGGAACCATAAAGAACGTTGATGGCACGTGTGGATTTGTTATTTCCTCACGTGAACATGCGCTGTTTCAGCGCGTGCATAACTTTGTACCCCTAAGCTAACTTTACGTAAAGTGACCACACTGACATTGCAGAGCCACACATCCACCAAACAGTCCGTTTTTCAAACTCCCCGCGAAGTGAACAGAGCTGGAAGCCGGTCCCCCGCCGGCGACACTCACCAGAAAAAGATCTTAGATAGGATGTTGGCCGTCCCCGCAGGGTTCTTCCTGGCATCTTTGCGGACTTTTTCCATGGTTTACCGGGAGGCAGGCTGCTTCTCCTCTCCTTAAAAAGCTGCAGTGCCCGGTTAGGTGTCGTAACTTGGTGGGACACGCATGTTACATGAGAGTAGGCTCCCCCTGAAAGTGCGTTACGTAAACCCGGTACGTCCGGACCTACAAGGTAATGAAAAATAAAAGAAAGAGAAAGCCCCTTCATTAGCCCCGCCTTGAAGGCATCTGATTGGTCAGGAATTATTTTGCTTTCACGCTATTGGCTGAGCGTCTGGTGGGTTTTTAACTTTTTTAACAGCACTAAAATGAATTTGTAACATTAAAAACGTCTCACATCAATTAAGAAGTTATATATAATACAAATTAACATTAAAACTACAAACATCACTGTACTTTTATAAGTATGTTATATGATAGGACATAGAAGGAACTGTAGGCTACAATTCTGGATAGATAGAATTTAATACAAAGCTTTTTAAATCTTCAGAATATACGTAATGAGGACAAAATATTAATGAATACCCAACATAATACGATGAAGTATGTAGTTATAACATGTCTAGAGGTTTAAAAAAAGTTTAAGATGTATATACATACACACAGACATACATATTTATATGTGTATATATATATGTGTGTCAATAAAGCTCAATTATTTTATATATATATATATATATATATATATATATATATATATATAGTAATTGAACTTTAAGAGGTTTAAAAAAGTTTAGATATATATACATACACATGTGTGTATATAACTCATGTAACATATATCAATAAAGTTCAATTATGTTACATATATATAGTAAATTAAATTTTAGAGGTTTAAAAAAGATGTATATGCATACACACAGCTTGAGGATGACACATAACACCCGAAAATATATTTATATTTATATTTATATATATATATATATATATATATATATATATATATATATATATATATATATATATATATATATATATATATACACACACACACATACGTATTTAAACCCATCCCCTTGGGTAACAGTGGGCTGCAATTACGCGGCGCCCAGGGAGCAGTGTAGGGTTAAGGGTCTTTGTTCAGAGACCCAGAGTGGAGGCTGTGGGGATCAAACGGGTACTTGCAACTTTCTCAGAACATAAGCGCACTGCTCTATATATATATATATATATATATATATATATATATAATTTTTTACTGTACCACAGAACTGCATTACGCCAATGTTCAAGTTAATTCCAAGTATTTCTTTTTCTTTAATCACGTCATTATTACTCGGCACAATGTCAAGTTCCTTTATTTCTGTCACGCCCATTACAGTTACAAGAGTCATGCCTTCTAGCTAAAGGTCTTCATCATGATGACTCAGTCATATGAGAGGAGTGAATCAAGATAATAGTTTTTCCCCTCAACTTTCCATGGTTGAGGAACTGCCTTTTGTTTTCCTGTTATTTGTTACTGAAAGACACAAGGCGTGCTGTACAAAGAGAGAGGATATCCTTTGAACCAACAGCAGTCTGTGTTTGAAAGATGGCCCCCTGACTCTCCAAAGCCACTTGAATTAGGAAAAGTATTTTTCTCCACAGCAGGCCAATACCATCAGTCTCCTATTACCAGTATAGAACTCAAAGAAACCTCTCAGGCCACCCAATCACGTGTAACTTAGGTAAACTATTACACTGACACTGTCAGTCTAACGATAACAGAGCAGAATGGCTATAGTTCTATGACTCACGTTTTTCCTGCTGTTGATGTTTAGCTAGGAATGAGTAGGAAAAGGGGCCAAAGGAGAAAAAACAGTAGGAGATTATTCAAGAAGCTAAAGTGAGGCTGCTAAGAATAACAGCCAGAAGATCAACTCTGGTTGTGAGATGAGTTCAACAGCAATCTTGCTGTTTTATCTAAAAGGTTCTTTATTCACTAATAAAGGATTTTAGATTTTAAAAGTCTATATTTTGTCCCATGACTAAAGATTGTATAAAGAAACTCTCCATACAGTAAATAAAAGTAAAAAAAATAAAATAAAAAAGAAGGAGGCTGCCATAATTTCCAGATATTATTGATTAAAAACCAAAAATGGAAATAATCAATGTTCTTTTGTTAACAGGTTAAACCTCAGTCCACCTGTTCCCCTGAACTCTTACCCAACAAACCCTGCAATGACTTTGCTGATTTTTTCAAAGACACATTTTTGGGATCTAAGGATTTTAACAAACTGAATAACCATATGTAGCTTTAGAACCTAAAATCCCAAATTAGCTTTTTTTAAATCCCTATTTCTAAAAAAAAAAAAAAAACCTCAGTAAAAAAAAAAAGTCTTTCAAAGAAATCAAGATACATTAAAACGAAGTTACTGCTGACCGAAATACAAACTACTTTTTCTGGTAAAGGTAATTGAAATAAGAAAAAAAAGAAATGTTTTTTATTCCACAGCACAGTACTAAGCAGCATTTATTCAAAATAAATTTCAACAGCTGTGGGTCTAGAACTTGTGCCTTGGCATTTCTCACGGCTGCATTTGACACAGTTGATCATCCCATTCTGATTAATAGCCTAAACAAATTTGACAGGGCTGTGTGGTAATGCACTAAACTGGTTCAGCTTGTATAATGGCGCACCATTGGTCCTTTGTGTCATTTGTTTTTACCAAACGTGTTCAAGCAAAAATCATTTGTGGGGTTCCTCAGGGCTGCATTCTTGTGCATCTTTTATTTAACCAAAATGATATAAATGTTTAACTCACTAGACTGTCTATCTTTTTGTTCAAAAACTGAAATATAAAATCCACCATGAGTCTATAGAGCAAATAAAGGTTTTGGTCAAAACAACATTTTTGAATTAACTTACCTGTCAGACCAGGGGTTCCCAAAGTAGGGGTTGGGACCCCACACAGTGACACCAATGATGTGATACCTAAAGCATATGGAAGGCCAAAATGCACAATTCATAAATACATTTATCATAGAAGAAAAAGATGAAAATTGCATTTAATTTTCTATTTATATATAATCTAAATATAATTTTTTAATATAGTTTCTTAATAATTACACCATTCGATGTAAAATGCACAATACTTAAATGTTGCAATTTATCACGATAATTCATTAAAATATATCAAATAAATATTGAAATGTTACTGAAAGAGTTATACGTTTATGAACAAATATAATTACTTAACTTGTATGTTTTTATAAATAATTATTGAGGGGGGTAATTATATGTATTTGCAAGGGGTCCCGAGGGGTCCCCCAAGGGGTTATTTTTTGGGTCACAGACTGAAATGTTTTCAGAACCGATGCGTTAAGACCCCTCAGGCTGTACAAATAGTGTTATTTGAATAAGGTTGCTTCACCCTAAAAGGGGTGTTCTTGGAGCAAAATAATACATAACATGGGAAAAAACGAATCAAACCAATCTAGCCATAAATGCAGCCACACAAGGACCCTGCAGAACCTAAACAGTACCTGACTTTCAGGATGAGTTAGACAAAAATAATTATAGAGCAAAACATTATTTCATAATCTAGATAAAGTCAAGAAAAAATTGTGAAAAAAGCCCAGTCAACTATCAGTTTGGACTGAGACAGAAAGCCATTTCCAAGCCAGTGGTGAACCTTTGAGAAACCTAGATGAAAGACAATCAGTTCCAACAAAGCCACACATTTCACTCTACATCATCTTAGTTAGATTATAAAATCATCAAGTTGGCGGTATTCTTAACTATCGATAAACCTAGTGCTATAAAAGCTCCTCAATGTATAAACAAGTTAAATATACCTATTAGAAATGATTGTTTGAAGGAGTAGTAAGCAATATTGTTTTTATAAAAAGCCTAGGGTAAAGCAAAGAAAGGCCAGTGAGAGATAAAAACTGATCACACAGAGTTAATTACTAAAGTATGTGTATAAGGAATATGGCTCCATGTTTCGATTAAGCTCAGATCAGTTGTTTGCACAGTAAGTGACACAGTATAACAGGCCAATAAAGAGGGGAAAAAGCTGCTGAGTAAAGGAAAAGACATATCAGGTATGCTGATAGAAATTAAAAGTATGCTCTTCAGGTGTATTATTAAGTACACATATTTAATTTCTTGTTAAAACAAGCAGCCCCTTAGCCAATCACTTGGCAACAACTCAGTGTATTTAGGCAGGGCTGGGTAATTCCAGTTTTCAAGGGATGTTATCCTGCTACTTTTAGATGCGTCTATGGGCCAGTACACCTGAATCAAGAAATTAGATGAATAATACGATTGAGGAAGGTGACTGCATACTGAGGAGGTAATTCAACCATTTGATTCAGACATGTTGGATCATGGACAAATCTAATATTTATCATCATGTGAGGAAGAAAAAGGGGAATAAAGGGATTCTGATCAAGGCCTTGATGCTGGTGTAGACAGTCTGGTCTGAGGCTTTCACAAACTGGTAAACTACTAGAATGTTTGTGTGAACAAATTGATTCTTAACATCAGTGCGGTCAGTTAAGAACAAGAGAAACTTTAAAACATAATCCAATTTTGCTGGGTTCAACAAATGTCAAGTTCAGCAAAGCGGATTATATTCTAAGACATGTACATATGAAATATAAAACAAACACTTCTCAACAAAT
>NW_015150462.1:1674887-1678197 GCF_000732505.1 Cyprinodon variegatus | reverse complement strand
TGACTGGGGGATACCATCTTCTGACTGGGGCATACCTTCTTCTGACTGGGGGATACCATCTACTGACACTGAGAAACCGTCTTCTGAATTGGTTACCATCTTCTAATTGCCACTTATAGGAGGATAATTGACTGTGTCACACAACTCTCATAACCTCAAACTGGGTTATTCAACAAACAGTTCAGTCTACAACTCTGGCCTCTAGTCCCTAAATCTCAGTTCAGTACAGCACCTATTGGCTGTGATGAAACCAGAGGTTATAAAGGATATGAAGCTGAAAAATCCGCAGAACTCTTAGCCCCCTCCAGTCAGCTCTGGGGCTAATCCAGGCTTTCTTTCTAGTGAGAGGAACTACCTAAATCTACAGAATGAAGTTTTCAAGGAGACATCTAAAATGGACACTAAATTACCCCTATTAGGCTGTTCTTTCAGGCATGATCCATCCTATTAGCATAAGTAAGGGTCGGAAGGTTGATCCAATAAGATTATCAGATGAAAACATGATCATCATTATACATTGTCACAGATAACAAGCTGTACCAGCTGCTTCTCTTTGAACTGGATGCTTTACAGGATTAAGAACAGGGACCTTCTAAGACATCCCAGCAACAACAACCATGGTAACGTACGTCTAAGGCTTTAGCCATCTAGAGATTTCATAAAGACGTTGCTAGCACCTGCTTCTGTGCCATTTACTGACAGTAAAAACAGCTGAGCTTGGATTTCCTGGAATTCTTCCCCTGTCGGGTGGACCTATTCCCAGTTTACGACACCTTCCAATCATTGCTTGTAAAGAGGGTAACCAGGTGCATCTGATAATGTTTACGGGGATTTGAAATGTCTTTTTTCTGACAGATATTAAGATTTGGGAGTTTTTTTTTTTTTTTTTTTTAATACAGGTCAACATCCAAATGTGTTTTGTCATTTGGGATTAAGGATCATAAAATGCTGAGTCACTTTGGCCTGATCATGGCCAGACATGTCCCAACATGTTTAGCCTTTGCTTTTAATTTTCACACTTTTTCCACCCCCATCCCACCCCCTACTTTCCCAATCACAGCCCAAAGTCCGACTCCGTTGTTAAAATACAACAGCACTAACTCCTGCACTGAAAAAAGATAAATAATTCTAAAGTTTAGAGCACCTCTGAAGCAAAATATGTTGCCTCCTTGGTTAAAATGTCTCTGAAAACCTGAAAACATTTAGGATTGTCTGGATCTTCAAATTATTTAAACTTAAATGGCTCAACTTTCCATTTTTGTCTATTTCTGGTTAACAAAACAACCAAAAAGAAAGAACATTTTGATAACTTTTTTTTCACCTTCAAATAAGCTAAGAAATTTTTAGTTTCTGTTTTGATCAGATTCAAATATTTTTCCAAAAAACCTGAAAAATCACGTGTAATCAATTGAACAATTTTGAATGCGCTTCAGTTGTCAGGTCTTTACAAAGAGTTAGATTAGAGTTAAAACATTTTCTACTGTTAATTTTTGACTTTTAGTTTTGTTCAGGATCATTATTACCTCTCTGGCAGCCAATGGGGTTGCATGCTTAACAAAGAAGCAACAGCCCCCATAGAAAGTACCAGAGAGGTCATACAAACTCCACACTGAGATCTAAGCACCAGACTTTGTGAAACACAGTTTACACAAAGGAGCCAAAAAAAGAGCCTCTATGTTTGAGGCCAATCTCTGCATCTGTCAGGCTCTGCCTCAAACTGGGGTCCTGTTCATGACTGATGGTGGAGGAGATGGATAGAGGGATTGGGTCCCTAAAAGCTATAATGAAAATTACTTTAGAGATTAGGGGTACAGCACTGCCATCTAGTGGCGGCTCAGGGCGAAGCTTACCATCTCTGTATTTAAAGGGGGCATCCAATCAGGAGGCATTATTTCTGTTCTCCAGGGATTTTCCAGCCTTGTCTGACTGGAAGAAGAATTTTTCATCCAGGTTTCTTTTACTGTGACAAGCTAATCTTGGATATGCGGATGCAGCTAATTATACGTTTGCATCATAAAACACTCCCCAATTTCAGTCGGACATATTTTTCAAGGAAGCTGAAAGCAGAACAGTTGCAGAACACTGAAATTCTACTGGTTGATGTGTAACACAGCAGGTGTCCTGTTGCAAATAATCTGCATTTGGTGATCTTCCCAAACTGGGTATTTGGATCAGACTGATCCAAACCAACATCGCTTGGAAAAAAAACATCTTGTGACTGACATCGATTATGTGATCCTGAATCCCAAAGGGAAAGTGCTGGCAAATCCAATCAATTAAAATCCAGATGAAACTTATTGAAAAAAATGGTACCAGTTAAAAGTATCCATGGTTTAGGTTTTTCATGGTTTATTGGACCTTTGGACAAGTTTACTCCCAATACCTGAGAACAGATTGTTTTTTTTCCAAAGATTTAAGAACTTATTTTCTGAAATTATGAGAATGTCCTAAAATGGACACAAGACCATTCCCACAAATGCAATTATATCATATGCATTATAATATGATGAGATTTCTCTTTTCTGCCACACGATGGAGCTATAATAATATAAATAAGTGTGATAGAATTGTTTTAAGATCATATAAAGTTCATACATTCAAAGATTGATCAGTTGGGATAAATAAGCATATTAAGCATCAGTTAATAAGATACTGAGAGCCTGAACTTTATGAAGAAAGGTCTGCTCAGTTTCTCTGTCATTCATGTTTCCTATTTCTTTGCTCTTTGAAGTGTCCTCTGTCAATCAAAAACCTTTTAGTTCCTTTTAAGATAACGAATCTAAAGCAATGACTTGGGTTTCAATAATGGCATGTCCACATAAAGGACCACTGACTGCTCTCCATGACCTTTTTGGACTGGGGTGAAATAGACTGAGCAGGTGATGAAGAAGAAGAGAGCTGCCAGCTCTAACATACCTTTCCTGGTCTGGTCGGCCCACCCTTTCTCTGTCTCTCCTGAGGGAAAGATCTCCGATCCAAATCCAGACCACCAAGAGCGAAAGAATGGACCACATGGCAGCAGAGATCGTTGCCTTTCTTCTCGCAACCTCTGGGTGGATCTTGGTCTCATCCACATTGCCGACCGACTACTGGAAGGTGTCATCCGTAGATGGGACGGTGATCACTACGGCAACCTTCTGGTCAAATCTGTGGAAGACGTGTGTGACAGATTCCACAGGAGTGTCCAACTGCAAAGACTTTCCATCAATGCTGGCTCTGGATGGTGAGTTTGTTTAGAAATTCAGTGTCTGATATTCTCTTCTGATAAAACATTTCATAAGCATATGGCCATGGCAGTGTGTGTAAGTGA
>NW_015150462.1:1643676-1673692 GCF_000732505.1 Cyprinodon variegatus | reverse complement strand
TTGGCTCCCTTGAGAGCATGTTAGCACATGCTTTGGCTCCCATGGGGCACTTTAGTACAAGTTTTGGCTCCCACAGGGGCACATTAGCACATGTTTGGCTCCCTTGAGAGCATGTTAGCACATGCTTTGGCTCCCATGGGGCACTTTAGTACAAGTTTTGGCTCCCACAGGGGCACATTAGCACATGTTTAGCTCCCTAGAGAGCATGTTAGCACATGCTTTGGCTCCCAAGGGGCACTTTAGTACAAGTTTTGGCTCCCACAGGGGCACTTTGGCACATGCTTTGGTGCCCATGGGGGCACTGTAGCACATGTTTTGGCCTTCATGGGGGTATTATAGCATGACTTTTGGCTCCCATAGGGGCACTTAAGCATTGTTTTGACTCCCAAAGGGATACTCTAGCGCAGAGGTCCTGATTTAAAACATTTATAAATTAACGCATGTTGTCCAACGACAGCGTCCAACTTCACTTGCACCGCTTCTCCTGTTAATATTGTAAAGCCGTCCAGAGCACCGAGACTAGCCAATGAGAAGTCAGTTTGGGTCACTGCTTCCAGCTACTTCTAGACACAGAAGGAAAACCTGTGGCGAGCCGAGCGGTGGGAAAAAAGGAGAAGATTATGAGAAAAAGAAAGCAGAGAAAAGGTGGACTGCTGAAAAAGCTGCGGTGAACTGGTGAAAGAAAAGTGAAATGATGTGCTCAAAGATGACCCTGCACATTTTGAGTATGTTTGGCTCAACCTGCTGCTGTGAAGCAGGATTCTCCACCATGAACAGAATCATTTATAAATATCAATCCAGGCTCAATATGAGCACCTTGATATGTGCTTGAGAATGGCTTTGTCACCATTCAAACCCAATTTTAAAAGCATTGCAGGGCAGCCTAAAGCCCACTGCTCTCATTAAGCAATAAAAAAGAAAAAAACAACACAAACGTTAAGTTCAGCTGTTTTATAAAATATGGGAATAAGGAAATTGTCTATATACCAAACTGAACGATTCTTCTCTACTTCAAAAAACACTTTAGATTTTTTTTAATTATTAAAAATTCAATGTATAACATAGATGCATTTATTTCCGTGTTAAATTCTGTTTAAATTAACAGATTAAAATTAAAAATGTCTCCGGACCTTTACTGATTTTCTGTGTTCGGACCCCACTGATTTTTAATCGGTTACCCCTGCTCTATAGCGCATGTTTTGGCTCACATTAGGGCACTTTAGCACACATTTAATTACCTGCTTTTCTCACAATTGGAGACATTTATAACACCCCATTTTGAAACTGCACCATGACAGCCCACTTTTGCAGAAATCTAGAAATGTGCCTTTTTGTCTTCCTCTCAAAGCTTATATTCAGGTTTGTCGGGGTTTGGTGATCGCTGCCGTATGCCTGGGTTTCTTTGGTGCCGCCTTGGCTTTACTGGGAATGAAGTGTACAAAAATAGGAGGCTCAGAGGCTACCAAGGCTCGTCTGGCTGTCCTGTCGGGCTTAAGCTTCATTTTGAGCGGTAATTTTTCGACACATTTTTTAATTCAATCAGCATAGCCAACTGTGTTCTGGTAATTATTTAATGTCTGCACAGGAATCTCCTGCATGACTGCATGTTCCATATATGCCCATAGGATCACAACTGACTTCTTTGACCCCTTCTTTGTTGCACAGAAGTATGTATTAAGGATTTAAAAAAAAAAAACAGTTCTGACTTTCAGCCAAAGTTTGGTTTAGATTGAAATAATAATTTTTTTTGTTTCTCTCTGGGTAGGTTTGAATTAGGAGCAGCTCTCTTTATTGGCTGGGCTGGATCCGTGCTTTGTATTCTAGGTGGAACTATATTTTGCCTCCCACTGTCCGAATGCTTTAAACTAAGGTCAGCATCAGTAACTTTCACCATGATAACCACTTATGCTGATGATTCTTTTATGGTTAAGTTTCTTTTTTATTGTTTTACAGAGTTAAGTACTGTTACACTGGAGCCCCGTGCAAGACAGCCAACAGCCTGCAAACGGACCCACTGGAGTTGAAGAGACAGTTTGGAAGAAACGCTTATGTTTAAAACAAACTGGACCTTTATCTTATTTATTTCATTTTGAATCAGAAAACATCTTAATTAATGGCATCCAAATGATAAACATACTGTGTTGGCTTTTTGTCACAGTAAACTGATAAAAAAAAATCTCAATATCAGACAAAATAATCTAAGTAAATCCTAAAAACTATTATTAAAAGATGATTTTCTTCGAAAGAAAAAAAACACCTCTCTAAATGCACCTGGCCTGATGTGTAAATATCATTCTCCATCCTTGTCTTGATGTAACTGGAGTGAGCCATCATTAATTTGGACAGCTGACCTCAGTTTCTGTAACCCATTATACTAACAAATAGCTTAAGCAGAACTTGTAAGTAAAAACTAAGCCAAAAGATCGCAAAAACAACAAATAATGTCCTTATATGTAAAAATTTAACAACAGATGAGTAATAAAATGATAGAGCTTCATCAATTAGATGAGATCTAGTAGGGCTTTGGGACACCAGTAAAGAGAAAGCAAGAGATAAAAGATTTTATGGGCCGTGTTTTAGGATTATAAGAATGTCTCATTATCCATTTCGGATCTTAAGATAAAGGGCAATAATCTAAAAGAAACCATTAAATCTACTTTTAAATAAAAGCTTTTGAATGTCCTGCTGAAGTCCAGATTAATATGGAAATGTGATGCCATTAAAATAAATCTGATTAAAATGATCAAACTGGAAGTATTTTAATGATTCTGTAAGGAAGAAAGAGTCAAATATTATGTAATCTAATGTAAAAGACTCATTAGCATCTATATCTTAAAAGCTGTTGTGACAGAATGTGGCACAATTCCTATTAAGCTTTTAACAGGACAATAATTCAGAAGATTGTTACAATTGTTACAATCTGGTGTAAAGTAGACATATCTGGCACAGAGTTTATAGGGCAATTTAACGTTTTTGATCACTTGCATACCCCTTACAAATGGAGTCCCCCCATCTCTCAGTGAGGTCTAGAAGAACAAGATCTATATCTAGCCATTCAGCAAAGATACTGCTACATGGCATCTTATTTTGGCATCTGACCAATTAGATGAGCCCTTGAATGATACATTACCCAAAGTAAATTAAGTTGAAAAAAGTTGACAAGTCAATTAAATAGTAAAAAGCTAATTGAAAAGTTAAAAAGTAAAGTTAAAAAGTCAATAGCCTCGTTAACAACTATATTTATGTTTATAAACTAAAAAATATAAGTGTCAGTATCAGCATTAATGCCTCTAAGGTTAGGTTGGACCAAAGAAAATGGAGAGTTTTTAATTAATTTCTTATAAAAGCACTTGGTGTTTCTTGTTATTACGTTGACATCAAGTTTTGCCATCAAAATATCAATATCTTATTTAATGTTACAAAGGTAATAATGTCTTGTCCTGGATTCCAATAATACTATTGGCATAAAATTTTGATTATTAAAGTAGATAATCAAAAGTATTGCCCTATAAAGGGTTAAGATTAATATTTTTACTAATTACTTCACCATATAAGAATGATAATTGAAAATATTTCAGTAACTATAAACTTCTGGTACTACCTTTTACAAGTATGAATCATAAAACAATGACATAATTTATTATTTGTAAGCCACTGGACTAAAACAAATTCACACTCCATTGTAGTTGATCATAGTTAACATATTTCAAAAATTACAAAATCAAAATGGACTTAATAGCAGGAGCAGAACATTCATTTCCTATGGGACCTCATTATGATGGCTTTAGTTCTAATTAAATCAGCACAAAGGCTCTTTGGTGTATTTCTGTAGCACCATGGCGCACTGAGGTCCTGGTGAAATTACCAATAACAGCTTATAGCCCAAGGCACGTCGAGAGCGATGCTTTAAGCAGCTGGACTCATAACAGTAGAGTTATTACATACTTCAAAGTAACTATTCATAACCACAGAAACATACTGTTTACAGTAATATCTGACAGGATAATTACCAAGAAACCTATTTTACCTTTACTGAAGGCTGAAATGGAATAATGCCTTTGGTGAACACGCACTAAGAGCAATAAAAACAAACAATTCAAACATTAGCATGTTCCTTTGGGCTTATTTAAATAAATGTATCAGTTTATTTATTTATCCTATTACACAATCATTTTCATTATCATATCTGCACTGGAAAAACAATCTAGAAATAAGATCAAATTTCCTAAATTAAGCGTATTTACCCTTAATTTGAGTAGCTAAATAAGATAGTTTGCCGATGGAATGAGTATTTATACTTTTAAAATAAGATAATTAGATAATATGCACTTGAAATAAGACATTGCAATTGTGTTTTATTATTTTAAGTGGAAGTTGTCTTGTTCCATTGGAGAAATGTCTCTTTCACCTCCTCATTCCAAGACAAAATGCACTTATTTCAAGAAAAAAATGATTCATCTAGATTTCGATTTTTTCCAGTGTGAAAACACTAAAATGTGCCATTTATAATTGTATTTAAACCCAAACCATTTTGGTGAAATGTGATTAGTATGACCTTACTGTGATGTATTACATATGACAAGTTATCCTTATAAAATAAACATTGATTATTATTAGCGATGTACATTTTATTTCAAGGAAAGAAAGTTACAGGTAAGTTACCAACAGGAAATACCAACCTTATACTGATATCAATCAGGCGTTAAATTACTTAAAATTTACGGGAGTTTTTTCTCTTTAACTCAGTATAATTATGAAGTGTTTTTTTTTTTTTATTCCCATTAACACCGGTGTTTAATTTCAATGATGCTGAACTTTGTTCTTTCAAAATAAAAGCCTCATCCTTGGGCTTTTGAAATACATTAAATAATAAAACTGAATCCACATTAATTAGCATTTTGAAAATCATGTACAGGGCTCTTCAGCATCTCATCCTCATATGTTGGAAAGACTAAAACAAAACCAGACAGAAAAAAAAATAATTGTTTTTGTTTTGTAAGTTACTGATTAATGCATTTGTAGGCCCATATTAGAAAATATTAAATGATTTGGGTTTTTAATAGAGCAAATGCATGTGTTCAAAAATTGGTACTTAGTTTTTCTTTCAGGCGGAAATCTAAAGTGGAATAGCTTTGTTTAAAAAAAAAAAAAAAAACTAGTCTAATAAATTTGGCCCCTGTTGCCTGAAGTAACTTCATAGGAAAGACAAGTTGGCGTCACTTAGAGCTTTTATAAAAATGTAATATCCCTCTGCTTTGTTTTATATGTATCATATAATGGATTTACTTCATGATTTTAATACTATATTAGCAATATTATTGTTAAGTATAGTGATTATAGTTTTAACCCACACTTTCTTCATTATGCTTTCATCAAAATACCTACTAACACTGTTCCTATTCCTAAGCTTTTTAAACTTGTTCAACTAATAATAATAATAATAATAATAACTAGACACCTTATGAATGCTATAAATATAATTTAATATATAATTAATGCTATAAATATTTTATGGAAAGCAGTGTTTTATTCCTTTTTAAAAGAAAAGGATTTTAGCTCATGTCTGTATTTCAGCCTGATTATATTTTTTATTTGGAAGATTATCTAAATAAATAACTAAGTTGACCTTAGATCACTACATATAATTACCCATAAAGTAGAAACATCTTGCTTACTAAGTAGAAAACAATCATTTTTCAAAATGTATATAAATATGAGTCCAAATCATTGTTGACAACTGTGTCAATGATGCCCTCTTGTGGTAATTCTTGGTACCACAAGAAGGAAAAAATGCCCTAAGTCAAAGGGTAATGGACGAATTAAAAAGAGGGTATTTACTTTATATAGAGCTATGATAGTTTTCCACCTTAAAAAATATTTGAAAACTGCATTTTTACTCACTTTATCTATATTTGATACTTTGATTTCTTTGTCAATCTAAAATAAATAAAGAAGAATATATTTGATATTCTAATTTCTGACACTGCTGTTAAACTAAAGGTCATATTGATCAATTAAAAACACAATTGTATCTTTTTTTCATTTTTTATTTTGAACATATCCTCTGGATATGGAATGGATGAAATTGGAGTAGATGCATGAAGTCTTATGTAATCTGATTCATGCTCAGTTCAGCGTTTTTCAGTCTAGATTCAAATCTGACTACCCTTAGCAGTGACTCATGGGAACTGGAGCCGCTCTTCCATCCCACCCACATTTTAAGAAGCACCTTAACTGGTGAACCATCCTACTTTACTTGGAGAACCAACATCTATCAACATCTGTCCTGGACATCGGACTCAAAGACCTTTCCTGCCTATTTGAAGAATAAAACCAGAGGCTGGAGACGGGAAAAATCATTTGATGAAATATCTAGAAGGGAGCAGACTCGCAGAGGGCTAAAGATGAAGATAAGAGTGGTCCAGATTTGGGGATTTTTAATGACAGTATTAGGCTGGATCTTTGTGGCCTGCACTATGGCCATGGAGGGCTGGAAGATTGCCTCTGTAGGGGGCATGGCTGGTTCTTCTATGATCAAAGTGGCCTGGCACTGGTCCAGCTTGTGGAGAAAATGCTTCACAGATTCCACTTCTGTCAGCAACTGTTATGATTTCCCTATGCTCAAATCTGATGAATGTAAGTCAACGCATACATGCACGTTATTCGTTTATCTATAGAGTTAAATTGTTTATTTCTCTGTGTGATTCAGGGCACATCCCTATCGTACGCGGCCTACTGATGGCAGCTCTTTCCCTGGGAATGCTGGGGTTTATACTCAGTCTGCTGGGCATGGAATGCACCTATCTTGGGGGTAAAGATCCTTCAAAGCACAAGAAGATCTTTACTGGCGGATGGTGCCACATCATCAGTGGTAAAATATTAGTTTCTATATGTGGGGAAATTATCATTATTAATGGTGTTTGGTACTAAATGTGCAAATGAATCAATGATCTCTCTTGATCTTTCCATGTTTTCCATTTTGTTTCACATGACTTGAGTTGCTTTATCCATTTTCACCCAATTGCAGTTTACAAGAAAAACATCAAACCTTTCTAATAACAAAAAACTTGCTAAAATACCAACTTGCAGCAAGAAGGTTCCGGGTTCCAGTCCCGGCTTGGGGTCTTTCTGCATGGAGTTTGCATGTTCTCCTTGAGCATGGGTGGGTTCTCTCCGGGTACTCCGGCTTCCTCCCACAGTCCAAAAACATGATTGTTAGGTTAATTGGCTTCTCTAAATTGTCTCCCAAAGGTGTGAGTTTGTGTGAATGGTTTATTGCCTCTATGTTACCCTACGATGGACTGGCGACCTGTCCAGGGTGGACCCCCACCTCTCGGTGATAGACAGTTGGAGGCACCAGCACCCCTTGCAACCCCGCTTTGGATAAGCGTGACAGAAAATGGATGGAAAGAATTAATTCTCTGCAAGCAAAGTAGCAGCTGAGGCTACCCTCAAGAGCTAAAAGAGATGCTAGCTGGCACTAACCATATTTGACTTTTTTTTATTAAGCATATATTTACAGAAGACAACTCTACATTTTAATCAGTTTTAGGAATAAAAAATGACTTAAACAATTAAAAATATAAGAAAAAAATCTTTTTTTTTTGCATGTACCGGTATATTTTGTAACAATAGTGAGTGAGAATATATAATGTTTTATTAAAATCCATCTGGAATCATCTGAATATTTTAAATCAGTTTTACTAAATGCATTAGAAACGGTTAGACCTGTACCATTAGGCTGAACGTAAATGAAAATTTTGACTAAAATGAAGGCATTTAAATAAATAATTGGTGGGATAATCTATTTTAAGTTGATGATTATTCTTAACATCTTATTTTCTCAGGTGGAATGTCCACAGCAGCGTATGCTGTGTATGCTGAGTATGTCAGACTGGAAAAGCTGCATCCTGGCCCTGATGGACTTGAGTGAGTTAACAGGCTTTAAAGTGAACAAATGTGGAATAAAGATAGTGTAAACCTAGAATCTCTTAGCTTTAATTATTGAAATATTTGAAGTAAAACTCAAATCTATGTATATTCATCTAAAAATATCTCCTTTTTACCTTTTTTCAGGTATGACCTTGGCACACCGATGTTTCTTGGCTGGG
Source organism: Cyprinodon variegatus (assembly GCF_000732505.1). Lineage (NCBI taxonomy): Eukaryota > Metazoa > Chordata > Actinopteri > Cyprinodontiformes > Cyprinodontidae > Cyprinodon > Cyprinodon variegatus. The sequence continues at coordinate 1,665,581 of NW_015150462.1, read as the reverse complement.
TGGGCTCAGCTTTTCACATGGCTGGCGGGTTTTTCTATCTGTGGTCAGTGTGCAAACCGCTCTGTGGAGAAGGAAAAAGGTCAGTAGGAGGTCATTAACTGCTGTAGCATTTTATTTTTTTTTTATTTCACCTTTATTTTACCAGGAAGTCTCTTGAGATAAAATCGCTTTTTCGAGGGAGACCTGGCCAAGAGGCAGCAGTACAATAAGACATATAAAAACACATAAAAACAACATAATATAATCAATCATAAACTAGACTCTAGAATAACAGTTACAATACACCAAATAAAGTGAATACAGTAATAAACACCATATATTGCATGGTGAATCTGTTTTTGATAAAAGAGGACAATTGGCCAAGGATCCAAAATCAACAAAACAAAAAAAATGCATTACTTAGTATAAAAAATAAATAAAAGTTGCTGTAAAAACAAAGAATTCAACAACAACAGGAGCAGTTTAAGCAAATTTAGCAAACAAGGCACACCTAGTGGTTTGAAATCATTGTAGTTTATTTTAATCACAATAAACTGGCTTGCAAAAATTACCGTATCATACAACTTCAACTTTTTTGAATTTTTCAATTGTCCAAACAAAATTACATTTCAATAAACCTCTTGTGAAAGAACACCACAGTTTAGTTTTCATTTTTGGATTAAAAATAAAAAAATAAATCAGGAAAGTGCCAAAGATTTATAGATCTGTTGGGAATAATCTGTAGATCCGGCATTTGGAAGAGACTCAGTTGACAGAAAGAGTTGAAACTGTTTTGTATCTTTGCCAACAAGCAGGACAACAATCCTAAATCTACCAAGTAAAGGGTGAAGATTAAAGTCGCAGTTGTCTTACAGAATAAAGAAAGTTGGAAGTTGATATTAACAGATGCTCTCCTACCTGTCTGACTGAGCTATTATGCAAAAAGAGAATATGAAGATATGTTTCTAAAGCAAAATAAAGGTTATAATCAAACATTATTCATTATTAATAAGGAAAACAATGTATTGTTTACCTAACATGTTTTTCTACTAGTTTGTGTTGTTCAACTAAGATCCAAATGTTTTATAAACTAAATAAAAATATACCTTTAATAAGAGAGATTGTACAAATGATTGTTTTAGTTGCACTTTGTGTTTCCTGTTATAGGATACAAGTTTCTACTGCTTATTTATCTGAAACCTATTCTTCCTCTTTCTTTTATTTTCCAGAGTAATCAGGCGGAAACCACAGCCAGACCCGGAGAAAAGCAAGCCCACCACAGCTTCTTCTGCTGTATCCGAGGTCACCTCCAATACCAAACTCTCCTCCGTCTCTGAGCTGTCGTCCAGGTCTGAGCGTACAGATGTTTCCTCCTTATCCTCTAAATCTGCACGCACCTCAAAATCCGGACAGACGGCGAGGTCAGGGCGGTCGTCCGTGACGGGGCGGACCCCCAGATCAGCTGGAACCTCAGTTTATGGTTCGGGATCAAGATCTGGATCTGATTTTCGGTCATACACCTCCTTAGAGTCCAGCGTATCTAGTTTGTCTGACTCTAGGAGCAGCAGTCGCAGCAGTAACAGCAGTCGAAGCAGCCGCACGGTGTCCACACCTGGCAGTGTGAGAAGTGGAGCCACGCCATTCGTCAAAAACTCCTACATTTGAACTGATTAATTCAAACATCAAATACTAACGCAGTTATTTTTTTCTTCTTTTCCTTGAAGTAATTAAGAAGATTAACATTTCATCTGCAGTGAACAGTAGTTTGAGCAAACAACATATAAGCTTCATCAACAAGCATTATAAGGGCAGCATCAGTTTGTGTGGTTGTATTTTTTTCTTTTCTTAAATAAAATGATCTGGTCAAATAAGGCCAAAGCTGATCTTTTTTGCCTTTTTTTTTTCAATGACGTATAGAAGCAAACCAACACTTTCCATCACCCTTAATGGGCAGTGAAACACAGCAGAGGCAGGATCATTACTCTGACCAATTTAAATTAACACTGTTCTAAATATTTAAAGCAAAAAGATGAAAACATAATTTCATCCATTAACTAGAGCAAAGCTAATTGGCAGCAGAACAAACCGAGCAGCTTCTTATATATGCTGTAACCACTGATCCCTATTTATTCACTGGATTGCTGATAGGTCTTTGGTATTGCACGGTGCTGTGAAATCACCAGCCACCAGGGGCGCTGCCAGGAATTTGGAGCCCCATGAAATACACTGATATTGGGCCCAAAAAAGAATTTTCTTTAACGTAAGCTATAAATCTGCAATAAAGATGCAGTGGAGATTATCATTTACTTTGTCAATGTAATTTTTATTGTAAAATTTCTTCAAAAGAAAATGATCAGAATGTGAAACAGTCAAATATACGTTAACTTTAAACTTTACATTTACATCCTATCAAAAAAAATAACCTATTTAAAACAAAAAACACAGCTGTATCTATGTACACATGAATAGAAAATATGTTCCTATTAGGTTTCACTATAACTTAAAGAAAAATATATTATTTTTTGTTGCCCCTGAGAACTTATTTCTCATTATAATATACATGTAATGACAAAATGTATTTTTTAGGTGGTTGCTTCAGGCGGCTTATGGCAATGATCCAGATTTATAGATGTATTTTAATGGATTTGATTTAATGTGAATATAAAACTCTAACTAAACTGTTTTAATATTGGCACAGATTTTAATACAGGCTGCTGGACGTTACGGAATGGACTTCAGCTGTCAAGGATACAATAAAAATAGATGAAGCTAAATAAAAAGAGACTTTGAAAGACTTAAAATTCATCATTTACAGTCAGAGATGCAAACGAATGGCTTCTAGCAGATATCCTGCAACTTTTAGCTTCACCTGCTGAGCAAAAATATATGCATGTCGGTTTATAACTATATACTCTTCTATACTCTGCTAAATGTTTGGCTCTAAATACGCAGTTATCTCTACAATTCCAGTAAAAAGTGACTGGACAAATTTCTGACTGATGGAATAAACGGTTTAAACTATGTATCCTTCTCACACTTTTTCTATTAGTGAACTGCGTAGACTTTGCAGTGCTTTGGACAGTCAAACGTGGGTACCCAACATAAAAGGGACATTTTAAAAAGTGCCATTTCACCAAGAGTATTACATATTATTGTTCTTCTTTGCTCTTTGCAAGTGTACATCCAGGGTTTCTGAGGCCTTGAAGGCAGCTTTTCGGAACGCCTACTCACTGGTTTGTCTCGTTTTTCTTTCGGTGTCATCAACCCCTCTCTGATGTGGCCGGTTACTGTTTATACATAAACAAAATGACTTCAGCTTTTTTACACAGGAAAGCAAACCCATCAAAACTGAGGTGGGGCAACATGCTTGGTAAGAATGTTACACAAGACTTTAAGAAATATATACAAAAATCCTCTTTCCAATTAAATCTCTTTAGCTACGAGATAGTTGGTCACTTGGTTGAACCATTCAATGTGAAACTGCATGCAGGGTTTACTTACCTTTAAAATAAATATAAAAGAATCCAGAAAATGACACATTTTCCATCTTTCCTTTGAATCCTCTCTGCTACAGACCTGCTTCATTTCCTGCCATTAAACATAAGAAAAGGGAGGCATTATCAGGGAAAGCGCCCGTGCACAAACCAAGGGTCTTATCTTATAAGCCAGCCACTATAGTCATTGTGTAAGAATTGCACTGATGTTGTTGATGAGATTTATTCAGGTTTAAAGAGCTTGAGCTAAAATGCCACGTATAAACGACAAAACCAGTGCTGACCAAAGATAACATAAACCAAGATATCAGACCAAACATCATAATGATATCTGGACAAATATACTAGCCCAGTGTTCCGATACTTTCTGAATAAAACTACTTCAGAAATAACATCACGTCGTCGGCTTAATATGAGGTTTAAATGTGGACCTGGAAAACTTACTTAGGTTAATTACTTTTATTTATTTATTTTAAACAGTGTCCTGTCTGGCGATGTGGCAATACGAATAATTATTGATCCCAAAAAGAGCCCAACAGATTTTGCTTTCACAAGTGAAGCAGTACGGCTATTGCCATTGTGTTCCGCTTGATTTATGCATATAAATTGCTCTATTATAATTCATGCAGGGAGTATTATAGATTATATTGACACTGCAATGTAAATAGAACCGGAAAGGAAAAACAGGAAAAAAGGAGAAAAGATAAAAGAAAGGAGATAAAAGGGAGATAACGATAAAACATCTTCAGTCTGCTTCATCACCTGCAAAGAGATGCAAGAAGAACAGCACAACCAACGGATATAGTATAAGAGATACAATAAAGTAACACCTTGATACTATCGCTGAAGTATAAGTAGTATTATTTAATCTGACATGCATACTGTGGTAGTTGAAGATAAGAATATGGGATTTCTGTGTGGAAGTGAATCTCTAAGTACCTGTAGTTGTTTGTGAGAATGCCTCTGTGCATGTGAAGTTTATCCAAAGGAAAAATGCTCAATGGTGGTTGTGAAGAGCCGAAGTAGCGCCCCTCCAGAGCACCGAGGCGAGTGCAGGGGGACCCAAAGCCTCAGACACCAAAAGGGATCCCAAAAGCAAAGGCGCTGGAAGATTTACTTCAATGGTAGATCAGCATTAATATGATCATTGGTGACAATATTGATGTCTGCCAATAATGAACGGCATCACTGTCACATAAGCTACATAAAAAGTGGTTTGTCTAATTTTTGTAATTAAAAGCCTCCTGCTTACCAGAACACGAAATAATCTGAACAAATAAAAACTTGACCACCATGAATAATAAGAATTGAAAACCTTTCTTTGTGTCTCCTGATCCCATTTTTAATGAGACACCAATATAAGCGTCTTTAAGTGTTGACTGATACCTATAATGAAAATAATACATACTTCATTTTATAATGTTGAATATTAAATAAATCTTTATCAGATGATATAGATTAAACATAACAGTAATTAACGAGTTGCCCATTAATTATAAACCAATGAGTTACATAAGCACTAAACAAAAGCAGATAGAAGTGGAGAATTTCTATCAGCCTGCTTACATCATAGATTTTAGCTGCAGCACAATATTTTCCAGTACTTGTTTTTTTTTTTGCTGATATCGCACCGATTTCTACCATTTATATCGGAACATCCTTTTTTTCCTTTACTCTAAAACATTGGGTCCAAAAGCACTGGTCATCTTAAAAAAAAAAAAACGTGTAAGGCTGCACCTAGAGAGGTGGTTGTAACAGTATCCCTTCCCCCAGCTGGGAAGATGAAGGATGCTTACTTGGCACAACTATCTAAAAGATAAGATGAGAAAAAAGCCCAATCTGTTACCACAACACCCAGCAGTAATGACTCAGAGGGAGCCTTCTGCCACAGCTTCCACTCAAAGACGTTATTGTTTCGTAAGGAGGATCGGCACCAACCATGGAATATCGGATGGTGATAATGTACGTGGAGCTGGGCTGCTTTGTGTCCTGCCTGTGTGGTTGGATCCTGGTGTGCTCTACTCTCCCCACAGAGTACTGGACCTTCTCTGAGGTGGGCAGCATCGTCCTGACCACGGCCAACTACTACTCCAACCTGTGGAGAGACTGCATCTCCGACACCACAGGGGTGTCTGACTGCAAAGACTACCCATCCATGCTGGACCTGCCTGGTAGGACATTCAAAAAGATTAATGCATTAATAAAAAGAAAATTCCTTAACATTAAACCAATGATTCCCAACCAGGGGTACTAGTACCCCTGGTGGTCCACCTATGCTTTATCGGAGGTACATGAAAACATTTAATATTTTTCTTCCCAGATAAAGAATTACAATAAAAATAGGACTGGGATGGGTTTTTCTCTGTAAGGATTTCAAAACGTATTCACCTTCTAGGCAACATATTTATGTTTTTTTATTTTTTATTTGTGAAATGAGATATTAGACTGTGCTTTTTCTTGGCAAAGTAAAAGTTAACTTGTTCCATTCTTTATGCTGAGACTGAGGGAGTTGAAGCAGGTGTGAAAAGAAGGAAATTCCTCCCTAGTTTAGACAAGGGGGGAAATATAAACATGTCCTTACTGTGTTTAAGGTTCTCACGTCCTTTTTCTTGTGTGAACGGATTGTCTGAAATGTTTATCTGACTAAATGTATGTCTTTGATGAATTAAGATGCTTTCCTTCTTTTGTTCAAGTGTGTGAGAAAGCTCTTTTATGCAGGTGGTGGGTTTTAGTTTCATGGGAGAGAGAGAGTGTGCTGGGATTTTTGAAGAGTATAAATCTATGTGTTTAGGATGATTAAGTCAGAGCTTCTGTATACTCTCCGTCTCATGTAAGGACGTTAAATAAAACTGATTATCTTGCAAGAAAATGCTTCCGACTCAGTTTCCTAACTTCACAAATTCTGATTGAAAAGAATAAAATCTTTGAGCGTTAAATGTTCAAGATGAGGAAATGAAATTTTCCATTTTATAATCAGTTGTAAAATAATCAACATGTTTGACCAAGGGGTACTCATAGTATGATAAAATGGCCAAGGGGTTACACAAGTCAAAAAAGGTTGGGAACCACTGCATTAAACGATAAATGTGTTGATAGATATTCGATGCCCAATCGGTGGCACACATAGCTGACATATAACTTGTATAAATTGGCATAAACACTACATTTAATAGCAGCATATAAACAACTGGGAACGTATTAGAATCAATGTAGCATCAACATATTAGGTGACTTTAAGTGGAAAGGGTTTTTTTTTTATTCTAGTTCAAAGTGTTAAGGGGGCTGAATGCAAACTCACTTTCTGACTAATTTCTTAAAATTGTTTGCCCCTATGCAAGGCATGTTTATTTATAAAGCACAATGTAGTGCAGAGAATTAAAAGTGCAATAAATGAATTAAAGAATAAAAATAAATTTAAAATTTTCCAGTCTTCTGGAAGTTTGTTCCATATCAGCGGATGATAGGAACTAAATGCTGCTTCTCCATGTTTGGTTCTAGTTCTGGGTAAACAGAGTAGGCTGGAACTAAAAGACCTGAGTGGTCTTTGAGGGTTGATCCACTGACAACAAATCTGTTATGGATTGAGGTGCTGATCTATTCAGTGATTTATAGACTAACAGAAGGATTTAAAGTCTTTAAGGTTTAAATTTAAGGACTTGAGGACTGGTTTAATGTGCTCTACTTTTTGTTTTGGATCAGCTGCAGCTGTCTGATGGACATTTTAGGGAAAAATCTATATTACATCTCTTTTTAGCTTGAAATTGTACCTACATGTAATAAAATAATATTTTATGTTTTTTGTTTTGGAAACAAGTTTAATATCTTTTTTTTTTCTTCTTCTTTTAGTTTGGCTGCATGCTCTCAGAGCACTTGCAATCTGCTCAGTCATTACAGGCTTCTTTGGAGGCGTCCTGACGCTCATTGGGATGAAATGCACCAAAATTGGGGGAACAGAGATTATTAACTCGAGGGTGACGTTTTCTGGAGGCGTAACATTCTTAGCTTCAGGTAAAGATTCTTTTTTTCTTGTAATACTGTTAAAATTCAAATATGAAGGCATTGTTAATGAAATTAGGGACTTTTCCGGCAGGATTTTGTGGCATGATTACATATTCGTGGTGGGCTAATAGAGTCATATCGCAATTTGTGGATCCAAACTACAAGGCCCAGAAGTGAGTGATATTGAATTATTGAGTTGCATTGAATTGTTAGGAAAATAAAACTTTCAAGTCAGAACTAAATAAAAGGTGAATGAATATGAGTGGTGTCTCTTTATTCAGGTTTGAACTGGGTGCTGCTGTGTTCGTTGGCTGGGGAGGCTCCATTCTTCTCATCTGTGGGGCAGGTGTGCTCACTTTCTTCTCTGGGAAAGAGGGTCTCATATCAAGGTGAGGCTATATTTCTGACGTGAAATGATTGCTACCAAGACTTTCTGGGAGAAAATGACCATGTTTGTGTCCATTTCCTTTACAGTTCATCTAAAAGGCCTCAAAGGCCGGCTTCTTATGCCACTGTCCGTAGCAGACGGACGTACATGCGGCCACCATCATCATCCAGGGTGACGATAGTGCCGCCGCTGTATTATTCAGGCAGGAGTCAAACAAGCAGAGGGACAACAAGGACTCCTTTCATTCAGAGTCGGGATACCTTTGTATGAGCTCAGAACTCAGTTTAAGAGTTTAAAGAGAAAAGTATACAAAAAAAAATCTGCCACGTTTGGTAAAAGACCAAAGAGACTGGTTAGTAAAAGTGACAGATTAAAGCAAATATTTTATTAATCTGTTAGTTTTGCCAATAAAATAGGGAGAGATATAATTTTGATTTCATAAGAATCCCTTGTCCAAACCAAGAACAGTTAATAAATTTATTATTTGGGGCCAAAAGGTAGAGTAACAAGAAAACTTTTTATTTAATGTAAAGCAACCTTTACTGAAACCCCTATTTTTTTTTTTTTTTAAGGAACCAAACCCTTAAATTATGGCTTTTTTAAAAGCTTTTTGCTTGATACAGTAATTTAAATATAATAAACTTGTTTTAATTTCTCCTTATTCATTGTGCTGTACTAATCTCACCTTTTCCTCTTTTTTCTGATGAATAAATTCTTGTCCTGATTTCTCATTTTGTTGAGTGCTCTGCTTTTAGCTGTATTGTTTTTAAAGATGCGTTAATAAACTAACTACAAGACTAAATCATCTGTCATATCTGCGGAAATAGTTTCCTAAATAAAAACAATCTGTAACACAGAATGATTTACATTGTAAAATATACAAAATTTTTGTAGAGTATTTGCAGCAAAGTCAAAATATTTTATGGAAAGTTATGTTTTAAGCATTTTTTGAATGGAAAATTCACTCATCAATAAAAAATAAGAAAGGTTATTTGTGCTTACTGCTTATTTTATGAAAGTTAAATTTTCTGGTTGGATTCTGCAATGATTAGATCAGGCTTTCAATGCAGGAATTTTGCAAATAAAAAATTTGTTTTTTCCTTTTGTTGCTGGACTTCATGCAGGAATACCTAAACCAAAGGCTGCCAACTTTTCAACAAACCTTGGGGTGAGATTTTGAAATAGTTTGGACAGAAAACCCTGTCAGGATTCGACCAAAAGGCTCTGAGGATAAGAGCAGCTATAACGTCTGAGATTTTTCAGAGGATTTAACTGAAACAAAGTGTCAGAATGTGGGATTTTTATAGCATAGTAAATGTTGCTGAATAACAATCAGTGATCCATAGTTATGTGGAACAGTTTTCTCACAATATACATTATTTTCTATATACTGGTGTTTTAAAGAAGAAAGGGCCCTACTAAAATAATTGCATCTTAAATATAATGTAAACTAAGAATTTCACAACTTTGTATATGAATTATTCTTTGCAGTTTGAGTAAAATAAACAATGGGGAACTAAAGAGTTATTACTGTATTACTGGCACTAATACAGGAACCAGTGCAATGGTCTCTTCTTGGGTGGCAGATCTTTTGAAAAATAAAATGTAATGGTTCTTTTTCATTTTGTGGAGCTTCTATGGGTTTGAGAGGCAAACCTGAACTCAAGTACTAGATTGCTTAAAATCTTCAATAACTTACAAAGAGAATTATCCTAGTGCAGATAAGATAAAAATTAAAATGACATACCTCGTAACAACTGTCAATATCTGGCACAGTGAACAGGTGGGAATACGGACTGAGTATGAACCTGGCATGTCCCTTTGTGTTAGCACTAAGGTTGTATTAAAAAGACTGGATTTTGATCACAGTGGTATTTCTATACATAAATGACTGGAACGGAGTTGTTTTAATGTCTGTTATTTTTTAGTGTAAGAAATTGGGAATATGGAATGAGAGTGTGTGAAGACACTGAGATGGGTGAGTCTCACTCCCAATGGGTGAGAGTTGACAGCCCTGTAAACCGTCTTTGCTGTTGGCTCTGCCTGAACACAATGTGTGTTTTAAAGATGGTGGGGATGGAGCTGCTGGAAAAGGAGGAACAGGATACGGTTCTTAAGCAGCAAAGAGCTAAAAAAATGTTCCCTAGTCTCCAAGCACACCACTTCATGACTGTACCGCTCCCCAGAGGGCAGCACAGGAAACACATGGTGTAGAGACAGCTGTCTGATAATTCTGCAGGTCTTGTTGAATCAGCTGGACATGATGGAGGATTGTTTGCGCTCTTCAGCTTTGATAAAAATCCTTACACAGTGCAAAGATGTATCCCCCCACATGTCTTAGTAACTATTTATTAGAAACCTAAAGCTGCTCACCTGTACAATGATGCTCTTCTGTTCTGACCTCATCAGAGCAGACTTGTATTTTAAGCCACAGATGCAACAGAACTAGAAGTGCAGGAAGAACAAGTAAAATCTTTAAACAAGATATAAAAGTCAGTTTCTCCAGAAAGTGTTTCCAATTCTCATCAAAGTCTTTACTCAAAATGAATATTTACCATCAAGAAGACAGAAATAATATATCTGAAATCTACAAGAAAAAGCTTCATGGTCTAATTTAAGAAACCACCAAAAAACATCTAAAACACAAACCCAAAAATTGTATCAAAGTTGAACAAATATAACTGTAAAACTTTAAAATTAAGCTTTATTTCATATTTCTTGGTTACAGAATGAAGATTAATAAATAAACTTTACATTTTACTCAAACAAAAACTACATGTAGCCATTAAGTAGAGCTTAATAATTTTCAGTTTTTTAATAGACAATATTAGACACTTATTGACAGGATTAACCCATTGACGCCTGAACTTTTACACACCCACAAATATATACATACATAATTATATTTTATATATATATATATATATATATATATATATATATATGTATGATTTCAAACTATCCACTTAGAAAGGATCTCTGCTTGAGAATAATTTTTGCATGTTATACAAATGGAATATACAACAGGGGGAAATTATTGGCAATTAGCAAGACACAATGGTTCTGCAGGTGGGGAACCACTGACCACTTCTCAGTACCTATGCTTTCTGGTTGAGGTTTCTGTCCCTTTTGAATGTTGAAGGTGCTTTTACACAGGTGGTAGCATGAAACAGACTATAACCCACACAAGTGGCTCAGGCAGTGCAGCTCATCCAGGATGGCATATCATTGTGAGCTGTGGCAAGAAGTTGGCTGTCTGTCAGCACAGTGTCCAGAGGCTGGAGGCCCAACCAGAAGACAGGATAGTACACTAGGAAACGTGAAGGAGGCCATAATAGGGCAACAACCAAGCAGCAGAACCGCTACTTTAGTCTTTGTGCAAGGAGGAACAGGAGGAGCACTGCCAATGCCCTGCAAATTGACCTCCAGCAGGCAACAAATGTGCATTTGTCAGCACAAACAATAAGAAACTTACTCCAGGAGGATGTTATGAGGAGCCTTAGTCCACAGATGGAGGTTGTACTCACAGCCCAACATTGTCCAGGATGCTTGTTAATTTACAAAGAACACCAGGATTATCAAATTTGCCACTGGCGCCCTGTGCTCTTCATATATGATAGCAGGTTCACATTGAGAACATGTAACAGAGTCTGGAGTCACAGTGGAGGGCAATCTGCTGCCTGCAACATCCTTCAGCATGATCAGCTTTGCAGTGGGTCAGTAATGGTTTTGGGTAGCATTTCTTTGCAGGGCCACAGAGCCCTCCATGTGCTCGCCAGAGATAGCATGACTGTGGTCCACTCAGCGGGTATAATAACAGGCTGTGAGGTATGCCCAAAGTCAGTCCTGGAGGGCTGCTGTCCTGCAGGTTTTAGAGGTTTTCCTGCTTGAGCACAGCTAAATAAACAAGCTCTTGTTGAACTGCAATCATCAGGATGAGCTGTGCTAAAGCAGGGAAACCTGCAAAACCTGCAGGACAGTGGCCCTGGAGGACCAACTTTCCGTATGCCTGGATTACATGCTATCTATGCTGAGTACATAATACAAAGTTTGGTGCATATTTGCAACAATAGGCATGAACCATTTAACAAACAAGATAGAAATCTTTAAGCTCAAACTGCTGCTTTGATCTCAATGGATTATTAGGAAACAGCTTAGCTTTTTTCATCTGCAATAATCTATCCCACCACCTGCAGAGAGAACAGAGAAGACAAAATGAGTGTTTCCAGCATCTTTCATCAGCTTTCAGTCAGTGGTTGAGTTTCCATTATAAATATGCGCAACTCTGTCAATAGTCTGCTTATTTAAAAAAATGCAATTATTAAAAATTTAAATAAGAAATGCAATTAAAGTTGCATATAAATACATTTATTCACATAAGTCTGGAAAAACAACATGGCAGCAGCAGCAGATTAAAAAGACGAGATATATCCATCATATTTCAGCCACGGCTCTAGTGCTAATCCTCACAAAATAAATGTAAAAGATTATGCTTTTGAATCAACATATGAAGCACCATCATCCTCCAACTATTTCTGGTCTTCATCTTTTTACAAGATAATAAGGTCCAGTTGCAGGACAATGACTCTTGTGATCCAAAAAAGTGTTAGAGTTTTGCGAAATATATTAATTTTAATGCAATAACGCATGTCTCTCCCCCTCTCTCATACCCTCTCCTGTCAACCCACTGTACAAAAAATGAGCCTCTAGTTCCATAAAAACCTCAAAAACCAAAGAATAAAATAGATTGTTTGGGATTTGTTTGAAAATTTCCTTGTTTTCATTTTGAAATGTTGTTTCGTGATTACAATTTGATGGTAAATTGTAACAGAGATAGTAATGCAGCTCAACCGATATGAAGGCAGTCGTGCTCAGAGCAGCTGTGGAGCAGAACTTATGTATGGATGATTTGTGAAATCAGAACTAGTGATTTTTAGACTGTGACTAAGTTGAAACTGATTGAATGTTTCCCATTGCAATGAGAGAAAAAATCTTTTCATGTATCTACTGACCGTTAGAGTCTCCAGTTTGTAGTCTGGATTGCTGACAAAATCATTCAGTAGCTGGACATCTGACTCCAGATTGTTCAAGCTCAGGTCCAGTTCTCTCAGATGGGATGGGTTGGAGTTCAGAGCCGAGGCCAGAGAAGCACAGCTGGTCTCTGACAGGCTGCAGCTATTCAATCTTTATAAAGAATAAATTGAAGAATAAAATAAATCTGAACCAGTTACAGAGCTCGCATTAATATCTAACAAGAAAAAGTCTGGTAGTACAGAACGATTATTCCTGGAGGAAATATGAAGAAATTAAGATAACTGCAGTTAGAATTAACTATTATAATTATTCCACAACCATAACAACCTGATGTCAAGATTGTTTAATGCAAAACCAACTGTAAGAGCTAAAACACACAGAACATTGAACTATCAATCCAGAGTTTCAAAGGCTACGTTCACACTGCAGCCTGAAGTGACACAAATCCAATTTTTTTGCCAATATGCGACCTGGATCTGATCTTTTCATGGCAGTCTAAACAACACAGATCCGATTTTTCCAAAGCGATCCAGGCCGCCGGGCTGTGGTCCTAAATCCGGTAAGAATCTGATCTTTTCAAATGCAACCTGTGTTTGAACAGCTAGGTTGCATTCATTATATTCAACAAAGGTCACTATTCTGCATCTTGCTACCCAGAAGCTGGAAGAAAAACAACCATTGTGGACGATGATGTGGAGAGCAGTCTTTTTTTAACCATCTTGAAAAGATTACGTTTTTAAAGTTCGGAAAGATCACTAGATGCGGTCCAGCGCTACCATCCATGTCTACTTCCATAAACACAGAGCACGCTGGCCTGTGATGTAATTGCGTTCTCCACTGCGCATGCGGGACACTTGCGTTCTATGAAAGCAGTTCACACAGGAGATCACATACAAGTCAGATATATTTGGAAATGTGAACAGATACGCAAAAAAAGTTGGATTTAACAAAACAATCAGAACTGAACTTTAAGGCCTGCAGTGTGAACGTAGCCTAAAAGTGTTGAATTATACATTTGCTCATGTCAAAGATTTTAAGAGCAGTCTACTCTTCTCTGACATGTGTTACATGAGGGGAGTCATCTCCAGGACTAAGTTCTTACAAAAGTTTTAGGAATCTTTAGGTTTCAACAACTTTGCCTATGTTAGCTCCATATTATCAAATAATGTTGCTGGAAATAGGAGTTGGAATTCCCTGCATCAAATGCTCTAAATAAACTGGATCCTGGGAAGTTCTGGATAATAGATGCAACACCACATCCATTTCAATTAATTCTTTTATATTTTGTAGATATAATTTAATAAACCAGAAAAGGAATCTTTAAACAGACCAAGTCAGTGAAGAAGAAAACAGACATTGATGATTGCGCAACTGTGCAATATCAACCATACATCAGGAGTTTAGTGCAAACACAATTTTAACATCAGAAACGTCTGAATTTGCTAAAACATTTTGTCTTACTTTAATCTCTGTAGTTTGCAGAGGGGAGTCTGTAGAAAACAACAAAGCTCCTTCACTCCAGCATGCTTCAAGTCTGTGTTCCAGCCCAGGTCCAGTTCCCTCAGATGGGAGGGATTGATCTTCAGAGCTGAGGCCAGAGAAGCACCGCTGATCTCAGACAAACTGCAGTTCTCCAGTCTGAATAAAGCATCAATCATATGAGATGAAACCAGGGTTCCGGTTAAAATAGTTTGAGTTCTCACAACAGCTCCATTAATATAAACTCAGGTACTGTAGCCAAATTATACTGGTTTAACAAAAATCAGGTCTGTATTGGTCTGTTATCCAATTCCAAAACATGTAGGGAGACTGTTTGATTTAGCCACATTACAGTGTAGTCGGTGACCTTCAAATGGAGCCAAACCTTGAAGTTCAAGCTCCCCTGTTGGTTAAAAATGACAGTGTTTCTGTCACGATTCTGCCCTGTGTGGACTTGTGTTAGTTTCCCTTTATGTTTTCAGGATCCTGGATCCTCGTCTTTCTTTCAAGCAATATTCCCTTCCTCCTTCTACTCTTCATTTGGGTCAGCAACAACATCCATAAACCCTGACAGTTTGTTTGAGGTATTTCAGGACATTTTAATTTGAGAAAAAACATTTTCAACTCTATGCAAACATTATTAAACAAATTAGATCCAAGAACACAAAAGCATGTCTTTTATTTTATATTTTGAACCTTTGGCACAATAAACATATATTAAGCTCTTAGATTGTACTTGCTGTCTGAAAAAGTCAATTTCAACAGCATATTTTGAAATACCCTTTCTTTGATCTAAAAACTTAAATTTCTGTCTCTGCTATTTTAAGATAATTCATTTAATATCAAACCATGTTTGAGATCATTCAGTTTCTGTTCTATTACTACTTAAAGTGTTGTTTAATAAGTTTTTTTTACCCAAGAAAATAGCAGTGTAATCTGTAAAAAAAAAAAAAAAAATAATTAAATTAAAGAGAAATGACAGAAATATTATTAATTTATCATTTTCTCTCATTCCATATAAATCAGATCGTTCACATAACCACTAATGGACAACAGTATCAAAAACGTTTTTTACTCTGTGTACCTTTAGAGAATAGGTCATGGATTAGCAGCCCGGGGTCCGGATCCGGACCCATCTGCATGCTAATCTGCACCCAACCTGATTTAACACATTTATAAATTACAGCATGTAGTCCGACGGCAGTGTCTAACTTTACTTGCACCGCTTCTGCTGTTTGTACGGTAAAGCACTCCGGAGCGTCCAACACCAGGCTGCAGGTGATATAAATTAGCCAATGAGCTGCTGTCAGTCTGGGTTGCTGCTGCTACTTTTAGACACAGCAGCAAACCTGTGGCAAGCCAGGCGATGGGAAAGAAGGTGAAAACGAGGAAAAAAGAGAAGAGAAAGTGTGGATTGCTGGAAGAACTGCGGTGAACTCGTGAAAGAAAAATGAAATGGTGTGCTCAAAGATGACCCTGCACATTTTGAGTATGTTCGGCTCAACCTGCTGCTGTGAAGCAGGATTCTCCACCATGAACAGAATAAAAAATAAATATGGATCCAGGCTCAAAATGAGCTCCTTGATATGTGCTTGAGAATGGTGCCATTTGTCACCATTCAAACTCAGGTTTAAAGCCTTGCAGGACAGCCTAAAGCCGACTGCTCTCATTAAGCCAGAAAAAAGATAGAAAATAACAAAAACAAACTATCAGTTCAAGTGTTTTATAAAATATGTGAATCAGGAAATTGTCAAATACCTAACTGAAGGATTGTTGTTCTCGACTTCAAAAAAACACTTTAGATTTTAAAATGGAAAAATTTTATTTTTTTTCTCAATTTTTTAAATTTAATAAGTCAATATATAACGTGTATGCTTAAAAACCTCAATTTATTTCAGTGTTAAATTCTGTTTAAAGTACCAGGCTATAATTAGAAATGTCCCCGGACCTTTACTGGTTGTTGATTTTCTTTATTCGAACCCCACTTATTTTTAATCGGTGACCCCTAATGTAGAGTATTCAGGACAGATATATTATGTGCTATAATGTCCATTATATTATGTCCATAGGGCTCTGAATCTTGAGGTTTTTAATTTGATCCCCCATTGCAGACTGCCACTCTGGGTCCCTGAGCAAGACCAATAACCCCAAGGGGATGGGTCAAATGCAGAGAAGTAATTTCCCTCTGGGATTATTATAGTATATAAAGTACAAAAAAAAAAATTACTGTATATGATAAAGTAGTTAGATGTATATGTCTGGTGTGAACAAGCAGACTTGTTCATGCCAAACTAAAACATGGAGTCTTACTTCAATGTCTGTAGTTTGCAGAGGGGAGTTTTAAGAGCTCCACAGAGCTCGTCCACTCCAGCATCCTCCAGGTTTCTGTTTCGGCTCAGGTTCAGTTCTGTCAGATGGGACGGGTTGGACTTCAGAGCTGAGGCCAGGGAAGCACAGCCGGTCTTTGACAAACTGCAGGATTCCAGGCTGAATGAAAAATAAAACATGTGAGCTGATGCCAACAGGACCATGTAAAAACCTTCCTTAACTAATATGGATGGTGATTAGTTCATAAATTAATCTTGAGTCGATTGGTCTGACAAAAGTGGTGGATCCTTATGTAACCTTATCTTGTCTTTATTAATCCTTTTGTATAAATAAAAATGTTTTCCAATATGTTTTTTTACATTAAACTAGACATCCAGAGGAATAACATAAATGCATATATTGCACAACGGCACTAAAGTAAAAATTGGTGTCTTACCACAATATCTGTAATTTGCAGAGAGGACTCTGTAGAAAACCACAAAGCTCCTTCACTCCTTTATCTTTCAGGTCTTTGTTCCAGCTGAGGGTTAGCTCCGTCAGATGGGAGGGGTTGGACTTCAGGGCAGAGACCAGAGAAGCACAGCTGAACTCCGACAAACTGCAGTTCATCAATCTAAATAGAGGATAAAACATGCAAGGATGCAGTTTGAAGAGTCCAACAGAGCCAGTTCAAGATCAATAATAATGACAGCATTAAAGACCTAGGGGCTCTCATATAAAACATGCATAAGCAAGAACCTGTGTTAATTTCGTCAGCTTTTTTTTTTTATTTAGTCTTAGTCACAATGACGAAAATTAATTTTAGCCTTAGTCATTGCCTTCCCTATTTAGTCTTAGTCTAAATGACGAATGTCAATTTTAGTCTCAGTCAAATTTTAGCCATTTTAGTTCACACTGCAAATAAAACTTCTTCACACACTGCTTCTCTTTTCTCTATATTATTTATATAACACTGTGCAGAATAGAACTTTCCAAACACTGATTCTCTTTTTAACATATATCCCACTGTACACATTGAACCTTTTGTCGGTTTGTTTCATCATATCCACAAAGTCTTCATCCTCAATGGTCCTTGCAGGTAGGCCAGAACGCCCAATCCACTTTGCCACTGAGTTCTCCAGGGCTTTCTGCTCTTTGGCATCGGGTTTGTACGGTGGGGGTGCTCCCAACTTCTGAATTGGCTGAGGTGTCAGTCATTATCATGCAGGTTGTTTTGTTGTCCTTCTCGTTGTAAACGAAATGGCTCCACACATCCAGGCGTTGTTTTCGCCCAGCTCCTCCAACAAACTGTACACCGTTATCTGAGCCCAACGCCATGACTGCAAAGTTGAGCTAGCCACAGTTAACTACGACCAGTGACCAGTATAAGCCCTCTGCTACTACTAACTGAGCGGCGTGAGGCACTGTGGGACAGGCGCCATGTAGGGACAAGCAAGGCAGAAACGCGTTATCTTCTATGAAGCTAAAGAAACACTTATATTAACAATTACAAATTAATTATAAACAATCACATTTTTTAATGTCCACTCTTCCATGGCTTGTTAATTTCGTCTGGTCTTAGTCTTGTTGACGAAAATAATTTTTTATTCTCGTCACATTTTTATTTTCTGAAAACAATATTTGTGCGTCATCGTCTCGTCATGGTTTCAGGAAAAAGGGGCGTTAACCAAATATTTTCTTCATCGTCCTGGTTGACGAACTTAACACTCGCAGGAACAAAACTTGCAGGATAACATTTTTAGCACAGTTTGGTATTTACATAAAACCACAACATGAAAGTGGCAGTTTTTCCACACAGAACATGGAAAGCAACACAAATATTTTCAATCCAAAAAAAATTATAAAACAGCAAACCTCATGACGATATGCTGAAATATGGCATTTAGTTTTATTTAACTCATCAAACCCAAACGTTCGAGCTTGTACAATTTGAAGCAAATCAAATTCAGCCTCGAATTATAACATACTCCAGAGTCTTCCCTTTTCTTAGGTCTTGGACAGTTTTTTTTTGGATTTCTTTTAAAAGATGAATCCATTTTTTGAGCACCAGACCCTGGATAAAGGTTCTCTGGAATAAAAAAAAATGGAAGTAATGATTCTCCATTAAGGAAACCCACTTCTGATTATTTGATTCTGGACAGGTGGATTTTCGACAAGAAGTTTAATATTTGGAGCACCAGGTCCTGGGTGAAGGTTCTCCATAGTTTCCCTGATTATCTGGTTCTGGGCAGGAGGATTTCTGAGAGTGGTATACAGGATTACATCACATAGAGCTGTGGCCAAGAGTCGTCCATAGTTCCCCTTTTAATCATATGTGGAGACTATCTAGACCCTAACTGAGAGGAAACCCTGTGAAAGGTACAGACTGTAATGATCTTGCTAAGTTTTTTCAACTGGTGTAAGAAGGGATTTCTAATCCACATTTGAGGCTGAAATTGAGTATTTCTAAACTTCAAAATGGTATAACAGATCTTGTCAATTTAAAGTTATAAGGGCTCCCCATTGGTCAATGCTTAGCCAATATTAGCTCAATCTTAATGGGCCCAAGTGGACAGAGGATAGGCTCACAGATAAAACAGTTCCTGAGTGGCTGAAGAGTCAGACTTGTTAGAAAACAAGATCTCTGTGTTTCTTCCTTTTTTTTCTCTTTAGGTAAATTGCCTTCTCTGGCCATTCTACAGTTTCCTGTATAGCCTATGTAAAAAAATATATAAATATACATGAAAATGTCATATGTTTATATTACTGTTTATATAAGTATATATATTTTTACTATTTTTCAAGGCTGCACTTGTTGCAACATGATGAAGCCAATGAGGATAAAAACTAAAAAGGAATAACTTTTGGGAGGACCTATCAGCGCTCCTGTTTTTGTTGTTTCTTTTTGATTTTGTGTGTTAACACAACATGGTGTCCTACCTTAATCTCTGCAGTTTGCATAGGGGTGTTTGTAGAAAACCGCAGAGCTTTTCCACTCCTGCATCTTTAAGGTCGGTGTTTTTGCTCAGGTCCAGTTCTGTCAGATAGGAGGGGATGGACTTCAGAGCTGAGGCCAGACTAGCACAGCTGATCTCTGACAGACTGCAATTCACCAAACTGAATAGAACAAAACATGCCAGTTAGGCCAACAGGATGCAGGTTAAAACAGTCCAACAGAACATGTCAATTTTCTTGTCACATCCCTTCTAAAATTACCACATAAGTGGTGATTTTCCTTCACTTAGTACTTTAGTAATAGATATTTTTTCCCCATCTCAGTTCAGACTCCCTCCTCTCCAGGTTTACTCAACATTTTACCGTTTTCTTCCACAGTCTGCAGCTTGTTTTTGCGTTTTGCAGGCTGCATGTTCTCCTTTGCAAGGATTAATAAATGCTGGCTTGAATGAAAAAACAGCAGATCTCAATTAAATAAGACTATACATTTTTTCCCATCAATACTCTTGCCAATATTAATGACACTGATTGTAGCTCTAAGACATGTTTTCAATGTTAACCGTTTGTAGATGTTTACTGAATGGTTGGTGAAGGGAAGGACACTTTTTGAACGCACGTGCCGATCGGACCAAAGCTTCAGTGTGCTTATAGGTACACAGATGGCAAGAAGAGAGCAAAGCAATATTTTGTCGAGTTTATCAATCAGGATCATAATATTGTTCAGATGTGGGGGTCATGCAATGCAGCACAATGATAGTAGTTTCAGTTAAAAACTCAGTCTGTTGATCCTACCCGCTGCAGTGGCAGAGCAGCTCCTGATATTCACTCTAAGACAAGGAGAAAATGCTGAAGGGACATCTCTCCTCCTCTCTGCTTGTTTCCTTCATTATAATTTTACATGTATTTGAAATAAATCTGCTGCATTGTCACTGTATTTGACAGTCTTTTTACAACCTCTACAGCTTGTGTTCTCTGATTTTGTTCAGTCACAGTGTTCCTCTTCCTGTCTGCTATAATAATGCTACGTTGGTTTGTCTCTACCTGCTTTTGTACCAAGATACAGACCTTCTTAGGCCTGCCTGCCCATGATCTTGTAAGTAAGGCTTTTTGGGACAGGGTGGGAAGATAGATCCATCGTCACAGTTTGGAGCCTGTTCTTTTTAAAAAAAAAAAAATTCTGAATGGTTTGTGCCTGTTTCGACAAAACAGAGGTTCCAAAGGGGGAACTGTGGTTTGCGTCTGGCTCTGCAGAATAGCTGTTTTTTCAGAGTAAATCTATGAGTCACGAGTGGCGTCACTTTTGGACGGTCCGAGTGGGACGAAGAGAAAAACAAGGAAATTGAAAAAATGGTATGAATCTGCTACTCCAGCAGATGAACAAAGAGGATTTCAAAACTTCAAAAAGATGGAATTGCAGTGTTGTCCGATAGGATTTTTTTTTTTAACTGCTATTTTTCGTTGTTGAATGTAAGATATTTTGCAGATATATTTTTTTATACATAAATTATTTAGATTTACTTATATCTTTCTACCCCTGTTATAGAATAGAATAGAAAATCTCTTTAGTGTCCCACAATGGGGAAATTTATAGCAGCAAAAGGATTATAGAAAAAAATAGTCACACAAATGTGGACCTTAGAAAATTGTATAAGAATAACATAATAGTGAAGATAAAGATAAACAATAAAATCCTGTACTGTAAAGTGTTTTAACAATATAAAACTGGGCACCTGAAGAATAAATAACCAATATGCAGCTATGGACATTTTTACAGTAATGGATATTTGAAAATAGCAGCAACATCAGAGATGTGCAAAATGATAGCAGCATGTTACCTAACTGACTAAGGTTTATATCATTACATTTGCTTTTATTTGTTCATGCTCCTGTGATTGTCACCTTTATTCCACTCTGGTTTGTCATGAGTGTAGTCTTTGTTCACAGCTAAAACTCTTCCGCTTTCCTTATTTTTCACAGACTTTGAAGGATCCAGTCCAGTTAGACAGCATCCTTGGAAGACGCACCCCATGAATACGAACATAGCCGTAGTCTAAGTTTTCAAATAAAATAAACATCCCTGAGTGCGTTCTCTTAGGGGCGTGTGCCCAAGCCACCTGTGTAGAAGGGAGAGCGATAGGAGGGGAAGTGAAGGAACAGAGGGCACATAATCAGTGCCGTCACTCTGTTATTAATCATTTTATGCTGTTAAATATAGAAGATGCCAACTAGAAGAACATTTTTTTTAGAGGGTGGTTTGACGCCCCCTCTAG
>NW_015150462.1:1629820-1642296 GCF_000732505.1 Cyprinodon variegatus | reverse complement strand
GTCATCATTTTCATCTATACCGTCATCAAAGCCGACACACTCCTCAAAAACACTGCCTTCCGACAACTCTTCTCTGTCAAGCTCCTCCATGTTTGCTTGAAAAAAACTTCTTTCTCCTTGCTTGACTTATATGCTCTCCCGGCGTCAATGGTAGAATTACGCAACAGCGCCCCCGGCTTGAATGGTAGAAATGCATTAATGCTTTCCCGGCCTAAATGGGTTAAGTGACTAGCATCAGGCGACACATGTGGAAGTTTCCATTCGGGCTAGATGACCATCAAACTTTGTCAGCTCCACCAACAACTGCATAAATATAGACTCAGGTTCGGCAGCCAAGTTATTCAAGCTGCAAAGAAAATTGTGTTGCTGTGTATTTCCTGCATGATCAACACTAAATTCACTGAATTCTGGGAAGTTTTTAATAACAGCTGCAATCAGACAATAAAATCTCCATGTTTCCCATTGGCTCAGTCTGAAATTGGACAAAACCTTTAACTAGAGCCCGCATTCAAGAAGGAAACGGACTTTACCATATTCTAGTCATATATCTATTTAACTATCAACACAACTATTGCATCAGTAATATTAATACTTAATACATGGTGTCTTACTTCAATCTCTGTAGTTTGCAGAGGCGAGTCTGTAAAAAACTACAAAGCTCTTTCACTCCATCATCTTCCAGGTCTATGTTGTCACTCAAGTCCAGTTCTGTCAGATGGAAGGGGTTGGACTTCAGAGCTGAAGCCAGATGTGCACAGCTGTTCTTTGTCAAACTGCAGTTCACCAATCTAAAGATTAAATTATGAAACTTATCAACATAACTTTTTGGCTGAGGACAATAGAATGCAGGTTAAAATTATTTAGGTGTGGTGGCATATTGTACTGGTATGCCAGTTCTAAAAGTAGTATGCCAGTTTAATAACTGACATATGGCGGTCTTTATGAGGGTTTCATTTTGTTTATATCAATATTCAAACAATATAAACATATATGTATCAAACAAAATTAAGAATTATATTGTTACCAAAGTTTAGTTCATAATGGCCGGCCCTGAGTGAATTCATTTTAAAATAATAACTCTGCAAATACCTTAAACTACAGTAGAGCTGTCCTGAATGAGAAAATAAATATTACATTTGAATGGTGAAATAGCAGGAAAATAAGAAAAAGGAGTTTAAAGCCAAAAATTGCCCAAAAGCAAATATAAACACTTAGGATACAATTCATCCCTAATTAAAGAATTCACAAAATGAAAGTATCTGGACTCACCGAGCCTTTCTGCAGTTCCTCACAGCTGGAATCAATCTTTGCCATCCCTCCACTGTTGTATTAAACCTCTTCAGGTCAAACTCATCCAGAACTTCCCCTGACATCTGTAATATGTAGGCCAAAGCTGAGCACTGGATCTCTGAGAGATTCTCCTTCGATATGCCCTCCAATTTCAGGAAATGTTGGATCTCCTGATAAACTGAGAGGTCCTTTATCTCCATCAGGCAGTGGAAGATGTTGATGCTCCTGTCGGGACATGCCTGTGTTCTTTTTATCTTCAGATTGTTTATGACTCTCTGGATCGATTCTGGGCTGTTCTTCATTTGGCCCAGCAGGCCTGCTAACAGTCTCTTGTTTGACTCTTCAAGGAGGCCATGAAGAAAACGAACAAACAGATCCAGATGGCCATTTTGACTTCGGAGAGAGTTTTCCAACACTTTCTTCAGGAATTTATCCAGAGATGTTTCACAGTACTTTTTCCCCAAGAATCGACTGATCACTTCTGTGTTTTTGTTGGTGTAACAGTGGAGCAGGTAGACAGCAGCCAGAAACTCCTGAATGCTCAAATGAACAAAGCAGTAGATGGGTTTCTGAAGGATGGCGTTCTCTCTTTTGAAGATTTCCATACAAACGCCTGAGTACACCGAGGCCTCTGTGACATCCAGACCACACTGCTCCAGGTCTTCCTGGTAGAACATGATGCTTCCTTTATCCAGGTGTTCGAACGCCAGCCTTCCCAGCTTCAAAAGAACTTCCCTATTAGCCTCCATCAGCTCTTGTGGACTCATAGGATGTCCGTCATCGTACTTGTTCTTTTTCCTTTTAGTCTGGACTAGCAGGAAGTGTGAGTACATGTCAGTCATGGTCTTGGGCAGCTCTTCTCTCTGCTCTGTAGTCAACAGGTTCTCCAGAACCGTAGCAGTGATCCAGCAGAACACTGGGATTCCACACATGATGTGCAGGCTCCCTGAGGTCTTGATGTGGGAGATGATCCTGCCGGACATCTCTTCATCCCTGAACCTCCTCCTGAAGTACTCCTCCTTCTGTGCGTCGCTGAAGCCTCGTACCTCTGTTACCCTGGAAACACAGGAAGGAGGTATCTGATTGGCGGCTGCAGGTCGGGAAGTTATCCAGACCAGAGCGGAGGGAAGCAGGTTCCCCCTGATGAGGTTCGTCAGCAGAACGTCAACTGATGACTTTTGTGTGACGTCAGAAACAAGCTGACTGTTGTTGAAGTCCAGAGAAAGTCTGCTTTCATCCAGGCCGTCAAAGATGAAGAGAAGCTTCCAGACAGCCAGCTTCTCTGCTGGGAGCTTCTGGAGGGTTGGATGGAAAACATGGAGCAGCGTGAGAAGACTGTGCTGCTGATCTCTGATCAGGTTCAGCTCCCTGAAGGAAAGCAGAACCACCACACTGACATCTTGGTTCTCCAAGCCCTCTGCCCAGTCCAGAGTGAACTTCAGCACTGAGAAGGTTTTTCCAACACCAGCGACGCCATTAGTAAGAACCAGTCTAATGGTTTGCAGCTGGTCAGGTAAGGCTTTAAAGATGTCGGGGCACCTGATTGGGGAGTAATGCAGGTTCTGGATCTTGAAAGCTCTTTCCAGCTCCATCACCTCATTTTGGGTATTAACATCTTCCCTCTGCCCCTCTGTAATGTAGAGCTGAGTGTAGATCTCTTTAAGGATGGTTTTATTTTGGCCTTCATCAATTCCTTCAGTCACACATTCATATCTCCTCTTCAGACTGCTCTTATATTCTTCTAGAATAACTTGGAGACCAACATCTACTGTAAATAAAAGTAAGAAAGTGTGTAAAAAAAACAACAACTTGATTTTATGTGATTGCAGTTTATAGAAACAGCTGTAACATTGGGAGGTCAATAATTGATGGATTCATTAGTTCAGTGAACTTTTTTTTTTTTTTTAACAAATCTATACTGATTCAGAAACCCTGCTGGATTGACCAGTTCGTCTGAACAGGGGATTCATGGGTAATAGTTTTAAAGGATTTATACACATAAAAGCCAAAAAACTGCAATATTTTTAGACAGAAGATTATTTTACATCAGTGCTAATATACTAGTGGACTTCAGAACAAAAGTACCAGGGATTTCCTTGAAGGGGTCATAGCTCATCCCTATTCACACTGCAGTGTTTGCTGTGCAATAGTGCAAATTCTTTTTCTTTCTCTTTTCCTCTCCAACCAGCCTGACCTGCTTAGCATCCGGCTTGGACATTTAAGATAAACGAGTGCTAAAGGGTCAAAGGTAGATATGTTTTAATTATCAGTCTTCTCTCCCATGGAACCGTCTACCAGTTTGAATCCGTATGGCAGACACCATGTCTTATATTAAAACTAGGGCTATATCTCTATGGTTATGCTGCTATAGGATGAGGCTGCTGGAGGACACAAAGACCACTTTTACACCCTTTTCAGTGTTTAATTTTTTTTCCCTCCTAGATGCAGGTATTGGCCCAGCTTTTACTTCCAACTATATGTGCTCTCTTTCGATTTAAAATCTATTTACAACTCATCGGCCCAACTGTTTTTTTTTTTTAGAGCAAAATATGTTTTTGCCTGTGATGAACCCAGACTCAATCTAAATACAGAAAATCTAGGTCAGCGATTGCCGTGATAAGTACTGTTCAAATAGTGCTGGTGGTAAGGAAGATGGTAGGGGGAAAAGTTCCTTTAGAATATAGACTGCTCAAGTTTATCTGGCAATGGTAGGAATATCCGTCCTTTGCCAGAAAAAAGCCCATCTAAAAGAATGTAACAAAAGTACATTATTATTTCGTTTGCACTTTGTGACACATGGTATTATATATGTGCTTTACATTATTTGAGTTTCATAAAGAAGAGTTTGCAACATCTTTTGGGTTTTTGTAATCCTTTTTTAGAAGGCTCTAGTCCAAATTTGACAAATATTATCCAGAGCTGAACTGAACTCTGGTTTTCCTATAGCTCCTAAGAAAGAAAGGGATATCAGGAGGTTCATATGCTAAATGAACTACGATAGGAAGATACCCAGGATAAGTGGAAAGAAATGACAAGAGGCTAACATTTGATAAGGATAAGATGTGCTATAACTTGATGTATTTGGCACAAGACCCAGTTTGCTTTGTGGTTTTATTTTTGTTTGTAATCATTTTCAACAGATGTATTTGAAGGAAGCTCTTACCAAAGATGTCCATTCTTACCTGGTGAACAGCTGCTTTCAGTGGCTGTCAGCTGTCCAGGGCCTGTTCTAAGTCTTTTCACCAGCTGGGGGCAGGAGGAGCTCCCTGAGACCAGGTATGATCTGATGCACCCTCTGTGGCAGTCTTCACACTCAGAACAAACCGGATTAATCCGGACATCCCAAAACAAAGCACAAAAGGACGGCTGCTCCTCCAAACAAACACTGCTCCTCTTCCTCCATCTGTAAAGACATTCCTTCATCACTAGGATAGTCAACTACTGGCAAGTCTTAATTCATCATGTTATATTTGGTACGTTAATTGATAAAACGAATAAATTAGTCACATATATTTCACAGTCCTAATAAAGTTAAAGGAGTTTTTGTTTGTACAGCAATTAGTAAATAATTGTAGTTTTCTGGAGGTTACAATCTATAAGAGATGGTTACCTTGACCAAATTTGTATATAAGGCTAGAAAAAAATGTATATTTTGAATTTATATGTTTTTTAAAAACAGATTCAAAACTGTAAGAAAAGCTCTATGTTTAGGGCATGTCTTCATCCTGCTCCTTTCGTTGTTGCTGGGTAACTGCAATGGGGATGCTTCTGCAGATACACGTTTTACTAAATTCTAAAAATATTCATGTTTCTATTCTTTCATCCATATTTATCGCCAGTGCTATGATCCTTATGGCAAGATAAAGTTCTTTTTCTAACACTTAAAAACAGAAATTAGGAGTCTAACCATTATAATGTTCTGTCACTGCGAAGGTATTTAAAGCAAGTTATAAAAGTAAACGATGAAGAAGCCTCTAATGAACAGAGGTTATTCTGTCATTGAGGAGCAACAATGGTCTAAAAAGAACGAAAGTTCTCCATTTTCTTAGACAACAGTTTTTCTAAATCTTATAAATTTCTTTGCTCCCTTCACACATGATGTTTGGAGGTTGACTTTCTCCCTTAAAAAATAGTATTTTAGTAAGGCAAAGTAAATCAAGCCAAGCTGCTCTCTGTCTTGTAGCTACAGAACTAAGCAGATAAACATCCAGAGTGTAAAAGTGCCAAAGCCTCCTGAACAGCATTTGAGCCAGTGTCCAAATTTCAGTATTAAAGCATTTTTGAAGTCCAAAATTGGTTTGGGAATAAAAAGACGCACATATTCATACCAACTATTAACTAACAGTCCTCTAACCTTTGATATGAGGGTTCGGGGTCATTACTAAAGAGTAGAGGATGATGTTTGGACATGTCACTCTTCATAGAAACACAGCTGGGAGCTGGAGAAGCTGCTCTGTTTCCCTCCGTCTTCATATCAACAGTTGATCCCAGCTGGTATGAAGCCCACCTGACAGGGAACAGATGAGATAACAAGTGATTTATTACTAGTGTTACCAGTATGCTACTCTCTAAACTGTCCTGTAAAGCAGGAAGGTGATTGTCTGAGAAACATGATGAGCTGATTACTAGGACTGTTCATTTTAAGGTCAACTATTTATTTTGTGAAAGCAAGATTCTAGCAGACTAAAATTAGACTAAATCAAAATTAAAAACAGTTCATGGCACCAAAACTATGCCTAAAACTTCCAGAATTAAATAGGAAAATAGTAATTGAGTGTTTTTTACTAAAATCATACATTTTCATTTCAAAAAATATAAGACTAATCCTTATTATAAATGTTGTCAAATTGACATTAAATATCATGTTTTAATATGTCACTAGAACTAGTGTTTGACGAAAAATGTGACCATTTAACCATGTAATCCATCAGCGATGGCCTGTCATCCCCTCTACCTGGTTTTATTGATAACAAACACTGTTTCTCTTATTTTAAGTCCTAAAAGCTTTCTCCCAATAAAATCTGTCTGTCTGCCTGGCTATGTGTTTCCTGGACGGTTCCGCCTGTGGAGCTGGTTGACAGTTGCCTTTTGTATCTATGCTTCTTTTTCTATGTCTGCTTCTGTCTCCTTGAACCCCAGTCGGCCTCAGCAGATGGCCGCTCACACAGAGTCTGGTTCTGCTGGAGGTTTCTTGCTGTTAAAAGGGAGTTTTTCCTCTCCACTGTCACTACAAGCATGCTTAGTGTGAGGGATTGCTGAAGAGTTGATGCAATCAACCGGTTTTCCTTAAATAGAACACTTTGAATCAATTTGACTGCATGATCTGTTGAACTGTAAAGTGCCTTGAGATGACATATGTTATGAATTGGTGCTATAGAAATAAACTGAATTGAATTTAATTGAAAATGCGGTACGCGTTCACATTTGGTCCCGTTTCCAAATGTACTCCACTGACTGCATGGTCTGCTTACGTACGGTACATGGCAGCACTGATTAATTGGTGACATTAAGCAAGCATATCCAACTTCCTAAACAAGTTTTATAAAATTCTCCATATTAAAGTTTTGTTGCGTTTCTTTTTTCTTATTTTTTTTCTTGTGTTTCAAAACAACTGTAATGGATAGTGAGTTATTGAAAATGAATTGTGTAATTTATTTTTAATGTAAATTATTGGAAGTGAATTTTCTAAATGTTGCAGATTGTTTATGGATGTTTGTTTTGATTAGCATTGTTTGTGGTTTGTTTAATGGTATTTGTACTTTGTAACATTTAATGGTTCTTTGGTGTTTTTTTGTACCTCATGGGCTGCCGTAGAAAATGAGGGCAGGCCATATAAATGCTGGTGGGATCATTGCACTAATAAATGACTTGAACTGTCAAGCTGTTTATCATCAAGCAAGCACGCAAGCAATCAACACTTAGTCTTCCCCAGTGAAAGCTGTGAGGTATGTTTTGTTTTTTGTATAGTCAATTTATGTTTTGTATTCTAATATTTGTATATGTGGTATATGTTGTAGTTTTCATGGTGACTAAAATAACTGTGGTGACTGGGATGAGGATGAGGAAGAAAGGCTTAATTCATCCGTCGAGACTGGCTGAGCTGCTACAACAACCAATTAAACTAACTAAAACAAACAAGGTCAAACTATTCATGTGTTGAAAGTCAACGAACAAAAATGGTTTTAGAAGTAAAGGAGCCTCTACAGTGTGCAATGGGAGGTTATTTAACAACTGGGAAGCAGCAAAAGGGAAGGCAACTCCAACCTGCCCCCCCATGCTCCCACCCACACCTAAGGGTTAGGTTAAGGCTGGCAACCTAAGGGGCAGAGAAGGTAAGTAGTAGCTGAAGAGGTCCAGAAAGGCAAGGCCATTCAAACAATTAAAAACAAAATGTGAACTTCAGACTAAAAGGAACCCAGTTGAATGACTGTTATTTGAAAACGAGCTAAAAGAGGACTTTAACATAAAGCAATCAACAGCAATCTGACATTATAAAATGGGGATACATGATTATATCAGTTATCAACAGCTGGCTCACCCTTTTCCCGAGGGTTCAGGGCCATCAGCGAAGTCTGGAGGAGGAAGCTCTTTGGACATGTCACTTTTCATAGAAACACAGCTGAGAGCTGGAGAGACTGCTCTGTTCCTTTCTGCCATCATATCAATAATTGGTAATCCCAGTTGGTAGGAAAAAGATCTGATAGGAAACAGAGACAATCAGTTAACACATGATTCATTGCTAGTATTAGCAGTTAGCTGCTCTTTGAACTGTCCTGTAAGGCAAGAAGCTGATTTTTTAACCCAAGTTAGAAGCTAGAAAATGTAGAGGAACAACCATAATCAGACTTTCTGGGTTCATTTGATATTTGGTTTCTCCAGTAATGTCAGTACATGATGATCATAGCTGAATGCTGAGGTTTTCAGTAGCTCAGTTTTGGGAACTGCGTCTTGTGAGCCATTCTCACTATACCCTTAAAACCCAAAACAATAAGCCTTTACATAGGCTTGTGTTTTTATTTATTTATTTTTTTATTTATTTACATATTAGTATTGAAGTGAATCATTTTTGTAGTATGATTGAAAGTCCCATTAACTACTTAGTTTCAGTCAATCTTTTCTGAGCATTTTGATGTATTGCATTGGGAGAGCTTGATGCAGTGTAAACTTCTCCAATGTGAGATCAATACAGTTCAATATTTTTTTCTTTTATCAACCATTAAATCATAGAAACCTGTTATGCTTTAATCTCAACCTTTAATCTAAGTACTAAATGAAAGCTTAAATATAGTAAACAATAACCATTGGGTTAAATCTATACCTATAAGTGTTCAACTTAGTGCTAAGAGACAGGATTGAACTTTCTGCTCCA
The DNA here is from genome assembly GCF_000732505.1 of Cyprinodon variegatus. Taxonomy (NCBI): domain Eukaryota; kingdom Metazoa; phylum Chordata; class Actinopteri; order Cyprinodontiformes; family Cyprinodontidae; genus Cyprinodon; species Cyprinodon variegatus. The sequence goes on along the minus strand of NW_015150462.1, from coordinate 1,633,637 downwards.
TCAACTGAAACAGAAATGTCATGTTAAACAGCTGCCCTACTGCTAAAAAATGTATCCTCAAAGCTAATTTTGTGTCAAGAAAGAGAAATGCATCCATCTATACTCGCTTTTGTACTCCTCTTTCCAGGTGTTACTACATTAAGCTACAGGGGACCATGTGATAAGGTGGTCATTGCTCTTTGGAAAAATTAGGCTATACTGCCCTCTGCAGCTGCAGTAGTAAAATGCAAGGTTTACACGTTTAAGGTCTAAGTTAGTGTTGCACTGATACCAGTATCGGGCAGGGCCCCGATCCAGCACTAAAATGGCAGAGGCATCGGTATCGGCGAGTACCAACAAATAGGGCACCGATACCATTTTCAGCCGTAGGCAATAAAAAGTTCTACTGGATTCACTTTGTATTAGTCTTTTTCCTGCTTCACAAAGGTAGGCAGCAGCTTGACAAAGCCATGATGGCAATTATTTTTACATCCAAGTAGTTTGCAGTTCTTCATATATGCAAACACATATCAATTTCAAACAGATGGTATCAGTATGGTATCGGCCAACAGTGCACAGCCAGATACTGGGGCCAAAAAATATGATCTGTGCAACTCTAAAGATATACAATCATTGTTTATAATATATTAGTGAACGAATGACCTATTTTCATATAAAACGGGATGAAATAGGAGAGGCACATTCCTGGATTTTACACTAGATTTTTGTTGTTTAAATATTAATAAACATGTAAAAATGGATAAAAGCATCACTGTCTCCATTTCCTATTTTAATTTTAATGATATGTATTTATCTTTACCTACGGGCTGGAAATGTCCCTCGGTTGGACTTTAGAAATCAGGTCTCCTTATACAGGGCTGTCAACTGTCACCCATTGGTCGTGAGACTCGCGCATCTCAGCGTCTTCACTGCGATGTGTCTCACTCCTTTTCCGCAATTTTTCACGATAAAAATGACAGACATTAAAACTCAACTTCATTCCACTTATTTATATATAAAATACCATGTTGATAAAAAAATCCAGTCTGCATTTTCAACAAAACCTTAGTGCTAACACATAATGACATGCCAGGTTCTTTACCAGTCCATGTTTTTGCACCAGCCCACCTATTCACTATGCTGACAGTAGCAGAGGTGAGAGACAGCCCCTGATATTGAAAAAAGACCGGGATTTCATGTCATTTTAATTTTATCTTATTTTATCGGGAAACGTTGGAAATCAAAGATTTTAAGCAGTCTAGCAATTTATTAAATATAAATAAAATATACAGCATTTAGCTTAAATTAATACTGTGGAGACTGAAGTGCAGGATCAAATCAAATGGTTTGTTTCCTTTATACTTCATGCTTTTTTACTGAGCTTTACTACTTGTTTGCTCTAGTTTATCCTCCTGATTTAGTCCATGTTTTTCTCACAAGTTAAATAATTATAGCTCAGTTTAGTTTAATAATCTCCCGTTGGATTTTAGGACTCATTAAACCAACACTAAACTAAATTCTTAAAGCTTTCAGGTTTTCATCACAAACCCATAGGAGCTCCACAAAAAGAAAAAGAACCATTGCACTTTATTCTTCAAAGGATCAGCCACCCAAGAAAAGACCAACCACATCCAGAGAGGATGTGCAGAAAAACTCAGTTATCCAGGATTCATAAAGGGAGAACCACAGGAATGTTATCATTTTATTTTTACTTATCTTATTTATATTTTCTTTGTTTTGGTCCATTAAATATGTTTGAAAAGTCAAATTCCATCACATCCACCAAAATCAAACATCCAGAGAAGTGCCGTCTCCTGTCATGGGGAGTTTTTAATAAATCTACAGCCTCCTAGAAGGTCTGAATAATTTAGCTGTTTAGTCAATTGTAAAAGAAACTAATAAGATAATAACTAAAGATTTTTAATTCTGAGTTTAATAGCAAATATTCACAGTATAGTTTGCACATGATTCACTTTCACTGGTTCCTGTATTAGTGTCAGTAATCTAATAACTTATTAGTTCCCTATTGGTTATTTTACTTGAACTGCAAAGAATAATTAATAAACACAGTTGTGAAAATCTTAGTTTACAGTATATTTAAGATGCAAGTATTTTAGCAGGGCCCATTCTTGCTTCAGTTCTCTGAAAAATCACCAGAATATAGAAAATTATGTATATGTGTGAAAGATTTTCCTCATAACTACAGCTCACTTATTGTTACTCAGTTACATTTACTGTGGTATATATAAAATCCACATTTATCCACTTTGTTTCAGTTAAATCCTCTGAAAACCTCCAACCTTTAGCTGCACCTATCCTCATCTAACCCTGACAAGGGTTGCATGCCCAAATTATTTCAAGATCTCACCCCAAGGTTTGATGAAAAGTTGGCAGCCCTGCCTTATATAATGGCCGCCATTGATTTAATGATATAAAACATAAGTATTCATTACATCTTACAAAATACTTTATTTGTTCGAGTTATTTCCTGGTGGACTACTTTTAACTTTCACTTCAGTAATTTTGTAAAATGTAAAAGAAAAAAAAAAAATCTATTCCTACTTGAGAAAAAAGTTTATTTACTCTACCAGCCTCTGGCAGCCATGCTAAAGCCTTTTAAGTATCACAGCGTATTTAGAGCTGCTCACACTTACCAGATAAATAATGTTGTATTTAACCTGGAGTTTGCTGCAGCTTTGTTATTCCTCAAGACGGGAGGTTCTTTTATCTCCTCTACATCCAGTAAAAACAGCGAAAAACTTCCAAACATGACCGAAACAGCTCTATCGAAAGTGTTTACCACTCATCCGACAACTGTCTCCAGGTTCGCGCCAAATAAAATGGAGTCAACAGCCAACCGGGCCTCCAGTTTCGCGCCAAATAAAATGGAGTCAACAGCCAACCGGGCCTCCAGTTTCGCGCCAAATAAAATGTAGTCAACAGCCAACCGGGAATTTGGGCAGGCAGTTTTAGCATTTATCATGTTGACTGAATATTTATATTAGACATCTAAAATACAATTCGTCCTAATCAAAATTATTATTTAAAACCACAGGAATTTAAAATAACACCATAAAAGCTGACATTTAAAATACCTTGAATGTCATTAATTCCAATTATTGTATAAAAACGTCACTTCACCCCATTCATGTGTATTGGGCTTTCACTTCCTAAAATCGAAATGAAAATTCTGCGTGTCTAGAAATGAACTTAGATTAAAATGAACTATAATATGAGATCTCTAATCATGACTGAAATACATTTTCAGCCATAAATGATGACAAAGTCACTAAGAATTTAAGATTTAAAGGTAATTGAAACTTAATGTCTACTAGTACAATTAAAAAAAACATCCTATCTTGAAAACCTGGTATTGTTGGCATAAATGTAAGTGAGGGAACCCAATTACAGTTCTGACTAGTAGTGACGTGATTATGAGCGTGAAGAATCATGCTGTAATGAATTATGATGGACTACTGGTAGGTGGTGTTGAAGTGTTACTGTCTCTTTAAGACGTTGAGACGCCTGTGGAAGGGGAGGGGTGTTTAGTGGGAAAACTTTGGGAAGTTAGGAGATTGTATGTGGAGGAGCCATAGATATCCATAATAAAGGCTAGATGTCTTACGGCGGAGTCTCAAACGGCATCACCGGGCGGCCATCTTACCACAGGCAGGCTTTCTGGTGTGCTCTGTGGTACTTAATGTAAGGTGAGTGATCAGCACGAACACAAATACTCTTATCTCATTGAATTCTTGACGGATTTACAAACAGTTTGGTTTATATATATATATACAATATATATATATATATATATATATATATATATATATATATATAT
>NW_015150462.1:1625930-1627965 GCF_000732505.1 Cyprinodon variegatus | reverse complement strand
GAATAGTGGTTTCAGCCATAGATATCCATAATAAAGGCTAGATGTCTTACGGCGGAGTCTCAAACGGCATCACCGGGCGGCCATCTTACCACAGGCAGGCTTTCTGGTGTGCTCTGTGGTACTTAATGTAAGGTGAGTGATCAGCACGAACACAAATACTCTTATCTCATTGAATTCTTGACGGATTTACAAACAGTTTGGTTTATATATATATATACTATATATATATATATATATTTATATTATTTATTTATTTCTTTTTTGCAGCTGTTCAGACATCACCGCCACCAGAGAATCAATCTGCAAGATGCAAGCAAAGTTTGTTGAAAATATATAAGTCATTTGTGACATTACAACTTTTATTTTCTGTTGCTTTATTAATGACACACAAACTACGAGTCTGGGAACAAACATTCTAGTTTTCAATTTAAGAAAACAAATTTTTAATTATTATCTGTGTACTATCTTCTAAAATAAGTTATTTTACAAAAACTTAAAAAATATTTTAGTACACTTCTTATTAAATCAGCTAAATTAAATGAAACCCACCAGGATACATTTCTTTAAGACTATCCCAGCATGTATTAAAAAAACTTTTTAATTAAATTCTAACTATGTAGAAGTTTAATTATGATGAGTCTTTTAAAAATATCAGAATCGCATTCTTTCCTTCTTTCTTTTAAATCAAAAGGGCGCCCTGCAAGAAAAGTCCATCATAGTTAGTTTAACCAAAAAATTAGGGCCAGCTGCAACATGTATGCTTTGTGTCAGCAAAGAGGCATTTTACAGCCTTCTGTTCAGCCATCAAAACATATTACTGTTTAAGGATGTGTTTACACCTTGAAGTTTTCTCTCTCCGGTTCATTTTTCTGAAAAGAGATCACTCGGGACAAACTCTTTAACACTTCATAAGGTATATGTGTTAAATAACCAGGAGACATGACAAACAGATTTTGATAGAAACTGTAATCTTACTCAGATCAGAGAAATTGCTACTGTTACAGAAGGCAGCTGCTTACCAACCGGGCTCACTTCTCAGGAAACCGCCCCGACAAAAAGTTAAAGAAGTATTTTATACATCTCCAGTCTGCCATATCATCACATTTTACACGTTAGCAGATGAGGAGACATCCATGGCAGTTATAGTGCACTAACATGGCAGATGGTTGCCATGACAACACAGCAGTTCCTCCTACACAGTAGCTGGTGCTATTTAGGAGGAAAGAGTACAAGAAAAGTACTCAAGTAAATTTAGTTAAACTTTAGCTCGAATACAATTAGGTTCATAAAATAAAATGTTTAACTTAGTTGCATTTTTGTGAGCAGATGATCTCTAATCGTTTCAGGAAGGAAAAGATGAGATTTTGCATTTTCTCTGAACTTCAGGTCCCTTCCACAGTCTAAATACATTACTGTTGGATGGGTTAATTGGTTACTTTAAACTCACCATAGGTTGTAGCCAGATGTGCTTCCAAGTTGTCCTAAATTTAGATATTCAGAATTTAATCCCTAACAGATTTTTTTGTTTGACAATCTGTGGTTTTAAACAACAAACCACATTAAATCAACCTAATTCAATGCAACTTTGGTCTGATTGAATACCTAAAGGAAAGTAAACAATTACATATTTGATAATTTTATGAAAATACAAACCATGTGTCTCAGCAGGTTAACATTTCAAATGAATCTGAAATTATTTGATCATGGGGAAAAAAAAGCATTTGCATAATCTTAATCTTAAGGTTTAACACCAGTTAGATGTTCAATAGTCATTTTTTCTTAAAATAAAGAAAACTCTTGTAATAACCAGACTCCTGTATTGAACCATAAATGTTTAAGAGTCAAATATTTTTTACAAAATATTCTAATGCATAAACAAAATACTATCAATTTGTTAATTAATAAACATAATTAAGTCAGAAAACTGGAGTTAAAGCCAATGGCGGCTTAGGCTAAAATGAAATAAACTCAGTTTAATCTGCTGATGCCGTATGAGTGGAAGGATGACTGGAGTCAGTGGATACAAAACCTGATA